>NC_089741.1:51571857-51596857 GCF_040412425.1 Macrobrachium rosenbergii
CAGGTGTTTAATTGTCTGGTGTAGATGATTACGATAAGAGGTTTCCAATACCTATATGATATCGAGGGAATGCTATCAGGCATTAATTATTCTTATAAGGATGAAACATAATTGAATGTGGAATATATATATGTATATTTATCTATATATATTATATACTGTATATACGTACATATAATATATATATATATATATATATATATATATATATATATATATATATATATATATATATATATATATATATATATATATATATATATATATAAAATGTAATATACTAACACACATATACATACATACATGCATATGTGTATTAAAAATGAAAATGTATTTTGTAACATATTTCTTTATAGTTGTTAATCATTAGATATTAAAATACATAAATGCAAAGAATATTAGTGGCATGATTTACAAGCGAATTTTTTATATTGGGAGAAAACAAGCACATGATAAAAAAAAAAGAGAGATTATTGCACGTATCGCCGACTTTTATTTTTTTCTTTATTGAGATGAAGAGAAGTAGTCTCAAGAAATGCCCTTGGAAGAAAATATAAAACAACTCTTAGTATTTTGTTCGTAGACAGACCCCAGTAACTTGGGTTGCTGGGCGTGTTAGTTTTGTAATGGGCGGCCATCAGTATTGGGCGGGCGCCCTACCGCCCATGATTGTCACCGCCACCGCCAAATTGTCTTATAATGACCCACAACAACTTGAAGCCTGACTCTGCATCCTTAAGCGCGGTCTCTTTGGACACCACTGCCATGGCGTCGATGCTCAACAAACCTTTGTTATTATTGGTCGCTGGGCTATCTCCCCCACTCCCCCATAACCCCCCCCCCCCTACTGCCTAGTCCCCCTCCTCCCTAGGCCTCCCCTTCTGTTTTCATTGACTTGTTCATTTCGTCATCCTAAAAAAAGACTGTTCATGTCTTACCTATTTTGGGATGCTTCTAGGAAGATTGACGAATGTCAGTACTTGAATAAAGAAAGGGATTTTGATTACAGTGCCTGACGGATGGTTACTCAAATGGCCGTTTTCTGTTAATAATTTGTTAGAGAGAGAGAGAGAGAGAGAGAGAGAGAGAGAGAGAGAGAGAGTAGGATCTCATGGATTTTTCTCAGTGATTCGTTCCTCCTCAAGTTTTATCTCTCTGGTCAAGGCAGGCGCTGGTCTTTTAACTGAACGTAACTGAAATTTTACTTTATATAGAAAAGGAGATATGTGTTTTTACATCCTCTGCTTATTTTATACAATTTACAACCGTGCATCACTTGAAAATGTCTTGACACAAAAAAAAAAAACTTTTTGTTTTGATTAAATTATAATCTAGAAAATGTAATGATTCTCAACAGCCATATCTCTTCCTTGCTGAACTCATAATTATAATAGCATCGAATCTTGTCGGCAAAAATATTAGTCAAGTAAGTCATTCATATCGTCAGCTAAAAATCCTGACGCCTGTCTTTTTTAGCATCGGCTGTTTTATACGGACAGATGTTTTAGAGGCTTATTAATTTTGTGGGTTTATTATCCCCATCAACTTTTCAGGTTTCTTGAAGCGGCCAGGAAAAACCCTCCGAAATATTACGTCTAAAACGTACACCTTACTCTTGAAAATATGTCAGACTTGTGTAATTGTAATTTTCAGTGAATTCTATGTATACTAAGAATGATTGAAATAATGCAATTCCCTAAGTAAGCGTTGCAGTTGATTCCCGTTTTTTATTTTGAAATTTATTATCCCTATTTTAATCTTCAGTTTTACTGTGGTGCTAAGCAACCTCCGTACTAACGCTTCTATACACGATGTGTTTCAGCTGGATCATATGAGAACTGAAGTATTCAGAATCTTATTGCGAGAAGAGCCACGAACTCTAGGAATCGAAGGTTTTTGTTTTTAAGTCATTATGCCCCATGCACATCTGCGTCTTCAAGTTAGTTTTATATATAAAATAATAAATATAGAAGGTATCTTCCTTATTATGAAGTCCCTTCGTGACGCCACTCAAATAGTAGCGTGAGGTCCGGTGACCAAAACAATTGCCCACCTTTCCTTCGACCACCGTCACACAGGTCAGTTTCGTGTTGCGTTTAATTATAGTTGTGCTCGCGCAAATTACATGACAAAGCTAGATATTCTTTTCTTTCTAATCGGGCAGGTTTCAGCAGAAACCGTGGATGTTAGATCAATAAAAATAATAAAGAAATATACCTTATAGCTGTTTTGGAAAACGTAATGGACTGCAAATTTCTTTGGATGCTTACAGATTTCTGGTAATGTTTGATAAAAAAAAAAAACCAAGATCTTAGAATTATTGAAAGCAGCTAATAATAATAAAAAAAATGATAATTTTCAAGGAAGTGTTATCGTCAGGAAATTTAATGCACGTATCAGATTTTTTAGATGATCCTCTGGGTAATTGTGTGTGTAATCCTCTGGGAAATCATCTGGACAATTCATTTCAGTAGCTTTTATCATGAAAACTTATAATTAAGACCAATAACAATTCAAAAGTGGCTTTCTTTCTCATAGGCTTTATCTCAGTACCTTTAAGAACTTCAGACTAATTTCAATTCAAAAGTGGCTTTCTTTCTCATAGGCTTTATCTCAGTACCTTTAAGAACTTCAGACTAATTTCAATTCAAAAGTGGCTTTCTTTTTCATAGGCTTTATATCTCAGTGCCTTTAATCAAGAACTTCAGACTTATATCAATTCAAAAGTGGCTTCCATTCTCATAGGCTTTATATCTCAGTACCTTTAAGAACTACAGACTAATAACAATTCAAAAGTGGCTTTCTTTCTCATAGGCTTTATATCCCAGTACCTTTAGGAACTTCAGACTTATATAAATTCAAAAGTGGCTTCCATTCTCATAGGCTTTATATCTCGGTACCTTTAAGAACTTCAGACTAATATCAAATCAAAAGTGGCTTTCTTTCTCGTAGGCTTTATATCTCAGTGCCTTTAATTAAGAACTTCAGACTAATATCAATGCAAAAGCGGCTTTCTTTCTCATAGGCTTTATATCTCAGTACCTTTAATAACTTCAGACTAATAATAATTCAAAAGTGGCTTTTTTTCTCATAGGCTTTATATCCCAGTACCTTTAAGAACTTCAGACTTATATCAATTCAAAAGTGGCTTCCATTCTCATAGGCTTTATATCTCAGTACCTTTAAGAACTTCAGACTAATATCAATTCAAAAGTGGCTTTCTTTCTCATGGGCTTTATATCTCAGTGCCTTTAATTAAGAACTTCAGACTAATATCAATTCAAAAGTGGCTTCCATTCTCATAGGCTTTATATCTCAGTACCTTTAAGAACTTCAGACTTATATCAATTTAAAAGTGGCTTTCTTTCTCATAGGCTTTATATCTCAGTACCTTTAAGAACTTCAGACTTATATCAATTTAAAAGTGGCTTCCATTCTCATAGGCTTTATATCTCAGTACCTTGAAGAACTTCACGTTGTGCTTTTCTCAGTTTAAAGGCAGTACTGACTTTACTCCTGTATTGGGTTACTGTGTGCTCCCTCTCTTATAGTTACAGTATTTTCTGGGCAATTGATGCAGCCGTATCACCATTGTTCGTGTTGTTGCTCCGTCGGTTGCACTTCTGTGCATGTTGTGCTCTCTCTCTCTCTCTCTCTCTCTCTCTCTCTCTCTCTGTCCATTCTTTCACTTACACCGTTCTTTCTAGTGCCTTCCTTTATAGAATCTTTTAACTTCCTGCAACTCTCTCTCTCTCTCTCTCTCTCTCTCTCTCTCTCTCTCTCTCTCTCTCTCTCTGTATTGACTGTTTCTTTTCCCAAATTCGTATGCACTTGTGCGTCTGGTGTCTCAATGGTATGCAGAAACTTTTTCCTGGATGTCTTTTGTCTGGTCGCAACATCCCTTCAAATACGTTTCTCTCTCTCTCTCTCTCTCTCTCTCTCTCTCTCTCTCTCTCTTAAATGTTTCTCAATTTGAGTTGATCTTTGTTTCATAGATTTTTCCCTGGTTTAATTTCCTCTATGGTCTACCTCTCACTTTTCTTTTGTCAGACTACCACTTTTTTTTTACTCTTCGTATCTCTTTGTATATGTTTTTTTCTAACTTGGCAAAGGAGTCTTGGCTTTTTTTTTTTTCACAATGAAATTTTCTCTGTTGATGTTCATTTATGCGAGTTTTTTTTTCGTCTCTTCATCGCAAATAAGTCCTTTCTTGAAATTTTCTTTTTCTCAGTTTGAAGTCCTGGGATACGGAAACGAAAGTAATTAGTGAGGGGGTTTATTTTTAGTGTCAAATCACAGTCTGCTTTTTGGTGTCGTTAGCTTTGTTTAAAATACTGTAATATTTATATTATTCAGTCAGTAAACAATTTTGGCACTCTTCTAGGACAGTTCGTAAAATAAATCACAATTGAAAGTCATTCTAACTTTTTAATTAGACACCCACAAGTATTTATAAAATTGGTCAACGGATTGTATACCTCCTCATTCCAACTTTTATCGATTTCTGAGAAATTTACTTTAATGAGTAACAGTTTTTTTTTTTTTTTTATTTTGTTTATAATATATATATATATATATATATATATATATATATATATATATATATATATATATATATATATATATGTTATTTACTTTTAAGCCTTCTTTCAGGATGTAAGACGGTTTCTTCAAAGTTGTCATTGGTACTGCCAAGGAGGCTTGTATATTATCCGGCAGTTCCGGAGTCCATGCCTGCAGGAGAAGAGATTATTTACCTCTAGTAAATAATCTGGATGTATTGACTCTCTCTCTCTCTCTCTCTCTCTCTCTCTCTCTCTCTCTCTCTCTCTCTCTCTCTGTGTGTGTGTGCATGCGGAAAAATAAACCCATAGAGGTAAATCAGTTTTGCCTACAAGATTTTACTGGGACCAAAATTTCTGTCTTCCAATTTTTCTGCTTTATCTGTTAATCCATTTATTGTTGTCAGTAATGCTGGTATGATCCCGGTGTAACAGTTTAAGCTCGCAGGGAATTAAATTTACATTTTTATTAACTGTAATAAACATCTGGCTAATTTTTTTTTTTTCATCTTTATAAACCATTCTCTGATTGTTGTACAAAAGCTTTCAGTCCAAAAAATATTCCTGGTAGTTGCTATCGTGTTTTGTTAAGAAAGAAATACTTTGTTTCTTGGCAGCCACCAGCACCATTGGGCATCCATGCTATCATAGCCATATCTTGGATGTTGATACTTCGGAGCTTCATATAGCCTATTTAGGCTTCCATTGGTATCTATGCTGGACTTCATGTAACATGTTAATGTGTTTTTGTATTTGCTTTTTTACTGGGGAAGAAGTATTAACGTTCAATCGTGAAGATATCATCCACTGTGCTCTCCTAACTTCTTCTTCTTCTTTTTCTTCTTCTTCTTCTTCTTCTTCTTATTATTATTATTATTATTATACATGGAACAGCGACCCCATATAGAGATGGGTAAAGGCTTGAAGACAAAGAAGATTATTATTATTATTATTATTATTATTATTATTATTATTATTATTATTATTATTATTATTATTATTATTATTATTTCTTGCTATATACGAAGGAGTTAGGTATGAACTCAAGAAATAAATTTAAATGATGCTGAGGAGGAGGATGGACCTAAGGAAAAAAATGGAAACTGGGATAAAAAAAAAAAAAAAAAAAAAAAAAAAAAAAAAAAAAAAAAAAAAAATCCGCCAAAAAAAAAAAAAAAAAAAAAAAAAAAAAAAAAAAAACAGGAACTTGGGGTATCTAGGAAAGAAGAGGAAACAAGCTTTCTGGGCCTGGGAGTATGAAACGATAACCATTAGTCTGTTCATTGATCTTTTGAATCTTCGGGACTGTTTATGTCGTTACCCCCCTTCTAACTGAGTGTGTGAGAACTTAGGCCATCCCATTCCATAACTCCTCTCCCCCTTGACAGTTATCTGGCTCGGTTTAGTTTGGGAGGGCGCAAGTGCATTATCATTCATAGCTCCCGAGCGAAAGTCTTTATTCGGCGCGTTTCAAATAAGCACCGCGCAACGATATTCGATTTTCCCCACATTTACCGACCCGGGTCTTCACAGGTGACATCAGCTGGGATGCGGTAGGGGTAATGGGCTTCCGCTAGGTGAGGATTAACTTCGTAAATCTCTCAGGTGAGGATTAGGGAGGTCTTCGTTCAGATGTCGAATTTTTTTGTGAGCTTAGCAGCATGAATAGGCAACATCAGGTCACTGGGATCAAGTTTCATTAGGATACAACGGACATTAGCTGCAATTTGGTGATGAAAGGTACTGTTTCAGTTTGGCTTTACATAAATGTGTATTGATATCAAGATATCCAGATGCAAGAATATGAAGAAATATATAACTATTTGTGAGAATTGTCCACAAATAGTTTGACCTTTATAAGGTAAAATTGTTTAGTGCAGGTTTTACGGGGAACACTGTTGTCAAGGAAGGTAATTATCTCCTTTTGACCATTAAATTTTCATTCAGGCGAGTCGTAGTCTCATATAATCATTATTTATGGTATTTTGCAAGGGTATATTCTACAAAAAATAGCTGTTTGAAGAGGCTTTTAAGAAAATTTTGTGGGATTCCACTCATCTATAATGTTCGGCGTACACTACATTGTTCTTAGGCTCAAATTTTTCAATGTATAAGTTAAGTATACCTTAGTTTAACCAGACCACTGGGCTGATTAACAGCTCTCCTAGGGCTGGCCCGAAGGATTAGACTTATTTTACGTGGCTAAGAACCAATTGGTTACCTAGCAACCGGACCTACGGCTTATTGTGGAATCCGAACCACATTATACCGAGAAATGAATTTCAGTCACCAGAAATAAATTCCTCTAATTCTTCATTGGCCGGTCGGAGATTCGAACGCGGGCCCAGCAGACTGCTAGCCGAGAACTATACCGACCTGTCCAACGAGGAACTTTTCAATGTATAAAAAAATGAAAAGGGATATTAATGATCTCAATCGTTTTTGCAATGAAGATAGATTGATTTCCCAAAACTCTTACAATATGCATTTTCTTAATCTGTTCGAAAGGGTAATGTGATAGTATGTATATAGGTAATAGCCTACTGCTACATGCAGTTTGGAATCATCATTTTGAACGGTTCAGCTGTTGTCATCTCTGCTACCTTCCACTTAAGAATGATTTCCCTTCTGATTTTTGTGATTACTAAGGCTTAAGATCTTTAGACGCATCAGTTTATTGCCTCTCATCTTCATGAAAGGGATTTCACGTTAAGCCTGTTCTGCCAAAACATATGTGTCTTAAAGGTTGGACTTAAAATGGTGTTCATTTTGAAGAGCTCGTGTTCTTTCAGATGTAGCAGGTGTGTCTTTGTACAGATTGTGCAGTAAGAACAAAACGGAGCTATAATATGCTGGGTTAATTTCTTTGTGTCATGGTAAATGGGTGTGCAAGAAAATATGAAAGCTTAACTCTTGCTACTATTACTGAACTCCTTTTGAATATTTTGTAGCGGTAGTACAGTTCATTATGTAGCATAACAGAAAGTGTATGGCTTCCTCTTATCGATGGTACAAGTTTCACGCTAGTTCGTTTATCTGAGCCACCGCTGTGCTTGCCATTTCTTCCAATTTTCTTGTTGGTTAGGCCTATACTAAAAAGGCCCCCCAAGAACATAGCGACGAGCTGTTGTAATTATCGCAGAGAAATCGCGTGGACCATCTTTGCACCATTTCCCTCGCGCGATATTTCCCGAAGGCCGGCGAAACGGTTCATATTTCGCTTCCCTCGTAACAGCGGCGATTTGTCCATTGTTTATACAATATTAATTTTGACACGTCGTGGGGGTTGGCAGTTGTGAAGATTACTCTTGATAGAAAGAGATTTTTGTGTGCGTTGTTTCCTATCAGCGAACTCATCTGCAGGCTTCCCTGCCATTACTGGAGCTTAGTGCTTGTAAATCACATGATATCGTAACTGAAGAGAAATACACGACACGAACTGGGCTTTTTTCACAAAAATAGAAAAGCCTCTTTAATGCAGAAGCAGCGAATGCCAGCGCTGTGCGAATGTTCGGAAAAAAATCTTTTGAAATTTGGAAATAAAAGTGAAAGTATTAAGGGATTAGATTCGTAAAAGGGTTTTCTATTAATGACAATGCGCACATTTCGTTCGGAACGTTTTGATGACTTTCATCCATAGGCTGCCCGGATTAGAATATAATGCACAGATTAGTATCGCTTGTCTTCATATATAAAGTTATTAAACAATTACCGTTTGCTCTGATGGCTATGGATTGGGACTCGCATTTGCTCTAATGCTTGTTCAAATAAGTAATCCGCTGAAATGAGCAGAAATCTCTGGCCCGATAAATATTGACGGGAACGAAAGGACGTTATTTATATTCGTGTGGATCGCCATGTAAAATGCTCTCTCTTTCTCTCTACTTGTAAATACGTGCAGTGTTTACCACTGTCGCTGTGACGCCAATGTACTACCGGAAATCAGCTTGACGCCTATAACACATAGCCGAAAATTTTAGATTACGATGAAAACTACTAGGAACATGTAATGCGCGTTACAAAAGTGGTCTTAAGGGTAAATTGACTGCATTAACTCTGAATTGTCTAGAAGAATATAAGAAAAAATAGGAGTCGACTTCATGAATGCAAAAGAGCCTTGCAGGTGGGATTCCGCAATCCTCTCTTGGCGTTAGGGTGGAAGAAAAGGAAATGAGTTTGCCGTGGAAACTGTCAGTTTTTTTTTTTTTTTTTGTCAGGAGGGGTTTAGGAGGGTGTGATTTTGTTGGGGGGAGGTGGGGAAATTATTTGGGCCTCTTTTAATGGAATGGCAGAAGGGACTAATGAGGAAGCAACTGAGGGTGGTAAGGGAATGCCGTGATTTTGTTGTGATTGTCTGTACCTCGTGAGCGCCATCTGGTGAGCATTATTCTTAAATTGGTTTTCCCAGGCTGCGTCGCCCTCTTCCATTACAGGGCACACCCAGTCAGCTCTCTTCTCGCCTTTTACAGACGAATTGTATCAGTTTGTGATTTTGTGCCGTGCGTGCGTGTGATTGCGTTTGCGTGTGCATGCGTGTGTGTGTGTTTGTGTGTGTGTGTTGGGTAGTCAGCAAAAAGCAAAAACGGTCAGCTTTATTTGTAATATAACTTAATTGTAATGCATACGTATCCGCTCTCTGGAGAGCACAAACGAGCACACACAAAAACACGCACGCATACATACGCACATCACATGTATAAACATACATACATACAGTATATACATACATACATACATACATACATACATATATGTATATTTGTGTATACGCACACACATACATTACACACACACACATATATATATATATATATATATATATATATATATGTATATTACAAATGTGTGTGGGTGTGGACATTTTAATAATAATTTACAGGTATAAATGTAAGTCCATGAAAAATGAGCCATACGGTAAAACCACATTTGCTGTTCCATGAAAGCGAAATTCAGATAATCTGTGAAAATTCGATCCACCCCGCCCAGGATTCGAACGCAAGGTATGAGAATCAAAATCGAGATAATCACTTCTTAGATGACCAAGAACTCTAATTATACCAAATTCAGGCACAAGTACGCAATCGTATTTCACGTAGACTTGCAAGTGAAAGATGCACATGCATGCACATAAAAGCACGCACTTCCTCTTGTCTCTAACTACTTACCTGTAATAATTAGTTTGTGGAAGTCTTTGTGTTAACAAGAAACTCTGGGGGGTGAAAAAAAAAAGTAAATGGAAGGTGAAAACTAAATTGATTGCAGCAATTCAGATAAACCCTTTTGTTGTCGAGAGCTAATGTAGGGTATTTTTGGTACCGAGGCTCCTATATTATGCTGCCCTGTGCGCTGGGAAGGTTATTTTTAACCTTCCTTTTCCTGTAATAACTTTTGCTGAGAGATACTAGTAGTTTAAAAAGGGAACATTAACGTACCAGAAAATTATCAGATTAGAACGGACGAGAGGGGAGGTAATTAGTAAACAGGAATAATATTGTAGACAAGAGGAGTTTACATATTTGTTTATTTTCTTTGTAGTTTTCCCAAGCTGATTTTTTCGATTTCTTTTATCAAATACCATTATTTACCTTGACAGGCCTCATATTTAAAAAAAAAAGGTCTAATTCTTAAGCAGTTAATAATGTTTACCTTACTGTATTTCTTGTTTGTTTGGATGTAGTTGGTTTTAATTCACCCTCACTAATTCCTGTTTATTCTTTCTTAGGGGTTTTATTTCCACTTAATCCTATTTTTTCTTTCCTAGAGGTTTTATTTCTTTTGAGTATGTTTCGTTTTCAGTCATCCGTTAGATGCTGTTGGGTTAAAGTGGTATCTGTGAATCTATATATATATATATATATATATATTTATATATATATATATATATATATATATAAATATATATATATATATATATATATATATATATATATATATATATATACTGTATATATATATGTATGTATATATGTATGTATATATTTATATATATATATGCATTATATGTGTGTGTGTGTGTCATTGTTTATTCATTGTGATATATGATAATGTTTCTGTTGATTGCAATATTTATAATTACACTCTCTCTCTCTCTCTCTCTCTCTCTCTCTCTCTCTGGATGAGGCATTGTTGTTGGAGGGCGATGTCGTATTTTTTCATGGCTTGGTAACACATAACAGCGCGTCAAGTATCGTTCATATTAATGGCTCTTCCATCGCTAATTAAGCTCATCACTACGGACTATTTTTTTTTTCCTAGCAATTCTGTTTTCAATAACAATGCTTCTCATCTTCATTTTTACCCTCTTTTCTTTCATTGCCACTTCTGTCTGGTCTGCGAGTGAAGGTACTATTAGCATTTTTAATGTGTTTGCCTTTGTATAATCTGCTGTTGGCCTTGCATCACAGAAAAAAAGGCGAGAAAAAACACATTTACTTAACTGGGAAAAATCCAAGATGGGGGAAAAATCTGAATAGGAAATTTATTTTCCTTACTACTGCGCAATCCTTGGTGTGCTGAGAGCGTAAGTACTGATGCTAGTCCTAGATTTTCTAAATTCTGTTGATTACTTTCAAAATAATTCATGTTCATTTAGACTTGGGGGTGCTATGCATCTGAATCGTATTGACAGCGTCTTGGTTTTAAAAGGAAGCTTAACTCAGTTCTTTTAAAGTAATGAATTTATCGATTTTTATGAATTTTCTTACCATACTCGAAGAGTTTGTGACTTATTTCTGATCCCCGAAATATGTATTCATAAGTGCAGTCAGGTTTTGTTTTAAGTGTTGTATCTTTCCTTTGGAGAGTTGGTTTGCAGACTCTTCAATTTCTGTGTTTTCCTTTAAATGTTACACCGGTGATTTTCGTTGTATTTCAAATATACTTTTTTGTTTGTTTTCGGCACAAGGATTATTGGAGGGGTCCTTTCATAAGTTTTTTTTTTTACGTGGCACTTATTATTCTAATGGATAATTTCATGTATTTATGTACGTCTTCTGCAGTTCCTATGGGCCAACTTTTGCTTTTTTGTTTAAATAATGTTCAAAGTTTTGGTGCCATATGGGATATTCATCCTTCATCTTCGACGTAGCATTTTCTTTTCATAAGTAAAGTATCGCATGTTCGCTTTCCTTTTCCTTCATAAATTTTGATGAATCTTTGGATAGTATTTCATGTGAATGCCGTCATTTTTTTGACAATACTTCCTGGCTGTTCAGATTCCACTCAGAGTTAAGCATTTTTCATCTGTTCCAATTCCATGACCTCTTCCCCGTGTTTTGATAAATTTTCCTCTTCCGTGTAACCTTCCGGTTATTTATTCCTCGGCCATATTTCCTTCCCAGGTTAAGAAAATCGTTTTGGCCCCTTTCGTATCCATTTTTCACCGTTTTTAAAATTATTTTTTAAAATTAGAATTACGGTACGACACTTCACGTTTTCAACATACGATTTTTTTTTCATCGACGCATTGTTTATTGAAAAATGTCGAAATTATCATAATTTTTTTTTTCTTATATATTTTGATTTTCTTCCTTCTTTTTTCTTGCTTTTAGGCATGCACGGTAAGTCGTTTTCCGCTGAAAAGTATTAAGTTTGTGTTTTATGTTCAACTTGTTCGATTGCAGCGAAAAAATGTTTTTAATTGCCCAAAAGTAACCTGCATTCAGTGACTTCCGTACACTAACTTTCATATATAATAGTTTTAACTTAAACAAAACCAAATACAGTTATTGAGAAGGGATGTATTATGTGAGATAAGAATCAGTCACTTTTATAGCTTTTTCTTTTCAATTTGACCGAGTTATATATTTCATTTAGTTATTCCCCAAAAAGCAATTTTCTCTTATTTAACTTTCTCCCCCTTCGCGGCATTAACGTGTCCCGTGTCAATATTTCATGTTCACATTACACATTTCTGTTTATCATCTTGGCATTTCAATTTGTGGTTCTGAATTTTCCTGTCGTTTCCAAACTATCTCCAGGTATCTCACAGCGATGCCTTTTCCAATATTTCAGACACTTGGCAGTTCCGTGTTATATGTTTTTTAAGTGTTTTTTTTTTTTCAAAGTTTTTCGTTTCTGTTTGCTACTTGTCGAAATTCTCATTTATATATATGTTCGGGGTTTACTTTGAGATTAGATCTTTTTTTGTCTTGCAAGAAATACTGTATGTATGGATTTTATGGTATTTATGGTTATGGCAGGGTAAGTTTTTTTTTTTTTTAGTTTTTTTCCTGTCCTATGTCCATGGTACGTTTATAGTTCGGATGTTCGGATATTTTTTTTTATTCATTCATACTATATGAATAAGACGAAGTATATATTTATATTTATTTTTTTTTATTACGTAGCTAATAGCAGCTATAAATGTTTTAATTATTTTTAATTATATGTTTTGATGTAGTTTATAACTTTTGATTTCTCGGTGGAGGATGCATTAAGTATTACACTTTTTTGTGGCATTCTGATGTTTTTTTCTGAAATGCAAATTAAGTTTAAATACTCAATGTATAAGATTACTTAATGTGACTTACATTGCATTAAGTATTACACTTTTTTGTGGCATCCTGATGTCTTTTTCTGAAATGCAAATTAAGTTTAAATACTCAATTTATAAGATTACTTAAGGTGACTTGCATGCAAAAGACTACTGCGAAACTACTGGACATTAGTACAGTACAAGGTTTTCAAGAACTCCCTGAACATAGGAAGTATTCTGTTCATTCAAGTGTTCAGTAAACAACACGTTCTCATTTTGAAGAATGGAGTTCAGTCCAGCTTTTTAGTTTTCTGTAAAAGAAAACTATTGTACCGGCTTTGTCTGCCCGTCCGCACTTTTTTCTGTCCGCACTTTTTATGTCCGCCCTCAGATCTTAAAAGGTACTGAGGCTAGAGGGCTGCAAATGTTGATCATCCACCTTCCAATCGTCAAACATACCACATTGCAGCCCTCTAGCCCTCAGTAGTTTTATTTCATTTACTGTTAAAGTTGGCCATAATCGTGCTTCTGGCGACGATATAGGATAGGCCACCACCGGACTATGCTGTAGGTGATTTTCATCTGTCATCTTCGATGTAGCATTTTCTTTTCAGGGGCCGCGGCTCCTACAGCATTATACCAAGACCACCGAAAGATAGATGTATTTTCGGTGACCTTGATTATAAGCTGTAGCGCCTGTACAGAAAACTTGACTTCGCCGAAGAAACTTCGGCGCATTTTTTACTTGTTGAATATTATCTTCGTCATCTGTAATGCCTCAGTAAACGGAAATTTTAGAGTTCATTGCACTGAAAGAGGGGCACAATTACTGCAGATTCTTGATGATTACTGTAGTAAACCGTTCTGAGTTGAGATAGGAAATTATATGGCTTTATGTTAGGACTGTTTTTTTCTTTTTTATTGAATAGAATTTGGTTGCCGGCTACCTGAGTCATATATATATATATATATATATATATATACATATATTTCATATAGTATATATATATATATATATATATATATACATCTTTCAATAGTGTTATTTTTTTTTTTTTTTTTTTTTTTTTTCGTTGGTTCTTCTCTTAAATTTATTTCCCGTTTCTTCAGCCTCTTTCAGTTCCACTGAATTTAATTAAGTACACTAGGTTTCTTTTAAAGTGTTGTTATTTTATGGTTCTAAGGTTTATCTCTCTCTCACTCTGATTCTTTTGTAGTTTTCGCTTTTCAGTTTGCTTGGCGTTTTAAACCCTTTTCTATTTGACCGAGTGATCATTCGCCATTAAAACGTCGTTGGCAGATTCTGACTTCGGTTGCATTGAGCAGCAGTTATATTCTCTCTCTCTCTCTCTCTCTCTCTCTCTCTCTCTCTCTCTCTCTCTCTCTCTCTCTCTCTCTCTCTCTCTCTCTCTCTTTATCTAGCTGCGATGCCTTTCATCCTCCTTTCTTATATTTCCTCCCCCACACACTTCACCAAACCCCTCGCCTTTTTGCCTTGCTCTTCAAGGGAGCCGAGCCCCCTTCCCTTCTGTGTGCCGTTTTTCGCCAGCGACGCCACAAATGGGGATCGGCGTCCCCCTTCCTCATTTTTAAAGTCATCAGCGGGATCATGGCAGGTAATTGAATTAATATTTTTTACTGGTCGCCTGTCTAACTTACACGGGAGAGGAGCGGTAACATTCGCGAGCAAAAATAAGCCTAATGGAAGTAACACTTTCCCCCGAGAGAGAGAGAGAGAGAGAGAGAGAGAGAGAGAGAGAGAGCACCGCCACCACTTTAGTTTGGCTTTACTCCGGTGCCGGGTCCCTATAAATGGCTCCAGACCATAAGGCTGATATCCGCTCGAAACGACGGCATTTAGTAGTGAAATGTTTGCACTTACAATAATGGCTGTATGGAATCAAGAATAACTTTTGAAATTTTAGTTTCATTTTCTGTTCGGAAACATTTTATTTCTGTATTTTTTTTTAATTCAGGTAGAGCAGTCCTCTCTTTCAGCTGGACATGAGGTTCGTTATGATCTGTGGCATGCAAACCTCAACCCCCTCACAATTTCAAAATGTAGAAATATAAAAGAAGTATACCAGTCTTTTTTTTTATATGTAAACCACTTCATAGTGTCGTCCAAGATGGCTCTTTATTATGTAAACCACTTCATAGTATCGTCCAAGATAACTTTCTTTATATATAAATCACTTCATAGTATCGTCCAAGATAACTTTCTTTATATGTAAATCACTTCATAGTATCGTCCAAGATAACTTTCTTTATATGTAAACCACTTCATAGTATCGTCCAAGATAACTTTCTTTATATGTAAACCATTTCATAGTATCGTCCAAGATAACTTTCTTTATTATGTAAACCACTTCATAGTGTCGCCCACGATAACTTTCCTTCTATGTAAACCACTTCATAGTATCGCCCATAACTTTCTTTATATGTAAACCACTTCATAGTGTCGTTCAAGATAACTTTCCTTCTATGTAAATCACTTCATAGTATCGTCCAAGATAAATCTCTTTATATATCTAAACCATTTCATAGTATCATCCGAGATAACTCTCAGGAAAGGGGAACTAATTATATGCAATAATTGGAGTAATACTACTCCCATAGGGTAATCATTTGTTTTATGTTTTCTTATATCAGCAGCGGAAAGTAAAATTTAGGGCAGTATTAAAAATAGTATAGTTTCAGACTAATAGGCAGTGTGCTATTCTACGCCAGGTAAACTCCTAAAGTAACGTTCTTAAGACATATAGATCAAATCTTATTTTGAGATAAAGTGTCGAAACTTGTACTCGTTTGAGAGGGCATGTTTAGAACTTAAGTCTTTAGGTCAGTTCTGAAAAATGAAATTTTGAAGTCAAGTCACTAACAGCAATCAGCAGGTCAGTTTCAAAGCCTCTTTCACAAAGTAACCTAAAATCAAAATCAACAACTAGGGACTAATTTTTTGTATATTCAATAGATTGAATACAAAATTAAACAACTGCGGACTAACAATAAGTTCAGGGGATGATTTCCAATGCAAAACTTAATTTTATATTCGGTAGACTGAATATAAAATAAAATTTTGCAATGATACTCTTGTCCCAGGGAATGCCATATTTATAATCCTGGATTTTTAGGTTACGATTATAGCTGGTCACAATTTATATTTAGACTTGGAAGATCAGTGCTCTAAATTTACCATTTTCTAGTTTAGACACTAAAATTTGGTTTTATTCTAAGAGGTAAAACAGAATTTTGAATTCAGATTTAGTTCTCTGGTTTATCAGATTTTATTCAGAATTTTCCTTAAGGAAAACGCAGTACAGCTGAAAAAAATCGAACCCCTAATTGTGTATAGTAATATTATGTTTAATAAATTCCCTTAACATGTTATCAATGCAATTCACGAAAAAATACCTGTTACAGGTCGGACCCGTTATTTTTAATTCCATGCATTAAATCTAACTTCTGTAAAGATGGCTCGATAGGTTTTTTATCATTGTCTCTGTATCTAGTTTTATTTAAATTAATAATGTAAATTAAAATGTTTGTCTTGAAGTCTGAATTAGTTTGAGATAACTGGTGTCATGTTCAGAGATTCAATTTTGAGGGAATCGACGTAATTGAGTTTGCGTTTTCCGAAGCCCCTTTTCTCTCGTCCGCATTTTTCCGCTCTTAAAAACTCCCCTTCTTCTTTAGCACAATTTCACCCTCGTCCCCTTTTATTCTTTTTTTTCGCCCTGGTTTCTTGTTAAATTCATCATAAGTCTTCGTAGGTCTTTGCTTTTATTGGACATGTCCGACCAGCCTTTTCTTCTCCATTCCCCTCTCCTTTTGTGCCGTGGAAGGAAAAATAAGCACTCAGGATTTTTTTTTATCAGGGGAGGAGGAGGGGAGGAGGGGCGTTTGGAGGGAGGTTGTATGCAATGTGCAACCACGCTCTTCCAGTACCTCAGTTACTTTAATCCTCTTTTGTAGGCCCATGCACCAGTGCACATATGTTCTGCACCTTCGTCAGTGCTGTGTAACCCCGAGAGAACCCGAGGAAGTCATAGCTTCTTTAGACACACACACACACACACATATATATATATATATATATATATATATATATATATATATATATATATATATATATATATACATATATATATATATATATATATATATATATATATATATATATATATATATATTTATTTATATATATATATATATATATATATATATATATATATATATATATATATATATATATATAATATTTATAATATACACACACATATACACTCATTATTTAGACTTGAAGGAGATTCTTTGTGGTTTGGTTTACTACGAAAATGACTGGTAGACCTCCGACAAACTGATTACGGGTAAGTAGTGACTGTGCCATGCTTCTTAAACTGCTCTTAATGCAAGCATAGCTATTTAAAAACAATAAGTTTCATAGGAGACTCTTTGCTTACAGTTTCATACCTTTGCATGATTGATTTAATGTGAATATGGTTTTACCTCCTCTCTCTCTCTCTCTCTCTCTCTCTCTCTCTCTCTCTCTCTCTCTCTCTCTCTCTCTCTCTCTTTGAAGCTTTGTGACTGATAAAAAAAGATTTTCATCTGATACCTTCTTGAAAATGTCCTCTTTTTGAACATTTGTGGTTCTGGATATTAAACTGGTTACCCGTAAGATGCCAGTTTTTTCCTAATCCGTAGATTAGGAAAAAAACTGTAGAAGATTATAGCCTTTGTGAAGAACTCTCAATGCCGAGAACAGGAGTAACTTTGTATAAGGTCCACAATGATATGTCAATGGTAGAATGTGAGACTTTATAAAAATGTATAAGAAGCTTTCGAACCCTATCCTGGGTTCATCTTCAGTTACCTATGTGATTAAACGTAAAAGATGACGTAAAGGATGGATGGCGGTGGGGAAACCAGATAGACATATAACATTACCTTTCAATCCTAACGTCGGGAACATTTGCAGATTTGTAAATAATAATCAGAATGACACTAAAAAAATGTATTTAAATACGTCAATACGATAAGACACAACTTGATAAGAAATAACAATAACGATAAATATCCCATAGTTCCAGGAGTTTATGAATTACCTTATAAAGATTGAAGGGGGAAATGTTTTGGGGAAAGTGGACGGGGACTAACTACACGCTTGGGGGAACATAAGCGGGCATTTTCCCTACATTCACAAAACAGCGCAATAGTAACTCATGCATTCAACAATAATCATAGACCTGACTGGAATGGTGCAAGTATCATTTTCGAAAGTAACAATGTAAACATATGACGATTAGTGGAAGGTGACAAGTCGTTTGTTGACGAAGACCCTATGGTTAATTATTACTTACATAGGACGTTCGTTAAAGATTTTAGTTTTAGGACAGCCTCTGTTTTTCCTTCTCCTGATGATGCCTCTGCCTCTCCTCCCTTTTTACAGTTACTTTGCAACACCGGGGAGTCCGTACCTGTATTCTATGAAACCCCTCGGAGGAGGGATTACGTGCAACGTCGCAACAGCCCGAGAGAAGATCGCAGCCAGAAATATAAACAGAAGAGATGAAATGACCTAGTTGGGCGGTTGACCACTTCCCTCATTGACGTGACCGTTGGATGTGCGTTAATAACTACCACCGCCATCCATCCTTTACGTCATCTTTTCAGATGTTTACCTCGTCACATTTTATTATAATTACTTAGTTGACTGAAGATGAACCCAGGACAGGGTTCGAAAGCTTTTTATACATTTTTATAGTCTCACATTTTACCACTGATATATTATTGTGGACCTTAAAATAAATGATAGCTTTTTGTTAAAACTTGTTGTTCTGATAGCCTTAATAGTCATTAATAGTCATTAACTAAGGCAGCGATATGTTGGAATGATTATGGCATGGTACACTGTGTGAGACATAAAGGTGTCACTTCCTGTTTCAGCAGTTGTTTCCAAATTCATACGGGTGAACCACAGCAATTCATTACCTACCTGTCATTAGTGATGTGGAGGAAAGATATTGTTTTATGCCTTGGTTCTCGAGTTTGAGCTTGAACTGGTAAATGGGCATGAGTAAAAGAAATAACTTTTTTTCAGTGTGACTCTTCAAAGAATTTGAATGAACTGATGGCTTGGTTCAGTGTCCAGGGTCAATTCACTTACTAATTTATCTCAAGTGTTGAGTCATGGCATGGTCTGTATTGCGATATTGTTTAGATCATTATAATTCCTTTAAAACTAGTTTTGGCCCGGGGGTGTTAAACTTGAGTAGGTAGCCATTTTCTCTTCTTGCAATAATTGATCATGGATTCAACTGTATTTTCTTCTCCAGTCTACGATCCTCAGCTAGTTCGACTTAATGTCCATACTTACCATCTTTGGTTTTTTTTCATTGTTTCTGTCTGATAATATTGTTGGGGTTTATATATCATATATCTTGTTTATCACAGTTATTTTTTACCATTTATTTGAATATTTTGACCATTTCTTTCCGTATCATCACATCTCCCCATTCTTCCATTTTCTTATTTTTGTTTTCTTGAATCAAATTCTTAAATCTAATCCAGTGCCTATTTAGGTTATGTTGTCTTTACTTGTTATACAGTTTCTCTCTCTCTCTCTCTCTCTCTCTCTCTCTCTCTCTCTCTCTCTCTCTCTCTCTCTCTCCATTTGAAGGAGACCTTCCATTATTGGTCTCGAATTCACCTGATTCTTTATTCTTCCTTATTATACTTGCATTACTGTCCAGTCCCCTTCACTTACTTATTCTGTCCCTCATGCCCCCATTTTTGTCTATTCCCTCTCCTTCCTCTTTCTACCGCACTCTTAATCAATCATGATTCTTTTTTAATCTCTCTTTGTTCTTATATTTCCCCTGCTGTTTCACTTCCGTTCCCCCTTTTCGAATAATTCAGTCTTCATTATTTTCTACTTTTCCTTCATTCTTTCGAGTCGTTAATGCCATGTTTCATTTCTTTTCTTTTTTTTTTCTTGTCGTTGTTTTCCCAAACAACTGTTTTGCCCTCAAGAGTTTATCTTCCATCATTCCGGTTGGATGTTAATTGTGGAGATTACCTTTTTTTTATTATTATTATTTCGTCGATTTTGAACGTGAGATTAATCATTTCGAAGTGGTTGTCATCGTAAACTTTTGTTGCTGTAGGGGACTTCTTAATTTGTAGTTTTATATATGTATTATATATATGCATATAATATATGTATACATATATTATATATATACACATATATGTATATGTAATATATATATGTACACACACACACACACACATATATATATATATATATATATATATATATATATATATATATATATATATATATATATATATTGTGTGTGTAGGCGTGTTTTCAGGGAGCTGTAAGGGAGGGTGGGGAGTTGTTTGGGTGTGGTAGATATACACAGATTCTGATCCTACTCCTAAAGAATACCTTTCTCCCTGTTTTCTCGAGAGGCACAGTGTACCCAAATTTAAAAAAAAATTCCTTTCAATTCTTTTTCGATGATTGATTACGCTTGTTTCATTTCAATCGATTTTATATTGTCTGTACTGTACAATTTAGAGCGTAAGAAATCGAACTATTAATGCAGCGTAGGTAACTGAACTTAAAAACTTTTCCTTTTGTTCTGATTTAGAAACCAAAACAATCATATTTTTAGAAACGACAGGTCTTTTCTTTTGATTTCCCAAGTCATAACCAGATAGGGGAGCACGGAGTTCAGTTTAAAACTAAGTTGTTCGTTTATTTTTTTTTTTTTTTCAAGTTTTATGCCATTTGGGGAAGGTAGATATAGGTATCTTCGTAGTTATGCCCTGATTTTTCTCGGTTACTTCCTGGTTTCATGAGCAATAGAATCTTGCCTGCTGGAATAGAATTCCCATTAGCAGAAAATGACATCAAGTGGCAGAGAGGAGCATCACTAAATATGTGTGAATTAAAGTAAATTGTTATGTTAGGAATCGAATAAAAGGTTACAGATAATCAATGGACGTAACCTCAAGCCAAGGTAAGGAAGGCCATAATAAAGAGGTTATGGCACAGCCTCAGGTTTGAGAACGTAGGTTAGTATGCGACGCCGCCCAGCATTAGGTATTTGAATGTGACACCTGAGAAAGCCCACCAGTCACAAATACCGGCACAAATGCGCTAGTCGATTAAGAACATCATAGTTGAAAGAAAGGGTTGTTGAGCGCTCCAAAACATTGATAAATTCAGGTGATACCGAATCTGAAGGGAAGGATTTCTGTTATACATCGTGCAGGTCAGGGTCAAACTTACATAAGTGTGTTACACTTGAGTAGGTTAAATCTTGTGTATTTTTAACTGGACCTAAGTTAAAATAATCTTATGTATTTTTTAACTGGACAAAGCTAAATCTTATGTATTTTTTAACGGGACAAAGTTAAATCTTATGTATTTTTTAACTGGACAAAATTAAATCTTATATACTTTTAACTGGACAGAAAATAACTATGGATAATACCATTCGTATTTTCACTGATTTTTCCACGTTATACAGGGGTTAATCTTTTACACATGTGAATGGCAGGTGTATTTATGGAGTGGACTGCTTTTTCTTCATTTTACTTTTTCTAGTGGATAAACTGCAATTTTCAGCTTTGCTTTTTCCAGATGGAGAAGCTGGAATAATTTTTTTCTTTTGGTTTCTTTTTCCAGCCGGGATACGTTGGGAATAGTGGAATAAAACCCTTGTCTCATATTGATCAAAGCGTATTTATATTCTCAGTACCTCTCATGTGGCAAAAATGTAGACTCACTTCGTGTATTTATTGTAGCATACTCGCTCATATCGCGCTGGACAAACAGATGCAGTAACGTTCGAAATAATACTGTATTGCCCACAAGAAAAATATGTTGGAAGGTGAGGACCGATAACATTTTGTATTCATCGCGAGTAGGAAATGTATCGACCCTTGTTTCCTCCCGACTTTTTTCCCCTGATGTCCCTCACCAGCACGTGTACGAGTATATATACATACATGCATACACACAAACGCGCGCGCGCACACACATTTCTTTAAATATGTATGTAAATATATACATATATGTATATGTATATATACATATATATGTATATTTTTATATATATGTGTATATATATATATGTATATGCATGTATGTATGTGTCTGTGCGCTCTTGTATTCATATATTTGCATATATAATATATGTATGCGCACGTACAAAAGTTATTTTATGTGCAGTATGTACGTACGAATGCAAGAGCTATGTGCACATATGTACGTACATCACTCTTCATTTTCTGTCCTCGTAGGACTCATTGTAACTTGTCAATTTCCGTATGATTCTATGTCACAGATTTTGTACATTTTTGTCGAATAGACAAAATTATTAACCTGCGTTGATGGAAAATAGGATTCGGTTCATTTGCATATAGTTACAAAAATTTCATTAAAACTTTTTGTGGATTAATTGAGCATGTCATATATATATGCATATATATATATATATATATATATATATATATATATATATATATATATATATATATATATATATATATATATATACATACATATACACACACATACAGAGGCTTAACATCGATTGGTCATAAGACTAACCTTGGCAATAGTTGTTATTTTCTTTGGCAAATAACGTCGGTGTATCATGGCGCTCTGGCTTGCTGCTCATGGATCATCTGTGTATGTAATTAGCGGGAAAATTGCAGTATTTGGTTTCTAACATGATTCACTAGTTGAAGTATGAATGTCACAGCGACTGTTGCTTCGTTTTTTCTCTCTGTAACCGCTCCTGATAGAAGAAGAGTATAAACGTAGGTATGTATGTATATATATATATATATATATATATATATATATATATATATATATATATATATATATATATATATATATCTGTATCCATATATATACATATTTATATATATATATATATATATATATATATATATATATATATATATATATATATATATATATATATATATATAAATGTGTGTGTGCGTGTGTGTGTGTATATATAGTATATGGATGTTTATGTATTTATATATGTTGAGAAAGAGAGAAAGCAATTATGACTTTCATAACATTACGCAGTGATGAAATTGAGTTCACGAACAAACAGATTGAAAGAGTGAGTTTGGTGTCAGTTAATATGAAATCTGCCGTTCATCTTTTGTTTCATATATCTGGGTATCCTACCTCATCACACTTAAGTGCATAAGTGTACAAACGCACTCACGCACGCACGCACGCACGCACGCATATCGCTCTCACTGGTACGGATAATTGTCTGTTTTTAGAGAAAATTAAGGCACCGTTCACATCAAGTGAAACGGAACGGAATCGAGTTTACTTTGACGCCTTTCAAAAAAAAAAAAAAATGAAAGCAGTGTTTCAGTATTCCCCGGTTGATTCCACCAAATTCTACCCGTCATTGTATTTCAGGATTTTTTTTTTTTTTTTTTTTACTTTTTGCATTTGGAAAAAATATGGGAGCTTGAACAGAGTGCTAAATCCACTGAAAAATACATTCGCCGCCAAACTCCATGGCACTTCCGTCAATGACAGTTCTTCGGAAAGCAGCCGGTAGGGTATATAAATCTCTTATGTGGAATTTTTGAAAGTACTTGTTGTTTATTTACATTTTCGCTACGGTTGGGTTTATCCTCATTGGTTAATTCAGTCGATATGGTTCAGGATACCAGGAAGCAATAAATCAGTGAATAATCGGTTGTGACCTAATTTATAAGAACAGTATTTTCCATTTCTCTCTCTCTCTCTCTCTCTCTCTCTCTCTCTCTCTCTCTCTCTCTCTCTCTCTCTCTCTCTCTCTCTTAATGTGCTTGTATTATGCTTATTTGCTTGCATCAGTTTATATTTTTCACAAGAGAAAAAAGTCTGTTGAGAGAAGACATTTGTGTCTGTTAGGTTGTCGAAAAGATGAACTGTGATTGGATTATAGATACCAAAAGTAATTATTGGATTAGAATTGTTGAAAATAATTTTGAAACGCAGATATTTTTTTTTTTATTTATGGGCCACTTAATTTTGTTTTCATCCATCTTTTGTAAAACATCTGTTCACTTGCATCGCGTAGATATCTTAATCTGCGTGTTTTGGCTGTGCCTCCCTTTCGTGATTCTTAAGCCTTGAATTTATTGCCTAATTTTGTATTCCCAGATATCCAGGACTGTTATTTATACTGTCAGAAATTACCCAAAGCTTCTTAGAAGGGAAATTCCTTTGATTTCTCTTTCTCTCTTTTTTCAGTTTGGCTGTGATTATTATTGTTTCTCTTCTTTTTGATAACCGTTTTAGTGTTCTGTAAAAGAAAACTATTGTGCCGGCTTTGTCTGTCCTTCCGCACTTTATTCTGTCCGCACTTTTTCTGTCACATTTTTCTGTCCGCCCTCAGATCTTGAAGCTATTGAGGCTAGAGGGATGCAAATTGATATTGATCATCCCACCTTCAGTCATCAAACTGCAAATTGCAGCCCTCTGGCCTCAATATGTTATTTTATTTAAAGCTAAAGTTAGCCGTAATCGTGCTTGTGGCAACGATATAGGATAGGCCACCACCGAGCCGTGGTTAAAGTTTCATGGGCCGCTGCTGATACAGCATTATACCGAGACCACCGAAAGATAGATCTATTTTCGGTGGCCTTGATTATACATTGTAGCGGCTATACAAAAAACTCGATTGCGCCGAAGAAACTTCGGCCCATTTTTTATTTGTTTATATTTTTATTTAAGGTAGCAAACGTTCCTTATTTATTATTTGCATAAGTGTTCGTTCATCAGAATCCACTTTTGTTTTTCTAGTATAATGTTCATACAGTGATAATAGCAATTTCGCCTTGATATTCATGAAATTTCACTAAAGTCGAAACGCAAGGAGGCAAGTAAGGACCAAAGCCTTATGACCGACCG
>NC_089741.1:51601857-51616857 GCF_040412425.1 Macrobrachium rosenbergii
AAAAAAAGGAAAAATTCCACTCCTGCTCTGAGCGGAGATCTGTTAGGAGGGAACTGGAGGAGAGTCTTTCAGCAAACACGAAACTGAGTAAATGGAATAAGTGACTACGGTCAAACACTTGGCGTGGTCCCTTAAGAAGAAAACATCGTTGGTGACACGCATAACCGCTTAGCAGTATTTGAGGAAAGCTTCATAAATCTACTGCATATTGAACTTTCCGTTTATCCAAGTTCAAAACTCCCTCGCCCAAACTCTTATTGTTGGTGGCTTAGATTCTTTCCTCAATATTGATAAAAGGATTCGGCTCTCCCTCTGGACCTCTCTCTCTCTCTCTCTCTCTCTCTCTCTCTCTCTCTCTGATTTTCATGTGTTCGGTCTTAGTTTTTAAAACTGAAATTGTAATATTTGTTATTTATTGAATGAATATGAACGGTAGGTAGTACTTAAGCTTCGTTAACTTAAGAATGAATATCTCTCTCTCTCTCTCTCTCTCTCTCTCTCTCTCTCTCTCTCTCTCTCAGCAATTTATGCTCGTTTATTTCCTTGCCCAATATTAACGAAATTTTTTCTTATTTTATTTTTCATTCCCGGTAATGTGCCAGCTATTATTTATAGGTTTGGGAAGGACTCAATTTATATTTAAAAAAAAGGGGGCAAATCATTTATGAGGTTGAATTTAGTGTGTGTGTGTGCACGGACAAAATCATTTACGAAAGAATGATACCCGAAGGCCATTAGCCTATACAACGACCATCGGCCCAATTACTGGGTCAGCAAGTAACTTCCCAAAAAAAAAAAAAAAAGAAAACATTAGCCAAAGAGAAACCTTCATTGTTTTGGTCTTTTCAGAGTTGAACTTTTTTTAATATGGTTTCACTGTACATTCATATGGTGTGTGTCTCCGTGATATTTTTGAATTTTGGTATGGTGTCAGGTGTAGTTGCGATGGCATATATCAGTGGGTCATTGTGGCTTTCAAATGTTAAAATTACCTGTATGGTAAATTTATTGCGCAGAGCAGGACCAGTAGGCATGGACGAGGTTAATTTATTTTTTATGGTAGTTAAATTCCTGGAAAATTTGAACTTTTATGCCATTATTTAATGTAAATAACTTTATTTTAAAATTTTTGGGGGGGGCGTTACTTCATGCAGTGTTTTGTTCTGAGCCTCAAAGTTTCTTTTTCGACTATTATTTTTTATATTATATACATACGATTTGTGGGTATGCCTTGAGGACAAGCTTATTGCCAATGAAGATGATGCTACCCTATTTGCATAGAACCCATCTCATGACTGTAGATCTGTTGTTGCTGAATCTCGGAACAGAAATTTCGCAAGAACTGGTGCATGGTGCAAATTGTGGAGCATTGTGTTAAACCCTAAAAAGCTCAGATATGCTTGTTATAGGCCCAGGACCTCCACCCCCACCTTCCACCTAGATGTTTGCGTTGACAGTGATTTCTTGAAATACTCTTAAGTCATTTAAAATTCTAGGTGATATTCTTGATTGCAAGTTGAGTTTTGGAGAACTCATCTAAAGTTGCACTAAAAATTGGTGAACTAAGTAATCTTTCAAGATTTTTGGAGCCATGTCTTTCCTGAGGCAGAGGTTTTAATTCTTTTATTCTTCCGTGTTTTGAATATTGTTCCTCCTTTTGATCTTCAGCAGCTGACTCGCATCATACATGGTTTGACAGCAACTCTAGTTCTATTAAGTTTCTTATCTCTCTCAAATTAATCTAACACCATCATTCAGTTAGGTCATTAGCATCCTGTATAAAATACTCCATATATCTGGTTATCTTTCAGATTTTCCCAAACTGTACCATCCACCACGTAATACTAGATAAGCAGTTAATTTCTTTTAGTCTTGCCGTTCTTCTGGAAATTTTACTGATATTTTGCTGATATTGCTAGAAATTTTACGATATTTTAACAAAATTCTAGAATGATCTTCTTAATTCAGTTGACAATTTAGCTAACTCAATCCGGCTTAAAAGTTTATCTTTATGATTCTCACATGACGATTCAGAAGGTATCATATTTCTATATGAGTCACGAAAATATGGGAATCATATTAAAATTATCAGTTTCCGCCATAGCGATTATTAATATTATTATTATTATTATTATTATTATTATTATTATTATTATTATTATTATTATTATTATTATTATTATTATTATTATGCGTTTTTGGCTCACGGCCAACACAGGGAGCCTGAAGGGGTTCAAAAGTGTAGCATTATGATATTACCTAATGACGATTCCAACAGCAGCGCATTAAGTAAAGATTATCACAGTTTAAAACAAAATAGATGTGATAGGCTTGAGGGGAACCCTTCAAAACATTGCTAATATCACTTTAGCCCCAAACAACGAGAGCTAAATGAAATGGTATTTTGTTCAGCAAGAACTTTCCAGTTGATTCCTTTCAGCTTTTTGGTATACCTCAAGTTAAGTTCCAGTGAAACCTGGACGCGTGGTATACAATTCTCAAGTTGGTCAATACTTATGGGCAGTATTTTAAGGGTATAATAATAATTCACCTAAACCCTGAGTTGGTTTCCATTACAGTGATTATTCGTGTTGTCATTAGAAATGTTTCTTAGTTACGTTAAAGTTTCAAGGTTTAAATCAATCTCAAATTCTTAGTTTGTTGGAAATTGGTGTCGATATATATCGCTTATTTGCCAGAAGAGTGACACAACTTAAGAAATGTTTTTTGAGTTGTCGATACCAGCGGATAGCCCATCTTTGTTCCATATTGTGGTAAAAAAGTCTTATTTGTACTTGTAATACTAACCGCTAGAGGGCATGACATGTCACTCTTACACTATAGAGAGTATGGAGAGTTTCAAACTTTAATTACTTCTGAAAAATAGCAATTTTTGAGTTTTGTCACTCTTTTGGCAAATGACCGATATGTACTCCTATTCCGCCTTATCTTGTCTTAAGAATTCACGGAAACTTGCTGTCTCAAAGAAAGACTAAATTACGGACGTACTCGGGGACTTTTAGCCAGAAACAAGTCACTGTACACCCCATATATGCGTGCGAATATATTCAGAGAGCGTCGGTTATTTACCGCTCGCCCTTACGGTAGATAAACGACTTGCTTTAATCCCCTATGAAGAATATAAGTCCCGTGCAGCTGTCAAGGCGAATTTCAGCAAGACTCGTTGATCAAGCGCTGGCTTACAGCAGCAGCAGCAGCATCAGCGAGAAGCGAACGAAAAGATTGATGAATGACTGAATGAGACAGCTGAGAGATATGAAGATAAATGCAGAGGTGGAGGAGACAAAGACGATGAGAACATTAAGGAAGGGTCCAGCGTTAATTAATATTAACATAGACGAAGAAAGATCGGAATGGATAGGAAGGGGTCCCTGACTATTGCAGTTATGTGAGATCAGAATTTGTTGATTTGAATAGGTACACGGAATGGACGCGCGTTCAAAAGTTCGGCGGAAGTTATTGTATGGCTTCATAAAGATGACAATCGGAGGCTTTTATGCATTCGGGATGCGGATGTGCATCG
The DNA here is from genome assembly GCF_040412425.1 of Macrobrachium rosenbergii. Taxonomy (NCBI): domain Eukaryota; kingdom Metazoa; phylum Arthropoda; class Malacostraca; order Decapoda; family Palaemonidae; genus Macrobrachium; species Macrobrachium rosenbergii. The sequence goes on from NC_089741.1 coordinate 51,605,402, forward strand.
GGAGATATAAGTGAGTACAGTGGATAAATTAGAATGTTCTTGAGAGGTGTAGGAGGGGAGAGATGCGCTTTGATTAGTGCAAAGAGGTTTCCCTTGGAGAGGCGTTGCCAGGATTTAAAGTAGGACACGTGTAGAAAAATTTGAAGTATTTATGAAGACGCAGTTAAAGAGGGTTTATTATGTAAAGACGTCGGTCGCCAGGGGAGAAAGATTAACGTTGATTTCTTTGAGAAGTTTCGGATATTTTTGAAAACAATAACCGCGGACGAATAGATGAATAAGTATTTTCAGTCTATTATATCTTTTATTGGGCTTCATCAACATAATGTAGTTTATAAAAGGTTATAACAGTTGTCGAAAACATCAAGCATTATTTTATTCAGATATTATATTAGACGATTGTTATCAATTTTTCAATCTCAGATATCCTAAAAAATATAATCGTGCGTAGGAATGCACCACCTGCATGATTATCCCTTGCTTAATTCATTTCTTGTTTATTTTCGTAATCTTATTTTTTCTCTATGTCACATGATTTATCACACATTCGCCCTTGTATCTGTATATATATGTGTGTATATGTGTCATCATGTGACATGTATTACCTGGGTAGCTGTATCCATCAAGAAGCATCCATGCACTAATATTCCCTTTAAGCCCCTAAATAAGCTATCAGAGCTATTACTTACACCGAGGGACGTTCCCTTCCCCTCTCTTCCGACGCTACCTTCGACCCCTCTCTCACCTTCCCTCTCCCCTCACATTCATCATTCCGTTATATTTGTCACTCGTCCCTCTCCTTGATACGGTTTCTGCTCCTCTATTGCTCTTTCATAAGCACGCCAACCATCGCTGTTCTTCGGTGATTGTTTTCAGAGTCGATTCCCTCGTCTCCCTCACTGCACTGAAGATCCTCTCTCTCTCTCTCTCTCTCTCTCTCTCTCTCTCTCTCTCTCTCGTGTGGATGATTTCAGCCACTTGCCAATGCACAACAGGTCACCGTTACCACTGCTCTCTGCTGACTTGACAGCAGCGTTTTCAGATGCCTTCATATATTTAGAGCAACAACTCTGTCTTGACCCGTAAAAGTAATAGTAATTCAGTTTCAGGCTTTTATTTTGTTTACTGTTCTGTTCTCTGCCGTCGTATATAGAGCTCTTGATAGGGAGGCTTTATACAATACTTAGTTTTTCACGTTTGATTATATTTTGTTTCTTGTTGAAAATGTTGATTTTCCCTCTGATTTTTTTATTTCGATTCTCAAACAGATTTGTGGATAGCGTAGAAAATTTCTTTGATTCCAAATTTATAATTGAGTCATTAATTTTATAAGTATCATGTACACGCAGGGGTATAATAGGCACTGAAGAGGCCTGTCGCTTCGTCGTGTCTACTACTGTACTACAATCGCATGAACTCGGACGAAGCTCATAAACCCTGCCAGATGTAGGGAATGAGATTATTTGTGAGGCTATTTCTTTAGCCGTGGCATCAACCTTTCACCTTTCACTTAAGAGGCGCAACATCCAAATTTTAATCAGCTGGAGGCGCGCAGACATTTAATCCACGAATCAGAGCGTTTGCAATTTTCGCTTGGTGTTTAAAACTATGATTAATTGAAAAACAGAAGTGGCGTCACGTTCCATATATCATCATTTAGCGTAGGTTTAGCCATTAGCCTGATTCGTAGAACTAAAGGGATGAGGGAGGGGGTAGGGAGGAGACCCGGGGAGACTACCACGAACTACTACTGCTGCACTATTAATAAAGACATGATCTGCCCTGATGGATAAAGGTAGATTAATGGGGTTCCAGGTGATAGGGAGATGGTAGATCCTTACCTGGCTGGGACAGGGACACTCTCCTGGGGATAGGAGGTAGGGGGGAAGAAGAAACAGTTGGAGGAAGAGGAGGAGGGCGTAGGAATCACGTTAGGGATGAACTGTGAGCATCAGTAGGATGCGTTGCTTTTGGGTGGAGGATGTGGAGGATTGAGGAACCTTCAGGGTTAATGGTGGAGGATGATCGGGAATGGATAAAGGTCAAGTGGCAAATAGCGTTGGATGGATTCTGAAGGATTGTTAGCATAACATTAGATACTGAGAGAGAAACTTGCTTAGAAAATAATGAAAGGAAGGGAAGACTGACTTTTCCTTTGCATGTTAAAATCCCTTCTCCATTACGGGTATATGTTATATATTGAAATACGTATTAATTTGGTTAGTTGTAGGCTATTCATCGAAACAACTGCTTCATTTTATGTTGCAAAAGTATTTAAGTAGTGATATGGGGATATGTTTGATACTTATCAGTCTGTTTGTTTGTTAGATGGAGATCGTGATTCAGTCAGAATTGCCAGCACAGATGAAATGGGGAAATTTATATGCAGGTTATAATGAATACTAGTAAATATTTACCGTCTTTTATTATGTGTAGTCTTACGGTGCAATCAATAATTATCAAACAACGACGCAAAATCTAACGAAAATGTGCTAATGCGATGGATGAAAACAAATGACCTCAGCATGTAGGGAAATGTTTTGTTTAATGTCCTTCTTTTCCGTTGATTTATGGCTTCACCGACGGTTGACTGATTCGGTCATTGGTTAAGCGATGACCGTGTTGACTCTAATGGCGAATGTCACTGTTTTATCACCTAGTGAAAAGACGAGTGAGCGAATGACTGGCTGAGCAGGGAAATGTCATTTGCATCGCAGTTTTTGTCGAATTTATCGTCGTGTCATTGATGTCGGGGATTGGGGACCTGTTTGCGAGCGTTCCTCAGTACTGAATGTTGACTGTTTTTGTATTTTCGTGAGCGTCTGAAGAACAAGGAAAATATTAAAAATGAGTTTGCTTATTATTGCCTTTCCAGGTTTCTATGATGGTGTGCGAGATTTTCCAACATATTTAATTTATCTGGCTATACTTGCTGAATGGAAACGCAGAAAGACTGTTCGGTAATGATGTGTATATTGTAAAAATTGTGTTTTATTGCTGATGAATGACGTACAGAGTGAATTTGCCAGAATTTCTTTGGCTTTGTTGTGCATGCCCACGTTCTTCAGAAAAAGGTATAAAGTAAACAGTCTTGGTTTGTGTGGGTGTCCAAATAGTTTGCGTGTTTTATTTAGGGCTGAAAATTTGTGTTAAAGAAATATAATTTCATTTTAATAATTTAATTTTTACACAGTTCATTCAGCGGTTCATGCTTGATTAGCTTCATTAATTTTTCAAAGTAATCATTACTATGTAGGAAGTGTTCTACAGTCCTCCAAAGTATCCAATTTGGCATCTGCCAACGTCAACGTCCTATGAATGACTTGTGATCAGTAGTATCATAGTGCCCAGCTCGGAAAATTTTTTGTCGCTTTTATTTGGAAGTTTTGGAATGTTTTGTTTATTACTGTTCCTCTAATACCCGTAGCCTTCCCATTTTCAAGAGATGTGCCTCGCATCTTTCTGAGGCGAGTCTTGTTTCTTCGTTTCTGGGATAGACAACGGCATTAAGTTGCCAAGAACTGGAAACTTTTTATTCAGAGGTTTTGAGATTTTTATCAAATTCAGATTCTCAGACGTCTTATAAGCGTGCTGATCGGCTGGTATAGTGGTTAGCGTCGTGGCATACCATTCAGATGTGGCGGGTTCGCGTCTCCCCCAGGGCGATGATAAATCACTGGTTCTGTATGATGATTACTGCTGTAGTGTGGAGTCTGCGGTGGGTGACTGAAACCAACATTCTTTGAAAGCTTGAATTTCAAGTCAATGGCCCCTGTGCTCTTGTTCCATTGTGAATAGGTTTCATCTGTCTACTGAAATAATAATGAATAATAGTAATTTCCTCATTGAAGAGACGAAATATACCTTCTTGCATAATAGGAAAGTACTCAAAGGACGAAGCATTTTTCTGTTTGTTTTTCATACCATTATCTCTCGTATTTTTCTTACTAAGATTTACAGGATCTTATTTTTTCAAGAGAGGAGCTGATCCCAGGAGCAAAAGTGATGAGAAAACATCAGCGTAAGACTACGGTTAAATAAAAGTTACTGAGGCAAATGTTTTCTCATCATGTCAAACAAAGGACTTCAAATACATTTGAAAGATGATTTCCGTTTATGCGTATAAGTGATTTTAATATTAGTTGATAATGATTAAATGCTGTTAAACGTACGGTATGTAACTTTGGAAGGTTGTGGTCAGTACTGTTAATGTTTCGTAAAATGTTCAGAATTATGGCATCTTTAAAACATCCGGTACCATTACTAGAGGTATGAATATGTTCACTTTTTCTTTAATTACAGAATTGGTCGAATGTCGATTACACAACAAGATTAATGTTATCAAAACATTTTTTATTTTATTTTTTTTTTATTAAAATCACGTGATGAGGAGTTCGATTACCTACGTGCTTGTTTGTTGCGGGAATTATAGTCGTACAGAAAAAAAAACAGTATACATAAAGCACAGGTATTTTTGTAACTCATCTTGATAATACATATTTTTTTTTTTATAAATAAGAAGATAACTAACTGGAAATAAAACGTTTCGCCAGACATGTATAGACCTAGGGATTATTTGATTTTTAGTTTTCAATCCTTCTCTGCCTCATTTTCAAAGGCTTCATTAATGGAGTTCCTGAAGTATATAATTAAAATCAATCACGGATTTGTCCTCCTAATTCGGCAAGATGAAATCCTTGGTTCCAGGGTGAGCATTAGCACACGTAAATGGCTGGTAATTAGTGAGCTAAATGCATGTCCCAATTTATATCATAGGGGATTCCACAGTCTAGAAATTCCGTCTCAATATGAGGATTCCGACGTCCTATGACGCAGTCGGCATAGGCTTCGTCGCTACATTCACCATCCCGGTCATTATCAGCTTTTCATTATCATTAGCGGAAGCAGAAACAGGAGCAGGTGATGTAGTAGCGTCATCACCATCATCATCATCACCACTAGCAGCAGCAGCAGCAGGAGCAGCAGCAGAAGTAGGTGGAGCAGGAGATGTAACAGCAGTATCAGCTCTTAGGAGCTCATCGTATCCCAAGTTCCTGATCACCTCCACTTGCGACGGTAACTTTGATGTTTGGCTCCTCACCATTTGGGTGTGGTTGGGAGATATTCCGTTTTGGCTTTTGATCACAAAGGCGACATATAAATGAATTTACTGGGCTATATTCCCCCTTAGCATTTGATGCCTCGGGGGAGGGGGGCATATCGACGAGGATGTGTTCCCACATCCTCCGTATTAGCTTTCATTTGTTTCCGTGTCTGGTATAGATTTCTGTTTCCATTTAGGGTTAGGTAATCGTCGACTGCGGCGGCGATGGAAAGATTTGTTCCAGTGAATTCAGCTCTGTCGGAAGAATTTTTCTTTACATATTGGTTGAAATTTGTATGTGAAAGAGAAGGCTGCCCATGAAACACTTTTACGTTGTCAACCAGATGAATACATTATAAATCTTTATATATACGTCCGTGTTTTCAGGATGAACACTTACAACTCAGTGTTTTCTTTAATTCAATGTTTGTAAGAGCCATCGCATTTGGTTATGAAACTTATAATGGAATTACATTGATACTAAAAAAAATCTTGTACAATTTGCGTATTCCTTGATTACATCCCATTTTTATTTTTAGTTTATAATGAATTTCTGAAAAGCTCTCTTGTTGATTTCGACCTGTTATTCTTGGAGCATAGTGGTTCCGGCTTTGCCTACGCTCCTATCTGCAGATGCGTCCAAGTGACCACGGTATTGGACATGTATAGTTCAGCAAGGCGAGCTTCCTTGGTAATGGGAAAATATTTGATTGAAGCCTGATTCAAGAATTCTATGCTGTTTGTCGTACTCTATGTTCTTTTCGACTTCTTTGGTGTCTAAATTTGTTAACCGATTTAAAAGAAAGTTTACGAAGAATATGACTTTGGTTATCCATTGCTTAAGATTTCATAATTAGGTAGTCACTTGCTCCTATGATTCCACGTTTCCATTGCCCTTGAGGCACTGAGGGAGTTTTATGGTTGTTTTGTAAAGCTCAGATACTTACGTAAGTGCTGCATCACGTTCCCAGTCTAATCTGAAAGGATATTGTCTTTTGTGCTAGTTAGAAAGCTGCTCGGTTTGTAGATAGGAAGTTATTTTTCTGTGCTTAAGATTTATAAACCAGCTTTGAATTTTTAACACTTACTGACTATGGAGAAAGATGGGGATTATTTTTAATTACGTACGTTCCAATTCTTAAATTTTCGTTTTTATCTCTTTTGATCCGTGGAAAATTAACTGGAACGCTTTTGTGGAAAAAAATAGGTTTAATTAATAATTTTTTCTGTTTACAAGGAGATTTTATTATCCCCAAACCGCAAAGATTCCCAAGAGAAGTCGAGGGTGTTCATTCGATAAGAAATGAAGAGGGTACATAGGAGGAAGATTAACAACGGTCAACATTGTGAGAAACTTGCAGTCTGAAATGCACTTGATGTGTTGATTCTGGACTTGAAGTTTACAGAGTCATCTTAGCAAATGGTCAGGAACACCACACTATTTGAAAGGCTTAAGTTTTTTCCAACCACCGTATTCAGGTCTCTAGCTCGGTCAAGACTTGAATACCTTTAACATTTATATATAGCTAGGTAGACACCGAAAAGTCTCGTGGGGTTAGAAACCTCATACCTCTCGCGTAGGTTGTGTGAGGAGAAAAAGCTCTCAGTGGTACAAATCTAGGTTAAGGAAAGAGCAAAAAAAACACTCTTTGCTACGTGGTAAACTCCTAAAAGTTTAGTGGGGTTGGAAACTCAACCATCTTGTAATACAAGGACAGTTTAAATTAATATGACAACCGCCAAAGCCCCCTGTCGAGGCTTTGACCGTATTAGTCTTTCAAACTGCCAGATGATGGCGGGGTTTGCAACTGGATGGTTATTGGCAAGGGGTTTTTCGAAATGTAATCTTAAACTCATTCGTATTGGCTATTATAACGTGCATCGATATCCACGATCAAAGGAACATTAGTTAAGCTAATTGATGAAAATTAATAAGTGGTTTGCTTTGGAAATACATAAGCTGTAAACTGGATGGAGATGTTAAGATCTCTCTAGGACTGTAGAAAGATTTTGTCTGTACTCGTTTTCAGTTCAGAAGGTGAGTTAATCGGTCGCTGTAGCTATAGAACATCCACATGACTTTTAATGAATTATCCTTGGCCTATCAGATATTTCAATATACCCGTCTGGTTCTTTTATTTTTTTTTTTACCTACTTTATCAAAAATAAAGTTCCAGTCACCATCAGAAATAGAGAACACTTGAATCCAGGTTGAAATGATGGAGAAATGCCTTGTTGTATTATGAAACCTGCATCATACCGAGGGAAGGGACTGGCAAGTAAAGTTGTGAATATATAAAGTGAGTTAAGCGTCATCAGAGAGAAATAGACAAAATTCGTAAAAAATAGATTGTTATTCAATTCCATCTCAGTAGCAATTACGTATATCCAGAAATAAGGGAAATTTGAAGAAAAATGCATTCGACCAGTAGCCAGAAAACATGGTCTTTTCAAACGGCTTTTGTAAAAAATATCGTCTCTTTTGGTAACTGGTACAGATAGATACCTTTGTGGAATTCCAAGGCAATCATTTTATTGCGATTTCTAAATTTCATCGCCCGTTGCAGCTTGTAATCAGAACGTCAATTGGGTGTATCACTTTGCAGTCCTGGTTTTATTGATAATATTTTCAGCACTGAAACATCGAATATTCGGCAAGATTTAAAAGGTTAGGAAATGATACAGCTTAGCTGAAGTTATTGATTACCATGAAACTGAATTAAAGGAGGGCGAGTAACTCGATGGTGCAAATCTAAAGGGATTGACTGGTATCCATGATGAATTTCTGGTCAGTCACGAACGTTTGCTTTTCGTCTGTGCTGCTTTTTTTAATTTTTATTTTCTGTATTTAAAGGGGGAGGTGTAGTTGATCCGTTATTACTTGGTTTTAAGGCTTTAGTTAGGTTGTTGCTTAACAGTCGTTCTGTATTTTAGGTGACTGGAACAATTCTGAAGTAGGAAGCATCCTGGGAGGGAATCATCCGATGTTCCTCTGACGTGTATCTGTCTCTGTCTCATTTGTTACTCACAAAATTTTATATATATATATATATATATATATATATATATATATATATATATATATATATATATATGTATATATGTATATCTATATATATATATATATATATATATATATATATATATATATATATATATATATATATATATATATATATATATATATATATATATATATATATATATGTATATCTATATATATATAATATATATATATATATATATATATATATATATATATATATATATATATATATATATATATATATATATATATATATATATATATATATATATATATATGTATATCTATATATATATATATATATATATATATATCTATATATATATATATATATATATATATATATATAATATATATATATATATATATATATATATATATATATATATATATATATATATATATATATATATATATATATATATATATATATATATATATATATATATATATATATATAATATGTAATGTGTGTGTCTCTGCACGTGTGTGTGTGTGTAAAGTGTATGTGAATGTTGTTTGATATCATATAAAACTCTGAAATTACTGGGAAAACAAGCAAGGCTTATTGAACAGCACCTATTCATTTAAAAAACATAGAAAAGAACTCAGTGAGGCCCTCTGTGATTGTTTATGGGAATGTGTATGGAACTGATGCAAAATAAGAGGAGCAAAGTAGGTAATGATTATCAGTGGCCAAGGATAAAGAATAGAAATATGATGGACTTATAAAAACCTGAAAGCTGAATTGTGGAATGATATGCCAGGGAAGCCTTTGGAAGGGTCGGACGGAAAAGCGACAAAATTTCATATTTGGGTAAAAATATGTGTGAGGGGAATAAAACTCAATAATACCAACATAAAATAAAACAAATGTTTTTAACTTGTGGGAACCACGGATAAAAGCCTGTCCTGCCATATAATTTATTAAAAGTCGAGCGAATATTTATGTAAAGCTGTTTAGGGAAGAATTCCACCAGATTTGGAGAAAATAAAATTTAGAATTACAAAGCAGTAGGTTTGGAAAGTTTTTGTGCGAAAGAAGGTTTGGGATTCCTTATATGGTTTGTTTACTTTCGTGGAGACATTAGAAGTAAACTGGATAGATATGTTAAGATTCCTTAATTGCCGTATATACTGGAAATTGGCATTTTCAGTACATACTTATGGCTGTTTGATAGATGATTGAGGACCCTAAAAAGCAAAAAAAAAAAAAAGAAATAAAATAAATAAAATAAAAAAAGCGTACATGGAAATATCTTATTGCAATAGTAACTTTCATTATGACTTGTTATAGCTAAAGGTAATCTGATCTAAATGTAATATCTTGTTTTCATTTTTCAGGTAATGTGTCGCTGTATTTCCTGGAGTCTGTTACCAAAGCAAATGTAAGTAAATGAAAAAATTTTAAGCAAATGCAAATGATATCTTATATGGGACACCAGTCTTCGAATAGCAGTATGTTGCGAACTCCCCATGTCCCCATAATTTAGTTGTATAGCAGTTTTTAACATACTTCTTTGAAAATTTCTTCCCTTCCTCTAGTGTACATGTTTGGTGATAATGGTGCAAGTTAATGGAAATAAAAATGCCTAAGCGAAATAACGAATACTTATAATAATGATCGCTGTTTTCAGAAGTGGTTCCATGCGCATGGTCTTTTCAGCTCCTTCCCCCCTTGCCCATGAAATTTCCTCTTTTTAAGTCTGCCTCACTGAAGTAATAATCTTTTCCGAACGGAAAGTATCTCTCTCTCTCTCTCTCTCTCTCTCTCTCTCTCTCTCTCTCTCTCTCTCTCTGTGTGTGTGTGTGTGTGTAGGCAGCAGTGAAATAACTGAATGACAAATATACTTTTATATTTTCACTGTATAGGCACCATTGGCTCTGGCGACTGATAATAGTTAGGTCCGTTTGAAAGTTTTCCTTTTGAAAAGTAGTTTGCTCTAGTTTTGCTTAAATTTCGAGTGTGTTTCACTTAACTATGTTAGTCTTCAGTTTTGCAGTGGCACACATAATGACTTATGAAGAAACAGGAACATTCCTCTCATAAGCGGTTTCTTAAAAAACCTCTCAGATCATACAGCAGGTGAAGTATTCAAGATTACAAAAGACGTAGTAAGCTTCCTTCGGTCCAGAGGCGTCATAGAATTTTCTCATTCTAGGATAAAAGCTAATCAGTCAATCATAACTGGAAGCATCATCAACTGCGATAATGATTTTAACAGTCGTGTTGTATTTAATAGTCTAAAGTTCTAGAAATAATATTACATAGCAGACAGATATTAAGTTGCCTAGAATTAACAGTATCATGTTCCAGACAGTCAAATCCCCATAGGGGGTTAGTGCCGTCAGTGCACCTCATGCAGTGCGCTGTAGGCATTACTTAAGGTTCTTTGCCGCAACCTCTTTCATTCCTTTTACTGTACCTCCTTTCAGGTTCTCTTTCTACCCTCTTACTTTCTACCTTCTCCTAACAGTTGATTTATAGTGTAACTGCGAGATTTTCTTCCCGTTACACCTTTCAAACTTTCACTATCAGTTTCCGTTTCAGTGCTGAATAACTTCATAGGTTCCAGCGTTTGGCCTTTGGCCTAAATTCCATAGTCAATTCAATTCAAACAGATTCGTTGGAAGATTTTCAAATTTTACCCAAAGTGTATGTCAGGTTACCACATGTGAGATTTTAAGGTAATATATATAAAACATACTCAGATTAGCAGAGAACATCATAGTTTAAGATGAAGAAGCAAACACATTTGGTTAAATTTTAACTACAGTAGATGGGAGAATGGATGACATTGATACGACGTTTTTTTTTATCTCTCTCTCTCTCTCTTCTCATGTTTAAAGACTATAATCCCTAACATGTAATTTTCATAATAGAACTAGAGTTCTGTAATGGTCTTCATACACGCCAGGTGGTCAGATGATATTACTTAATTAATAAAGTGTTACGCCAACAACAAGCGTTTAGTGGGTTTTACTAGAATATACCCACTTTCATTCAATCTCACTGGAGATTTAAATTCATGATACAAGTGTATAACCTTTAGATTTAGAGCCAATTTAATGTGCATATATATATATATATATATATATATATATATATATATATATATATATATATATATATATATATATATATATATATATATATATATATATTTATATTTATATATTTTATATTTTACACAATTTTTATTTAACGATGGCATATGAATATAAAAAAACACAGAGAACATGAATTAGGACCTTATTTAAAGTGATAAATCCGAGAGAATGAAAAATGATGTGATTATGAGGGAG
>NC_089741.1:51619357-51626857 GCF_040412425.1 Macrobrachium rosenbergii
ATATATATATATATATATATATATATATATATATATATATATATATACATATACATATATATTTGTGTGTGTGTGTGTTTTGCTTACTAATCATCTGTAATAATTCCAGAAAATTTTGGAACTATGTAGGTGATGAAAAGTTTGTCAAAATCCTATCTGTCAAATGATGCTGCAGCATTGAATATTAGGAAATTATCCAATTCATGTATTATTTTGTTTTGCGTTAAAAAATGATGTCTGAAAAATAAAAAGTGATGTACCCATAATGAGAGGTTACACATGTCATGTACATCACTTTAATACAAACTACCTCTCTAATTCTTCTTCATGTAATGATTTACCTGTACTGTTGCCACTTGGGAAAGGAAAATTTTTTAATGGCCTTATATTATGCGCCTGTGAGAAATTTGTTATATTATCAAAATTGCTACAAATGTTCAGAGTTCACAAACATTGACAGATAGATGTGTTCAAACTAAAATATTTGCAGAAATGTTAGTATAGATTTCTATACTACTTACACAGTATGTATTAATTCAAACAGCACATATGTGTCATTATCAGACGGCAGAGCATTTTCTTAAAAGAGCACATATGTGTTATTGGCAGACGTCAGAGCATTTTCTTAAAAAAAAAAAGAGAAGGATTTGTCTAAAGCAATTTTATAAGAATCAATAAATACCATCTAACACTAAGAAAAAATATTCGAGTAAATGCTAATAAAATAAACAGGCTTATTCTTAAGAAAAAAAATATTCCCGGCAGCATTGTAAGTCTTCACTTACAATGACGCCGTATAGCTGTTGGGGGAAAGTATTTCATCTTAATGTATTGACGGGTGTGAAGGTTGAGGCTACACACCCGTCACAAACGGAAGGGAGGAAAAGGCTTCTGTCTTGTCTGTTTTTGACTGGGTTGTCAGGAGCGCATCCGAGGAACTTCCGCCTTACCGTGAGGAGTGTACACAACCATATTGTGGCATCATCGATGCTAAGTGGAAAGGAAGAAAGGAAGAAAAGGGAAGAGAGAGAGAGAGAGAGAGAGAGAGAGAGAAAGTAAGGGTTAGGGTTAGGGGGAGGCGCAGCTTAGCTTTAACACCGAGGGGAAGTGTTAGAGAAAGGAAATTAATCGAATGGTTTATCAAAAGTACTATTTAAACAGTCATCTCTTAACGAATGCACACACACACACACACACACACACACACACACACACATATATATATATATATATATATATATATATATATATATATATATATATATATATATATATATATATATATATATATATATATATATATATATATATATATATATATATATGATTTTTGTACATCAATACATGAAAGAGAGGGCCTTAGAAGTCATAGAATGCTAGTGATAATTATGGTGATAATTGTTATAGCCCTAATGTTACTACCACTGTTTTTATTTCAGTTATAAAAAAAATTATAATTGATACTGTCACATTATGCCCGATGTTTGGAAAATGCCAGTATTAATTCCTTGTCCGTCGATCTTGTTTTTTATTCCACGATGATGTGGATCAGAATAAAAAAAAAAAATACCGAAAAAACGAAATCGCTTTCCATACTATTCATTCAGTTCCCCCTCCCATATGTTTTAATTTCAGTTTCCTAATAAGTAATTGATGGAGGCATTTCTTATCGTTCCTTAGTTTTTTTTTTTTTTTGTATTGCATAAGTCTCGTTGGGATAGGCATTCAAAATTATATTAATTTTTTTTTAGTAGATGAATTAATTTTACTAATGCCACTCCGGAAAGGCCCTGATTCCTTTTTTTATATATGTAAAAAAAACACGGTCTTAAGAAGTAGTTGATGAGTTTATAACGATTCCGTAAGCAATGGACGTTCCGTGAATTGATTTGGACTCCAGCATTATTATAAAAACAGAGAAAAAACAGAGGCCGTAGGCATTCATATCCAGAAATACAGAAAAAAATGGGTTTCCTAATTGATTCGTAATTTCTTTTAGTCAGTCTGTGTTTTTTTTTTTTTTTTTTTATCGGTTTGTTGTCGATTTGAGCTTGAGTGATGATCGCCATGGCAGGCTGTGACGGATCTATTAATCGGGATTTAAGTATGACCTTGTCATTGACCTTTCCTCCTCCTCCTCCTCCTCTCCCTCCTCCCCTTCCTCCCCCTCCTCCTCCTCCTCCTCCTCTTCTTCCTCTTTTGGTGGGGAAGATGTTTATTATCTAATAATTATCCCTGATTATCTTTGATTGCTCCTTATTATCTGATTATCTTCTCATTCCGGCAAAATGGATCATAAATCAGGTAATTGTAGCATTAGCAATTTTATTCTGAGTCTTAGAGAAAGCTCAAAAAAGGAAGAAGAAGAAGAAGAAGAAGAAGCAGCAGCAGCAGCGTCGGCGGCAATCCCGGATGAGCCAGAAGTAATGTTTCCCTTCTTACATTTTTTAGACTCCCGGTATGAAAGTGAGAGAAGGCGAAATGAGGATACATAAATCAGCCAAGAGAGAGTCCGTCTGATTTATTATGTTTCGTACTAGAAATCTGGTGGAGGATGATTGATAAGCTGCATCTCGAATCTATATAATATATGTAGTTTCGCTCGTCTCTGTGGGTTTGTGTCCATTTGCGTCAAGTATTTATTATATACGCGTATGTGGGTGATTTTGTACGCGTACGAACATGGAATGTCCGAACAGAGGGTACGTCAGTTTTAGGAAACTCAGTTTTTTTTAATTCATGGCATTGGAATCCATCTCTCTCTCTCTCTCTCTCTCTCTCTCTCTCTCTCTCTCTCTCTCTCTCTCTCTCTCTCTCTCTTCAGATTTGGTGATGCGTTTTTATTTATTCAACCTCTCCCCTCCCCCCAGCATCACTGACCAAGGTGGTCGTGACGGCGGCAGACAACCCTCATACGCTCTCTCTCTCTCTCTCTCTCTCTCTCTCTCTCTCTCTCTCTCTCTCTCTCTCATTCTTCTTTTTCTGTTTACACCAAACATTACAACGTAACTTTATTTATTAATTTTTCATTCATTTACCTTCATGGACTGACATAAACAAATTATGGTTCATTCATTACTTTTGTGATTTTAGTTCTGAACTTCCCGTCGAAGAATTCTACTTAAGCTATTTTGAATAAAAATTGCCGCCAACCCAGGTTTCATTCTCGCGTACGTGTTCGTGTGTGTGTGTGTGTGTGTGTGTGTGTGTGTGAGGAGAGAGAGAGAGAGAGAGAGAGAGAGAGAGAGAGAGAGAGATAAATTATGTTAATACTAGAAAATCATTTTTCTCCCTCATGGACAGTATATGGTGGTTTTCAGCATAGCTCCTATTATTTGAATAAACCAATATATTAAACTGGAAAATTAGATAAGAAACTAAGTCGGGTGTGTGAAGAAACAACTTCTTGTAGAAATATATAGAATCTTAAGTAAACACACTTGTAGAAATATATAGAATCTTAAGTAACCACAAGGTTTCCTATTTAGCTGTATTCAGTATTACCTTCGGTGACCAAGCTGATTGTGTTCCTCTGTACGATAGGTGATCATGTTCTTTAAAGTAGTGAGGCTTATGCTAGTCCTCAATGTAGATTCACACTTAGTATATACTTTAAGTTCAGTAAACTTTGTTTTCCAACGTTTTACTTCTAGTAACGGTGAGTTACGAGTTACAGTGTTGAAGATTTTTCCATCTTGATGGAGCTTTGAGTCTCCTTAGTTGGAAAAATATCTGCTTTTGGAACAAGCAAGAAAATGTAGAGTTTCTACACGGCGCAGTTTTTGTACAGCATATAATCGATGCCACCGAAAATAGATCTATCTTTCGGTGGTCTCGGTATAATGCCATGTGAGCCGCGCCCCTAAAACTTTAACCACGGCCCGGTGGTGGCCTGGCCTATATCGTTGCTAGACGCATGATTATGGCTAACTTTCACCGTAAATAAAATAAAAGCTAATGAGGCTAGAGGGCTGCAATTTGGTATGTTTGATGATTGGAGGGTGGATGATCAACATACCAATTTGCAGCCCTCCAGCCTCGGTAGTTTTTAAGATCTGAGGGCAGACAGAAAAAGTGTGTACAGAAAAAGGTGCGGACGGAGAGACAAAGCCGGCACAATAGTTATCTTTTCCGAAAACTAATAAAAACGGAAATATATCTTATCTATAGTTTTTCATATATAGCATTGAATTCACAAGTCATCTGTAGTATTTTTGTGAATAAATAATGTTACAACACAGTCGAAATTATTCCTATGACTCTCTCGTAAGTATTCTAAATTCAGTGTGAGGGGGAGGGGGGTGGTTAATTTGGTCAAACTCATATTTCTTACAATTGTAGAGGGAACCGAAATGATAACGATTTGTTCCAACGTAAGTTACGGCCTTCATATATCTCTGGCCTAACAACTGAATTGTTACTACTATACTAGATCATTTCACTCCCCCCTGCTCTAGGTTATATTTTTCTAGAGTTCATTGACCTGAGAGTGCCAATGAAATGACCAGAGTGAAACCGGAAGTTCTAAGTTTAATTATAAATTTAATCGTAATGTCAATGAAGTTCCCTCAGAGACTTGAGTAACCTGCTGGAGCTTTAGAAATTAATTTTTACAAATGTGGGTTTTCATTTTATTTGTCACATCTGTACAGACTTAATACATATGGTAATCATATGTATTTTGAATATACATAATTCAGTTTTGTTAATTGCAGACATGTTATCCACAGGTGACTATAACTGCATTTGTTAATGATCATGATTTTTTTCGAAGGTGAAATATTTCCTAATATATTAATGGCACAAATACGCAGTCGTGTCCCTGTTAATATCAAGGGTCCCCTTTGTCTGAAATTACTTTATATTTATTGTATAATAAATTTAGCAGCTCTAATCTTTCACTCCGGATAAGAATACTAACAGTTTTATCAGCACTTCCAAATAGCAGTTATAATTGAAATGTACTCTTAAATATACTCATTTGTTCAAAGTTTATTTCGAAATTTTGGGACAAGCCTAATTAACTGTATGAGGGCCATTTACCATGAACTGTACCATCTAGGAAATTATAGACACTAAAAATTACTCTAGAATGTAGAAAATGTAGTGACCTTTAGATCGTGTTTTGGCTCATCCCAAGAATTATTTTGTTTTCGTCACGTGTGTTGGTTGTAATACCGTTATTTACCCACAATTCCCTGATCATATGCTTAGGGTATGATTTACATATCCAAGCCGACGTAAATAAGTTATTACGTCTGGACCTGCTGTGGGTACGTATTGCGTATAAACACTGCGCAAAATAACGCATAGGATGTTACAGAACGTGTAATTTCATATATGTATGACATCTATATATATCTATATCATATATGTATATGTATATATATACTACTTTATACATTTACATATATTGTATGTATATATATATATATATATATATATATATATATATATATATATATATATATACTGTATATATATATATACATACACATACACATATATATATATATATGTATATATATATATATATATATATATATATATATATATATATATATATATATATATATATATATAATATATATATATATAATGTGTGTGTGTGTGTATGTATATATATATATATATATATAATATATATATATATATATATATATATATATATATATATATATATATATATATATATATATATATATATATATATATATATATTTATATATATATATATATATGTGTGTGTGTGTGTGTGTGTGTGTGTGTGTGTGTGTGTGTTGGGGCGCGCCAATGGAGTTTGGCGTCAGCTACAACCTCAGTTTCTAGCTAGAGTCTTAGGGATGATGAGTCACCCCTTGGACATATTTTCCCTAGCAATACCGGTGCCCATTAGTAATTTGATGGGTGGTATGCCGAAATCGAACCGCAGACCTAGCAAATGCTTGTTGAGGGGTGTAGGCCTACCACAGGGCCACGGTGTTCAACTTATATATAAATTTGTTTATATCAAGAGAGGAAAAGACTGATGACGTTTGTAAGTTGTTTTATTTTCTTTTTGAAATATTTTTTTTCTTTCATTCATACTCATTTTTCGTTCTCTTAACTCAACTCCTTGATTTGCTTCCATAAAGAATAGTTGGATCAAAAATATCCGTAGGAGTGCAAAACCCAGCAATTGTTTATGTATTCCATCTCTTGCCTCCTTAAGTACTTTTATTCTGCAACATGTGCAGAGCTTATGCTTACTTTCTTTCTACACCTCCTCAGTGATTTGAAAAGCATTTATTCGCAAAGGTTTACCTAGATTCAAACAGCTAGCCTTAGTTTGTATTTCTCTTGCATGTAATGTAACTTTTAATATGAGACAAATAGATTATTCACATGTAGATGATACCTCTGGAAGGCTTCCGAACTGTCAGCGAACAGAACTTGAAATGGTCGAGAGACCGACCTTTTGTATATCTTATTCATACGGTCATGACATGTTTTATAATTTTTTTTCTATTCATATTTCAAGTTTCCTCTGGAGATGGACGAAGTCAGCAGCAACTTGAAGGGAATCACGGGACAGATAAATCTCGGGATTTTTCATACCTCGTTTCCCGTCCGCATTGTCACAGGTCCCTCTGGTGGAAACTCTAATGTCCAAAATGAGAAATATATCTCCCTCTTATCAAATGAATGGATTTTACAACGTAAAGGGAGGTTGGGTTCACTCGGATAATGGGTTACGGGGCCGTGCTGAAGAAGAAAGAGTGAGCCCATTATATGTTTCCTATTTTTTTTTTTTTTTTTTTTTGTTATTTCTCAGATTTATTCATTAGTTTTTCGATATTATTTCCAAGGTATGTTCCAAGGAACTGGCTGAGAGCAAAAACTTTTTTTTATCCCCTTTTGTAATTTGTCGTGATGTGGTTTGCTTTACAGGAAGAGCAAGCAAAGGGTTAAGATAATTTTAATGTTTTATATTTTATTCTAAATTTATTTTTATTAGATGTTTCTTTGATAACAATTGAAAAGTACAAGATGCAAGTGTCAAGATAATTTTCATGTTTTATATTTTATTCTAGATTTATTTTTATTAGATATTTCTTTGGTAACAATTGAAAAGTACAAGATGCAAGCGTTAAGATAATTTTCATGTTTTATATTTTATTCTAAATTTATTTTTGTTAGATGTTTCTTTGATAACAATGGAAAAGTACAAGATGCAAGTGTCAAGATAATTTTCATGTTTTATATTTTATTCTAAATTTATTTTTATTAGATATTTCTTTGGTAACAATTGAAAAGTACAAGATGCAAGCGTTAAGATAATTTTCATGTTTTATATTTTATTCTAAATTTATTTTTGTTAGATGTTTCTTTGATAACAATTGAAAAGTACAAGATGCAAGTGATAAGATAATTTTCATGTTTTATATTTTTTTCTAAATTTATTTTTATTAGATGTTTCCTTGATAACAATTGAAAAGTACAAGATGCAAGTGTTAAGAT
>NC_089741.1:51629357-51636857 GCF_040412425.1 Macrobrachium rosenbergii
AATATTCAGTGATTTAATATAACCTTGACTATTAGTTCTTATCTCTAAAGGAAACTCCCATATCAGGAAAGTTACCTAATGGTGAAACACACATGTATGTACATGCATGTTAGTTTTCGCGCGCAAGTAACACATGCATCATCTGACTTCTTCATCGAGAAAAGGTGCACCTACGTAGTGCGGGACTGAGTCTTAAGATTGCAGAAAGCCACAACAAAATCTAAGGTTCTGGGGCAGCCTTCTTTGGGGCAATATTGTCTTTAGCTCATTGGGGATTCAGTATATAATTTTTCCACATACTTATACAAGTTCAGGTTGTTTAGGGGTAAAGAAAGTGAGAGACAGATCACCTGAACACTTGAACTGGCTGCAACCCAGCAAATAGTAGAGGAAATTTATAACAATTAAGACGTGCTGAGATTTAGCGTTGAGGAAAAGGCTCAAGGAGATAGAGGTCTAGACCTGGACATACTATACTACAAAAGAATATTACCAATGATCCAAAGAGAAGTAATGTAACCACATTATCTACTACATAACTCACTGTATTGCTGTCGAGACAGGATGTCCGCAGGGCATGTTTCTTCCGGTTAATAATGATATACAAATGACTATCGATATTTTCCCCAGCCCGATGTCATTTCGTTGTCACACCAAGTATGGTGAATTGAACATAGTGTACAACCAAGGCCATGGATGATAGACGCTGCCTCAGGTAAGCCGATTATGCGTGAAAAAAAAAAAACTAATTTTTTTTTTTGTCTGATTTTTCACGCTCTGTCTGATCTTCGAGCGCCAACCCCCTACCGACACGCGCGCGCGCGCTCTCACGAACACATTATGAATGCCGGAAATATTTCCATCCCATACCTTCAAACCGGCCGTCATAATGGAAAGCAATTTTCTAGGAGTGGGTCTTTTGCGAATGACTTTAATATGTTTTCTTATTAAGATCTGACGTCATGCCGGTACACACACACACACATATGCTGCTTTCCTGGCACTCCCCACCCTTTCCTGGCCCCTCCCCCATCCCCTCCCCTACCCCCTCCCTTACCCTCCCCCTTCTACATCTGTTTTGCTTCCCCTCCACGACGTTCCTCCCCATCTCTATCTCGTCTGTTCCCTTTACCCTCTTCTTAACCTCTCAAACGCCGGTTCTCTTTGAATTGGATGGAAAATGGATGGGCGAGAAGGTGGTAAAAAGGAGTTTGTATAGGGAACGGAAGGAACAGGCAGGATTTGGATTCATCTTGTGTTAAAGAAGTTGTGAATTGTTGGTCTTTGTTGAAAAAAAAAAGACTTCAACGTAAGAATTAAGAGCGTCGGTTTTATTATCTGTTCTCGTTAGTTATTAGACAACAGACGAAATTTGAATTAAGCATAAGAATATAACAAGCTGTTTCATCCCTAGTTATAGAATTACACAAGTTTTGCTTTGACATATTCAGAAGTACAGTGCCCTTGTATGTTTGTTAGGGATCTGCTTTAGCTGCGCGAAGGCACTGAGTATTGGGGAATATTTATTTTTATTTATATATTAACTTATTATTGTTTTATATAGTTATTATGGTTTTACAGACCTAGGTTGATATTTCTGGCATTGAGTCTCACAGATTCTAATTCAGCGCTGCTGAGAAAGTTGGGATACAAATGACTGCAAGGTCATAAGCTTACAATTTGCTACATTTAAACACGTAGCTGTGGAGGTTTTCGTAAAGGGGAACTTGGCAGAAAAGAAAAAAAGGAAGGAACCGTGACGGCAGCGGCGACTGCTGGAGAAAGAATAACATTCCAGATAGGAACTGCGCATAAAGAAAAATCACTGGAATTGAAAATGGAATGAAAAACACAGGAATATACGGCCAGGAAAATCAGGAAGAAATTCGCTGTCACTGAGTTGTAAAAAGGAGGCAGAAAATGAAGAGGGAGCAGAAACAGGTTCAAAAATCGTTGTAACTATCAACCGAGGACAAGACCCGAGGAAAAAAAAAAAAAAAGAATTGACAGACAAAACGGGGAAAGCACGGCCACGACGAAAACTGGAAGGGGATAATATTTAGTATTTACAAAAGCATATTCATTAAAGATGACGTAGACGAATGCAGCAAGTAGTGAGAATAAGGGGGAACTATAAAATGATACACAAAAAAAAAAAAAAATGATCGAGAACTAATAGGTAAGATGAGAAATGTTGATGCAACTGCGGAGAAGTCATTTGACAAATGAAGATTCGAGCAAAAACGACGTGGGTACAGATAATGTAATACTTATTGCGCAATTTCCCATCAGAAAATTGTAGAGGGAAAGTTTCCGTGATAGTTAGGGAAAGGAAGATAATTAGGAGAAGATTTAATACGGGAGGGCAAGGAATAGTCATTACGAGAGGAAAATATTAAAGCGTAATTAAAATGGTATTTCATGGGGTGTCAGTAATTGAACCCGCTTCTAATAAACCTTTGGGCAGACGAAACAAGTGAAGAGGTTCTGAAATATGTTGGTAATTATGAAATGCCAATTTATCTGTCTTGAAAGAAATTTCATCTGTCACAGGGGTAATTTAAAGGTCATAAATAATGATTAAAACTACACCTTACAGAGGGCATGTATGGGTAATTTGTGTGGGTACACGCAATACGTAATAAGATCATTCTTTGGCAATTTTAGTTAAGCATTCAGTGTGGAATTAACTTCCAAAAGAAAAACGTTATAGGCGTTGCCTACCAGTTGACGACAATACCAGAATTCTTTGTTAACATTTTATCCTTGGTTTTAGTTTCCTGTAAAAGAAAGCTATTGCGGCAGCTTTGTCTGTCCGTCCGCACTTTATTCTGTCTGCACTTTATTCAGCCCGCCCTTTTTCTGTCCGCCATCAGATCTTAAAAACTACCAAAGCTAAAGGGCTGCAAATTGGTATGTTGATCATCCACCCTCCAATCATCAAACATACCAAATTGCAAGCCTCTAGCCTCAGTAGTTTTTTATGTTATTTAAGGTTAAAGTTAGCCATAATCGTGCCTCTGGCAACGGTATCGGCTAGGCCACCACTGGGCCGGGGTTAAATTTTCATGGGCCACGGCTCATACAGCATTATAACGAGACCACCGAAAGATAGCTCTATTTTCGGTGGCGTTGATTACACGCTGTAGCGGCTGTACAGAAAACTCGATTGCGCCGAGGAACTTCGGCGCATTCTTTGTTTTATTTTGATAAGAATTTAATTTTGAACTCATCAGTTATGTTAATTTCAGGTTATATTTTTTAGAAGTAATGCCGCTGAATTATAAAAAAAAAAACGCTTGAGTTCATCAGCAGGCTAGCCTTAATATTGTTATGTCTAATGTTTGTTGTGGAGAAACATAATCTACTTATTTTCTTTATAAACAGTAATACAAGCGAAGTCTGAAGTTACAGTTGTTTAAAATAAACTGAACGTTACCATAACGAAAGATTCCCTAAGAATATTTAACGTTGTTAATATTCTTTAACCGTTATTATTACTATTATCAAGAAGCAAAATTGATTTCATCTTATATATATATATATATATATATATATATATATATATATATATATATATATATATATATATATATATATATATATATATATATATATAAATAACCTTACTGAATGTATGCATATATACATATATACTGCAGCTGCATTATTAATTAATACACAGAAAATTAGCTTTTAAGTATTTGATTTCATCCCAATCAATTCTGCAGTGTCTCAGTTGTAACCCCTATTGCTCTTGGGCGCTCGAAAACGTCCTAGTATGATATAGTATGGCCAATCCGGAGATAACTGCAGTCCTCACAGTTAGCTTTTTATGCAGTGCTGGAAAGGAGCATTGTATTGTGCCCGTGCCAAGCCCTGGTTTGTAAAGGCAACAACAGGAAAATGGGCTAAATTTCCGCCCCCTCATCCTCCCCCCTTACCGGGTCACTCCCTCGAGTTATACAAATAAGAACGGGGTTCCAGATAGGATGGAGCTTTAGGCATAGGAACGGAGAAAGAAAACATTACAATACCATTACCATAACAAAGATCCACAGAAGGTGCCTATGTCCCCATTAGCACATTTTTTTCTGGCGATCTTTGACCTTAATTCTATTAAAGCTTCAAAGACGCGCCGTCGCTTTTAAATTCAGCTTTTTTCTCCTTTTTCTATTTGCCTTTGAAAATTCGAGAGAAACTTCTATTTATTCCTTTTAGTCATGTTGTTTTGGTTTCTTTGGTCTTATAAAGCGAGCGAGCGCTGCTCCCTACTCTTAACCCCACCCCCGCCGCCAACTCCTGGCGGTATCGCCTCCCCCTTCCTCCTCTCCTGAGCATATTTTTGTCAGCTTCACTTCAGAATATAGACGACTCGATTTCAATTCCATAAGAGCATAAAAGAGACGATCCTTTCTTTGCCTTCGCAGTTTAGCTAAAATGAGAAGAATTTCAAACGACGTTTTAGGTCAGACGTTTGTGTTTCCTGGTTTTTTTTTTTTTTAGTTGTGGAAGCTTAAAGAAATCGATGAACAAATGTGTCTTCCTTGTTTGAGTGAAAAGCAACTGACAAACTCATTCTACGTTTTTATCGGAACGCAGGTTTAGATCCCGGTCGAAATTTAAGATTTTCCCTGGTATCGTTAAGCTAAACCATGAGAGAATTCAGTATCTTGCGCTTCAAAGGCTGGTTAGGAAAATAGACTTTCAGAGTAAGTAAAAAGTAATGGTAATAAAGAAAAGGAAGTTTTATTGAATACCCATTAGTGGAGTTCAGCTCACGTTAATAAAAAAAAGAAAGATAAAAAATAGTCTGATCGTATACTGATTACGATGGTCTAGCACAGAGAGTAAATGTTTCAACAGAGTTGTCTGTACTCGTAGGCCCAGATCTACCAAATTTAAGCAGATTTCACGTAGAAATGTGTATCCTTGAATATGGTGGAATACCATCAATCGGGAAGTTGATTTAGATGTGGAGAGAGAAATGGGAGGAAACAGATAAAATTGATTAGAAAACCCAAAAACTTATAAAAACCATTTGATTTTTTCATTATTTTTCCCTGATTGCAACATGGAATATTGTTACTTAAGCTACTATTGAATAGTATGAAATAGGACTACAGATCAATAATGCTGCTTTTAAAAACATTACAGCGGAAATATAATGATGTTTTGCTTGGTAGAAGGGAAAATTTCTATAGTTGTCAAATGTTGATGATTGGCCTTAGTGAAATAATGCTTAATAATAATTATTATTATTATTATATTATTTACAATGGGCAATGCTGTAAGTGAAAGCAAGTGATTATTCTGTAGCTTAGTTATAGGGCCTGGATGGCCTCTCATAGAAATGTATGACTCGGAAAAATTGCTCAGTAAGAAGTACGAGAAATAACTCCTGTGCCTTCTTTAGGGTCAAATCTTTTGGTTTCTTTAACACTTTGCCCCGTTTATTTATGGTGTAGAAAAAGTAATTATATATTTTTTTCATTTGTTATTACAATATTCTTATACTTATTTTAATACAATTTTCCTTTTTATTTGACGTCATGCAATTGGGGCATTGACCATAACGTAGCCTGCTGATTTCATTAAGCTCCTCTAATGCTTGAGCTTAATATGAATTTCGTCACTAAATTATGACACACTAATTATACACACACACACACATGTGACCTAAGGAGAGGGTACCTGGGGCTAATCTTTTGTGTGTATATGTATATATATATATATATATATATATATATATATATATATATATATATATATATATATATATATATATATATATATATATATATATATGTATATATATATATATATATATATATATATATATATATATATATATATATATATATATATATATATATATATATATATATATAGATATATAGATAGATATATGTGGGTGCAGCAAAGTAACGCCCTTTGTTTAAGGAGAACAACGAAAATTAAATTGCTTTTTTTGATTATCCTTTATTTTTTGAGCATCATGAATGTAGATTGCCACATTTCAATCAAGAGTAATATAATATATTGCGATGTTAAAATTAATATAATGCTTATTCGGTTTAATAATGTTCAATACAAATAGTAATTGCTTAACCCTGCAGTTAAAGGTTGTATGCTGGATTTTTGAGGAGAACGCATTAATTAAAGATTCTTGTAGTTCATTGACTTTTTCTAAGCTTGTTGCAACAACTGGCCTTCCCGCTCTTTGATACATCACTTATACTTCCTGTAGATTAAAATTTTCTAATCAAGCTTGTGATATTTCGGCTTTGCATTTGGATGTTAAACTCGGCTGATAACAATCTTGCGGTTTTCATACCATTTTTATTATTTTGATAGTACAGCTGAATTGCTTTTACTCTCTGTTCCTTTGTTAATATCATGGTTGTATAAAATATCTGAAAAATGAAGATTTATACAAATTGATTAAAGAAAATAATAAAGAAATTATACATTATAAGAAATAAAATTAAAAGGCGTTATATGCTGCAGTCTGTATATATATATATATATATATATATATATATATATATATATATATATATATATATATACATATACATATACATAATCATTATAAACGTCCGTCAGTCGTACAAGGCTTGCTGCCACAGCCGGTCGAAGTGTGACTATATAATTATATCAACCCGAGCTTAAAGAAAAAAATTGATAAGAGGCTTGCAGCCTCACCTCTAAAATCTTGTTGAGAATAAGGAGGCTTTAAACCCTGGCAAATAGAACTTCATAGGTGAAAAAATATCATATGTATATCTACATATATATATATATATATATATATATATATATATATATATATATATATATATATATATACATATATATATATATATATATATATATATGTGTGTGTGTGTGTGTGTGTGTGTGTGTGTGTGTGTGTGTGTGTGTTTGTGTATGTGTGTGTGTGTATTACCACTTGCACCATCGTTGGCGCACATTCTCCGATTAAGTGCAGATAGGTTTTTTACCATCATACCCAACAATATTGTGCTGCTAATTACTCTAGTGTTTGATTGCTCTATGTCAGATTGATTGGTAAGATACAGATTCAGCAGGAAATCTCTTACCTTTTTCTGTATATTCATTACTACTACTACTACTACTACTACTACTACTACTACTACTACTACTACTACTACTACTACTACTGCAACTACTGCTATTGTTACTGATATTGCTACTACTACTCCTGCTTCTACTTCTGCTTCTGCTCTTGGCCTCCATACGTTCTGATGAAAAATGATAACCGTCGGCTTTTTAATGATGCACTTCCTCCGCCACTTCCTTGCCATTAGGGAGGGAATTGTTATAGCCTTGTTCTTAAAGATAATGATAATCTTACTGTTCTGGTGTTAAGAATAGAGAAGGATGGAGAACGGAGATCTGTAAAGGAAACAGTCAAAGAAAGAAAGGAATAATAGAGATAACCCATAGAAATATTAAACTACTTTGGTGTGGACA
>NC_089741.1:51646857-51664357 GCF_040412425.1 Macrobrachium rosenbergii
CATCTTTCCATTTTAGTGAACCATTTCAAAAGAAGATGGTTCATCCTTTCACCTACTCTGCTTTTTCTTCACTTCTGCATATATCCTTCTCACTCTTTCAGTTTTTATGCTAAATATGTTACCCAAACATTTCATTTCGGCAGCTTTAGCCTTTTATCTTTCACTCCTGTTTACCATCTTCACTTCAGCTCTAGGAATTGGTTAAAATCCCTTTATAACTGCCCACCTTATCTTCAGTGCTTCACCTATTACATGACAATCGTCTGTTCCCTCAATCTTCCATCATCTGTTATATTTATTTCGACTTTTAGTACAATGAGCAGCTTTCATTCTCACGCCTTCCATATTACCATTCATTGTTCCATCTTCCTGGTTTCCATTTACTCGTCGTAACCTTACATTTGCTCACAATTATTCAACTTTTTCCTTCTGCAAGCACACCCAGTTCTTTCACTGGTTACTGTAGTGTCCTTTACTAACCCTAGTTAGTATTATCTATCTGCAACATTAGGCATTCTGTTTTCCATTTACAACCCGTTTTATTATCCCACAAAATTCTGATACCATTCTCTCTCTCTCTCTCTCTCTCTCTCTCTCTCTCTCTCTCTCTCTCTCTCTCTCTCTCTCTTCTTCTTCTCTCTCTCTCTCTTCTCTGTGTCTAATATATATATATATATATATATATATATATATATATATATATGTGTGTGTGTGTATATAATATAGTAGTAGTAGTGTGTAATGTATGTATATGTATGTATATTTATATATACACACAAATAAGGTAAAGAGAGAGAGAGAGAGAGAAGAGAGAGAGAGGGCGCTCTGCTGAATCTATGGAGCGTCATCCCTGGGAATAAAGGTCTCTCGTATGCAGACTCAGAGGATTTCTCTATTCGAAAGGGGCTTTTGGCGGCCGAGATAGAATAGTTCAATCGTTCAAGGAATGGGTCGGGAATAGTTTGGAATACTGTAGATTGCACGGTATGCTCAAGAGCTGTAGAGGAAAAGATAGTTTCACGTATATAAGTAAACAAAAGTTCTTTCAAAAATTCGCAGCATTTTAATACAAAAAGCTTTGTTTTTAACCAACTACAACAGTTGAGATTTTATTGTTTTTTTTTTTTTTGTCAAAATCATACTATGTCAAGATAAATTATAAAGATAATTTTAAGTTCAAAATGTACGAGCATTTAATGATTAATATTCACGAATTCAGCATGCTTTCCTTCATTTATCAAAACAGGGTTTGAATTGCAGAAGCGCTTGTGTCACCTACAGTGTTACAGGATATAAAACAGTATTTGATTATATAAAGATTTAGTAATTATTCATTTGTTTATGAATTCACACTTGGAAAATACATTGTTTAACGGATGCACCTTCGTTGAAAATTAGAAACATGCGGTCAAATATAGGCTTTTATGGAGCGTTAGGGGAGAGTTTCATATCAAAGAATGTTAAATTTGAAAAGCGGTATTTATTTATTTTGAGGGAACTGGTAGGACCCAGCAGTGAAAAACAAAATAGCTTAAGTACGACAAAAGAGAGATAAACAAAGCTGTTTAATATGTTGCAAAGAATGTATTCACATCTTAGAAGTAGGAAGCTTTTTAAGGATCAGGAGAGAGAGAGAGAGAGAGAGAGAGAGAGAGAGAGAGAGAGAGAGAGAGAGAGAGAGCTGAGAAGGAGAGGCGAAACGTGAAGAAACTATTCATTAAGCCGTACATCCATCCCTTCACCGGCACGGGCAATTTGGACACGGACAGTCAGAACAGCATCTGCCTTTTAGCTTCCCATCATTAATTTTTACTGGAAATGAATAAAAATCATTTATTGCCCCTTTCAGATTACATCCGGTCATGTATTTTTTGATTGGAAGTGTGTACGGTATTTAGATGCAGAAAAATCTATTGACTGTAAAACGAATGGCTTCATATTTCTCTAAAGCCGATCATATTCAGATTTTTATTTAATTTTTTTTTCTTTTTTTGGTGGAGGGTTGGATGGGTGTTAGGGTCTTTTAAATGTTGAGGCATCATGAGCATTGAAAGAACAATCTATTCGGGATTTTTATTTAAACTAAAATAGGTGTTGAATGTGAATGATTTCCAATTCTGTTTTCCTAGCAATTTTTGGGCTGTATTTAGTACAAGGGTCCTGTGGTTGGTGTTATCATTATTATCGCTGTAATGGTTGAATTTCTAGTTGTTTTCATAGTAAAAAGGGCACTTAGTGTGTTTTTGAGTTCGCATTCCATAAAAGATTTTACAAGTCATTGCAATGAAAGTTGTCTCGTTTATATTGGGATACAAATTCCGCCCTTTAGCTTTGAAATGCAGCTATAACTCCTTTTGTTTTGTTTTGTTAATTTAATCGATTTCTGTTTTATTTCCAAATTAGTGTTTCTGCAAGTTAGTGTTGTAGGTGTCTTCAACTTACAAAGAATTATCTCAACAATGTTCAAGATGAAGAAACAGAAATATATTCATAAACAGAAGCGTCATTTCCGATTAAAAAGGCATTAAACATTAAGTAATCACGCGTAGAAATGTTCTTTAGGAGTGTGGAATTAGAGCTGCACTTGTAGTTCTTAACAGTGAATTCAATTTGAAGTGAGACAGAAATTGGAGAACAGTCCCTGAGCGGTTTAAAATTCAGTTTCTTGCACACTTAAATTTTATCATTGTGCTGAAAACACCATCATAGTGCTGAAAACATAAGAAATAAATGCTCTATCTCTGATATGAACCACTGAAATTCAAAAGAAATATAAGTTCTTCTGTCCAGCATATATTGCCTTCAAACAGTGTTTAAAAAATCAAGAAAATTAACCTATTTGCTGTTTTTTTTTTTAAGCACCAAATTTACTTGCAGTACTGTCTGTTTCACATTGCTCGACTTCTTACTTTTAGTTTTCTGTAAAAGAAAACAGATCTTAAAAACTACTGAGGCTAGAGTGCTGCAAATTGGTATGTTGATCATCCATCCTTCATCCATCAAACATCCAAATTGCAGCTCTCTAGCCTCAGTAGTTTTTATTTTATTTAAAGTTAAAGTTAGCCATAATCGTGCTTCTGGCAA
Source organism: Macrobrachium rosenbergii (assembly GCF_040412425.1). NCBI lineage: Eukaryota > Metazoa > Arthropoda > Malacostraca > Decapoda > Palaemonidae > Macrobrachium > Macrobrachium rosenbergii. The sequence continues at coordinate 51,649,942 of NC_089741.1, forward strand.
CAATATAGGCTAGGCCACCACGGGTCGGGATTAAAGTTTCATGGGCCGCAGCTCATATAGCTTTATACGGAGACCACCGAAAGATTGATTTATTTTCGGTGGTCTTGATTATAAGCTGTTGTGGCTATACAGAAAGCTCGACTGCGCCGAAGAAACTTCTGCTCGTTTTCCACTTGTTTTAATTTTAAATTCAGCTTATCTTTATCCGATAAAATTCCCCCAAAGATTATTATAATGCTAGTGCTGCACACTTCTAGCATTCAGGGTATCCGTTTCCCGTCCTGAGGGTACCTTGAGTCAACCTTATCGCTTGAGAGTGATTCGATCCCGTTAAGCAACGAGGTAATGAAAGCATTCGCCTATTTATGCCCGAGCCCCTTTTCGTGCAGTGATTACCGGGCTGTTCGAGACGTTAAACTCGGGCTTTACTACGGAGCCATTATGGGGCATGAGCGGCCTTTGGGAAAAGGACGGAAGCACACGACGGTGGAAAAGTAAGGCATTTACCTGAAAGAGAAAGGCGGGGTTAAGAGGACCCGGGTTTCATTGGGAATTAGCAATATATTTCATGGGGGAAGCGTGTGTGATTGAGTATATGCCATTTCTTGACAGGCGATAAAGCTTTAAGCAAAAAGTCAGGTAGTGACAGCTGACAATAGACAGAGAAAAATTTGATCCACTGGGAAATAGGTGTGTCTATGAGTGTATGTGATTACATGTGAATAAAATAATTTTAAAGAATAATCATACTTTGATAACTGACCGTCGATAGATAGGGAAGAATGAGTGAGATTTGGAAAACAGAATGGTTTTTTTATATTTATTTGGTTTCCTTTTGTGGGGGTAAATAGGCATACCCCTAATTCTGATTTGAAATTTTATATGCGCTATTGCTGAATAATTTGTATATTTTTTAATATTCATGCAAATTCCCAAAATAGAGGGTGGTTCCCGAGACAAAACAGTGATCAGTGCCACATTTGTACTTTAGCCGCTGATTCGGGGATGACCCTCCAGTGCAGAAAACTTCCATAGTAGTAATAGCTTCAGACACCTAGCAGCTGATTCGTGGATGACCCTCCAGTGCAGAAAACTTCCATACTAGTAATGGCTTCAGACACCCACTCAGAAATCTTATCAACAGAGTTCTGAACCCCGATAAAATCGCTGCACCATTCTCCTCTGTCTTGCACCCACAATGTCGCTTCCTGAAATTTCGGATCCTCCTATTCCAATACCTCTTTCATGCAACCTATCTAGTTTTTTCTATCTAGTATTTTCTTGTTTTTTTTTCCAGGGTTTTTTCTCTTCATTCGTCCTAGTACTAGATTCCTACATTTCCACTACTCTTGCCATAATTACTGAACTCTGCCATGCCTCGCTCACATTCATTTATGTATGTGTTAGTAGTAGTGACAGGGAAGCTTGATTTAGTCATAATGTTTTAGTTTATGATTTTATAATTGAGCAACAAATGAATGGCTTTTTAAAGTTAAACAAAAGTAGCAACACCTATTTTAACATTGTGTTGTGTGTTAAATTGTACAGATATCATGATAAGAAGCTGTCGGTATTTTGTCGCATTCTTTAGCAAATGGACGTAAAATAAACTTTTTCAAACGTGAGATCTTATAGTGGGACAGCAGTTAACAAGGAACCGAGCACTTGTGGAAAAAAAACCTCAGTTCTTTTACTAGTTCTTCAAGTTCTTATATTTTTCTTGTGAAGTTGGTGGTCGTAGATTTTAGTATTAACTTTGTACAACAGAAGAAATTGAATGGTATTCTTTAGTGAAGATGGACTGAAAACTACGAATTTTTAGGAGACCCTCCGTGTTCTAGGATTTTTCCGCAAGTCCGTGTCATAATTTACTATAAAAATGATTCCTCTGTGCACATGTGTTTTTTATGTTACCAAACAACAAGACCACTGGTGTCAAATATGAAAAATATACAGATATAGGCATAGAATTCATTCATAGAATTCAATCATAGATTCTTTAAATGGAAAACTGTTTGAATGTATATTAAGGTAAGAAATTATGGTATAAGAATAATACATTATGATATATAAAAGAATAATACATATATCTATCTATCTATTTATCTATATATATATATATAGATATATATATAAATATATATATATATATATATATATATATATATATATATATATATATAAATATGTATATATTTATTTATATATCTATCTATCTATCTATTTATCTATGTATATATATGGATCATATTAGATATCATATACGACAAATACATTCAAAATATAATGAATATTATATATATATATATATATATATGGTGTATCAGGTGATAAATATATATATATATATATATATATATATATATATATATATATATATATATATATATATATATATATATATATATATATATGCATGCATGCATATTATTCTTATATCATAAGGTTTCTTTCCTTACTTAATGTACATTTCAAGCAGTTCTCCATTTAAAGATCTCTATGAATGAATTAGGGTAAGAAATCGGGCTTTTTTCGCAATGGGAAAGAGTGCCCTCGTTTTCGATCCCACGGGACGGTGGACTTATTATCAACTAAAAATTCCCCTTCGGGTGTATTATTTCAGGTAGATAAATTAAAGGACGTTTGAAAATATGGATCGTTTTATAAACTTTATATATATATATATATATATATATATATATATATATATATATATATATATATATATATATATATATATATATATATATATATATATATATATATATATATATTAGTATGATAAAATGTCATCCCTTTGCTAATAACATTCTGCTAACCTAAAGGATCTCAGATGTGAAAGATTGTTTTGCGTTCAGTGATATATTTAAACAAGCTAGTGGCGTATGTTGGAACGACCCCATTAAATGGTGTTGGAGCTCAATCTTAGAGGGGCGTGAAGATTGATACACACACACACACACACACACACAAAGAAATCAGTTTATTTTTTTTGCTTAAATAAAAATGTGAAAACTTTTCTCCTTGAATTTGAATTTATATGTATATATATATATATATATATATATATATATATATATATATATATATATATATATATATATATATATATATATATATATATATATATATATATATATATATATATATATATAGTATGTGTGCGCCTGTGTACGCGCGCAAACAAAGAAAGGATTTAAATTCTCCGTTTGTTATATCTCCCTTGATAATGATGTTCTGGTCAGCATTAAAATGCTGTAAGGTTTTATAGTTATTTTTACCATCCTTTTCTTTTTTTAGATTCCTTTACCATTGAAAAGACATGCCAGCGCAATTTATATCGGTTACAGTTTTATATTTATAAATAATAATGATAATTATAATGAAGTTTTTTCTATGGATAAATGTGTGCTGAAAATAAGGAGTTTTTCGAGGACAAGGAGCAGCATATAAGGTTGTCTAAAGCTCATATCGACTAGCTTTAGACGAAGACAATAATTTTTCCTCTAGTTTTATTTTATTCTTGGGGTTTTTACATTTAGAAATTAAAGTATTGGTTTAATGTGCAAACAAGTTCCTTTCAGAATTAGCGAATGCTTCAGTCAGGCTAGGAACTTTTCTCTTCTGTAAGGTTATAGAAACATTCATTTATCTGAAGTAGATCAAAATTTTCATATTTATATTGTTATTGTTATAATGGATTATTATTGCCTTTTTAGCGTCGGTCTTCGTAGATATGTTACCTTTTTTTTATTGTTAGAAGTTCTATAAGTAATGTGGAGACGTAGATGAGAGGCAGTCATCATTCCCAAGGTCAGTTAACATTGAGCCTAGCAGTGAGCATAAAAACTATCGAAAAGCCCTATATATAAGCAGGATTAGGATGAAGTGGCAATTTTCACCTCACATTTTCACCAGATGTTTTCTTTACACCGCACAAAGGTAATAATAATCATTTCTTAATATCTGCAAGTAGTTTCGGGTCAGTAGTACAGTTCGTCGATTCATTTTAGAGCATGAAATAACCGTGAAATTCCCAAGTAACCGTTTGTTATTATTAGCGTTATTATTAATAATTCCCACAAGTTCATAAGGACCAAACCTGTACCACAAAATTTGATAGGAAAACCGCCATAGGACAAATGAGGGATGCGCATCAAGAGAGAAAAAGACAGACACTGGAAGAAAAGTTAATCAAGATCACGTGAAATTGAATAAAGGTAGATCCAGAACTGATAAAAGTGTAAATGCATATTGGAGTTTTACGAGAAACAGCAGTCATTATATTGCCCTTGGCTTCTCTAGGTTATGTCTATTAACTACCAGCCTGCTTGAACTAGAAGCTCTATGCTAACTTGCATATTAAATATTTATTTGAAATTTTGCAACTTTTGTCGTCTTTTACAAAACAAGGACTGAAAATTTTGTGTTCCAAAGCAAATGTTGCTAATCAGGTAGTTGAAAAAAATAAACAACCTTTGGAAAACAACTTTTATCTTGAAAACCTAAAGGGAAGGAATTTTATCCTTAGTATTAACACAGTTACTGAGTATTGAATATCTAGTTTTTTTCAGTCTAATTTTTTAAAAGCTATGGTCTAAAGCAACTGACAAATCTATTAGATTCATTACCTGTAAAAATATGAAGATTACCGATGTGAGATGTTGCCTGAAAATATATAACTAATATTTTGTAAACAAAGTGCCAGCAACATCAGGTCACAACTGCTAATCCGTTTTTCACATTGAGTTTTGTAGCGATTTTAAATTAAACTGTATTGTTCTCAAAAACATGGGAAAATACGCAAAGAGTCAAAAGCAATTGGTAACAGGAGATATGAGTAATCGGTTGTGAACATACTCTTGTTTCCTCGCCAGCATGTTTCATATACTGTACTTGCGGCTTAACTCCATAGTGTATTGCTGATGTCGGCAGATGCGGAACGATGGGCCGGAGTTCAAGCCGTATTCAAAACAAAAACTAAAGTATATAGCATTCGTAGGAGAGCTGAATAATCAGTGGTCTGGAAGACATCTTATCTTGTTTTCATTCTCATTCTGTTTCGTTTTTGCAATTAGTTTTGTATTGTACTCATATGCTTTATGTATATAAATTGATGTATTTACTGCTTCCATACGAACTTATGTATAATGTATATATATATATATATATATATATATATATATATATATATATATATATATATATATATATATATATATATATATATATACATATATATATGTAACATTATATATATATTATTAATATATATGTAATATTATATATATATATATATATAGCATATACATATACATATATATATATATATACACATATATATATATATGTATATACATATATATATATATATATATATATATATATATATACTATATATAAATTCACACTATATACCTTTTCCTCATAAAGGGTTAACTCCAGTAACGATTTACTAAAATGATACCCGTGATTAGTGGTCTAAAGTTAAATAACGTCATGATGACGCAGAGAGTTTAATTTTCACAGTCATGTAATCATATTTTGATATGGAACCCTACTTTGAAGTATTATTGGTAGTTTTTCATTTTCAGCAGCTATGCTTCATTTCATCTTGTTCAGTTTTTTATAAATGTTAGTTGATATAAAATATTTTTTGGGGTTAATAACTAGTTTTTTTAGTCTTGAGCTTATTTAAAGGTCAGCATGCTTATGAGAATGGGTAGATAAACAAAATGAATATTAGTAACGGAAAAGAGAGAGAGAGAGAGAGAGAGAGAGAGAGAGAGAGAGAGAGAGAGAGAGAGAATTTCCAGTGTCTTATGGTATATAGCTATCGATATTTTCAGCTTTAATCCGGTATTTTTTCTGTGTATGTGAGACTTTTAGGAAAATCAAGTAATATCTTTCATTGCTCTTTAGTGAAGCATCTTCTTTTACTGTTGATTTTCAGATTTTATCCATAAGTGTTTTAAGTTCCTCATTAGACGGGTTGGTATCGTTCTCGGCTAGCACTGTGTTGGGCCCGCGTCCGATTCTCCGACCGGCCAATGAAGAATTAGAGGAATTTACTTCTGGTGATAGAAATTCATTTCTCGTTATAATGTGGTTCGGATTCCACAATAAACTGTAGGTCCCGTTGCTAGGTAACCAATTGGCTCTTAGCCACGTAAAATAAATCTAATCCTTCGGGCCAGCCTTAGGAGAGCTGTTAATCAGCTCAGTGGTCTGGTTAAACTAAGGTATACTTACTTTTTTCTGTTAGTTTAATATTTAAAATAAACATGTACCCTGCTTGAATGCTCCTAGAACTTTTATTCTGACTAGTTTCTTCTTGGCAAACAATCACTTATTCTGACTAGTTTCTTCTTGGCAAACAGTCACTTATTCTGACTAGTTTCTTCTTGGCAAACAATCACTTCTTCTGACTAGTTTCTTCTTGGCAAACAATCACTTCTTCTGACTAATTTCTTCTTGGCAAACATCACTTCTTCTGACTAGTTTCTTCTTGGCAAACAATCGCTTATTCTGACTAGTTTCCTCTTGGCAAACAATCACTTATTCTGACTAGTTTCTTCTTGGCAAACAATCACTTATTCTGACTAATCTCTTCTTGGCAAACAATCCCGTGATTCCTCGTGAATTTCCCGTGATGCAGATACCATGCAAATAAAATGAAGGCGTTATCTTTACTAAAAATATTATTAGGGATAACGAAGTTGTATACATTTCGTTGTTAGATTATATTGATAACATTAGGGTCATCTTTTACTTTGATCCTCTTCGTAATTTTAATACGATTATAGAATACATTACAATTTATCATAGTGGTTAATAAACCTTAGCGGTATTTCTTCAATGCTAGTTTTTCTTTATATTACGCCGATAGTATGTGATGAATTACTGAGTGATGTTGAGAAACTGACGATGAACAAAGCCTGTCTAAAGTTCAAGGTAGTACTCGTTAAATTGTAGACAGAAATGATAATTATTTAACAAGAGTAAATTGAACCAAGAATTAAGTGAAAGACATCTGTTTTCGTAGCAAAAGTCAAAATGTTTTCACGGTATTGGCGTCACATTTCACACAATAATATTACGATTAAATTAATGAAGTCAGCTTTAGTTAACAAACATAAAAAAGGCACCTCATATATAAGAAAAATAACAAAGATATATATCAAACCTGTTATTACAAATGTCTTTCTGACAGGCTTGGCGCATGCGCTCCTCGAGCCCTTGCTCCCCATAAATTTTTGCTAAGCAGTAGAGTTCTATGCTGCATCTTTTATAACTATAATGCTGTACGTTCTAGATGTGATACCATTTGACAATGATGTAAGCAGTTCTACCTCGTAAAGAAGCTTCCTTATCTTTTTGAAGGTGATTTTTAAAACTTGTCGAGAGGATAAAGAGTTAAGATACTTTCTTATTTTACATTAAAGTGTCCAGTGATTATACAGGCACCGTATTTGACTCTTGCTGTTATCTCTGTGGTGTCTGTAGTACACTGAGGTTGTCTGTTTGCTTTGTCGCCTCTATTGTTGATCTTACTTTCGTGGCACTCTATGAAAATGCTGCTAGAGAGAGAGAGAGAGAGAGAGAGGAGATAATGATTGAAGGAATGAGAGAGAGGAGAGTGATTGATTGAAGGAATGGTAGTGCTTGTAGGGGTTAGAAGGGAAGGGGGTGCTAAAGGAGAAGGGGTAGGGGTGTGTGTGTGTGTGTGTGTGAGAGAGAGAGAGAGAGAGAGTTGAAGAGGAGAGAAAGAGAGAGTGTTTGTTGAAGGGAGGAAAACTCAGTGTTTGGCTTAGAAAAGGGAAAAGGAAGAATTGTTGTTTAAAAGAGGAGAGAGAGAGGAGAGAGAGAGAGAAAAGAGAGAGAGAGAGAATTAATGAGGATGAAACTAGTGTTTGTATGGGATGGCTTATACAAGGGGGCTGAGGGAGGAATTGCTAGATAAGGTGAAGAAGAGGGGTGATGACAGAGAGAGAGAGAGAGAGAGAGAGAGAGAGAGAGAGAGAGAGAGAATTTTATAAAATGGGGGAGGGAGGAATTGCTAAAGAAGGAGAAAGTTGGGGGGCCGGAACAGAGAGAGAGAGAGAGAGAGAGAGAGAGAGAGAGAGAGAGAGCAAAGCAAGGTTGAGGTCGCCCTCTCCTCCCCCCTCCCTCCCTCTCTCCCTCCCTCAGATATTAGCCCTCTCGGTCCTTAAACTTTGGCACAACAACGCCGAACATCTCGGAAATGAAAAGAAACACGGCCGCTGGTATTGTGGAACTCTGGCCCAGGAGGGATATTTTCCTCCGGGAAAAAGAGAATCTTAATGAAATTTGTACTATTCAACTGTTTCTAACTTTGGTTCTTCACCCTGGGTTTTTCCCCCTCGTGGTTTGGAAACCTTGTTTTAGCTGATAGGGGAAATTGGATTTGGATTATACATTTTCGTGGCTTGTTTCTTGCCTTTTCTTTTCCTAGTTTTTGTTTTCGACAGAGAGAGAGAGAGAGAGAGAGAGAGAGAGAGAGAGAGAGAGAGAGAGAGAGAGAGATGAAAGAATGGAGAGGGGGGGCGTGAGGTGTTAGAAAGAATACAAAAGAAAAGGTAAAAAATATATTCTTTGTTTACAGGCAGTTAGAGAGAAAGAGACCTCAATTTTTTTTTCGTGAACTGACCTGAATATTATCAAAAATTTATTTTTCAGCCTCTCTCTCTCTCTCTCTCTCTCTCTCTCTCTCTCTCTCTCTCTCTCTCTCTCTCTCTTGAGAGCAAAAACATAACGTTTCTGTAATACAAACTATAAATAAAAAAAAGTCGAGTATTTTATTAATAGGTTGAAACTGTTTGTTAAAAATATCTGGAAAATATTTAAAGAAAAATAAAAAGCTTATTACAAAAAATCTGTGACACATCAAACTGTCAATATGTATGTATGTATGTATGTATGTATGTATGTATGTATGTATGTATGTATGTATGTATGTATGTATGTATAATGTGTGTTTGTACGTGTTAATCTTATTAGTATTTATTGTACAGGTGGTGACTCAACTGGGGGTTTTAAGACAAAAAATCAAAACTGTTTTTATCAAGAAGTGCTAAGGTAAGGAAACTCATGAACTTTACTCATTTGAAAAGAAAAATTACAAAAAATCAAAACTCATTGTTTTATCAAGAAGTGTTAAGGTAAGGAAATTCATGAACTTAACTCATTTGAAAAGGAAAATTACAAAAAATCAAAACTCTTTGTTTTTATCAAGAAGTGCTAAGGTAAGGAAACTCATAAAACTTAACTCATTTGAAAAGAAAAATTACAAAAAATCAAAACTCTCTGTTTTTATCAAGAAGTGCTAAGGTAAGGAAACTCACGAACTTAACTCATTTGAACAGAAAAATGACACCACTAGTTACTGAAAGGATCCAAGCCAAAGTGTTAGACGACCTGGAAAAACGAACTCTTAATTTAAACAAGAAATAAATTTTCGTGTCGCCATTTTATTGTTTATTTATCAAAGTAAACGAAAGGAGAGGAAGTCAGTATTTTGTGCACGCACCTGAAAATTTGCAAATATCTGAAACTGTCATAAAAATTGAGCAGATCCAGTTATTTCTGTCCTCATTGTTGGAGTTAAAAATAGAGACATGTATAATTGTACAGTGGTCGTTATATTGACCCTCACGTGGTTCATTTTCAGAGATAGCACTGAATTGTAAATTATTGATTTTTCTTAGAACAATATAAACATTTTTGATAGACTCTGTTCCAAGCATTTCGGGTCCATGAGAAACACTGGAGATTTTCAATCATTTGTAAGGAAAGCATTTTTCGTGAAATTTACCGGAGAAGGATATGACCCTATCCGTTAATACAGCGTTTCATTCTGTATATTTCTTAAAGTCAGCAAAACGCTTCACCTCTGATCAAGAAATGTCATGAAAGGTGTCATTTTTCAAATGTCTGTCTTTAATATGATATCGCGATGTGACAGGTACTTTATTATTAATGGCGGTTTCTTATACTTTCAGTGAACCGCATGTTTACATCAAATTGTCTTGTGATAATGTGTATGATCTTTGATTTTCCGGAAGTTGCAGTAAATATTGTTGCTTATAAAGGGAAGAGGCCTGTTTTCCCGTATCCTATTCCTGACAACTCATCAATAGCCTAATGGCTCGCTGCCTTCGTAACTCCAGGTTTACAGCCATCACTCATGTCTTACTTTCATGAAAGGTTGTTTTGTGCTCATTTGGTTCGAGGTATTGTTGCTCATTATTATTCGGCCATTCCGGCCCACGATATTTCGGAACGCGCTATTATTCGTGTGTATGATGCGTTATCACCCACTTATCATCGGTGGCCATGGGATATAAACCTTTTCCATCCATTATCTCTTGGTGCTCTCCTCCCCGTCCCCCCTCCCCCAACCCTTCCTCCTCCAGCCAACCAAACATGTCTCTCTCCCCCCCACCCCGACGTGTATGTATGTGTGTACGTGCGTGTGCGCTTGTGTACGATCGTGTCATCTAAATCTGAGGGTTGCTGTGTACCTGTATTCTATCGCTAATAAAAGCGGAGGACAAAATGCGGATAATAGAATGCTGTTATGACGCGGTTTTATGAGATTTTGAGCCAAATTCCCAGAGCAACAGTAGCGGTATTTTGAAACAATTTCCAATTAACATTTATCACTCAGGAACATAACTTTTTTTTTCTATTATTACATTGTAACCCGGCATTAAACATAGTTTGGGGGACTATATATCTGTTTGGGCTACAGTTCATCCAGCGCGACAGATGGAATATTTTTCTCCCCTTTGGGGCGATATTACTGACAATAAAACCTTATGACTTACTATAAAAGAGTGCGCCTCGCCGGCTCTAAAGATGAAAGGTTCAGATTGAATGTTTTACGATAAAAATGGTGGTTTTTTTATTTGGCTTTAGAAATGAAATCTTAGTGTGATATGAACGCGGGCGCATCGCCCCGCGAGGCGCGCTCCTCTTCCGCCCGATACACCACAAAAATGTTTATGGCGATTTCGAATCCTATTTTATCACGGATTTTAATGGAAAGTTTATATATTTTGAAGGAGGATTTAGTTAGTAAAAGTGTATACACGCCAGTGTTTTTTTTCTATGCTGCGTTTCCATACATTTTTATAATTTAAATTGTTTTTAATGAAAGACAGTGAATAACAGGATTATAAAAATTTGAAAAATAATGAGGTGATAGAATTTTTAATTACTTGACGAATAATTTTAGTTCGATTCCTTATTTGAAAATGTATGTACTGTATGCACGTGTATATATATATATATATATATATATATATATATATATATATATATATATATATATATATATATATATATATATATATATATATATATATATATATATATAATATACTGTTACATTATTAATATACATATATATATATATGTATATATACATATATAAATTCATATGTACCAGTGCTTATATATTTATATATTTGCATAATAACAGGTATGCAAATTCATGTGAAGTGCATTTATATATTTGCACAGGTATTCCTTACTGTATGTATTCAACAAAAATTCGTTTACATTCTAGATATTAGTTTCAACGAGTACACGCACACGCACACACACACACGTATATATAGACCAATCAATCCTTTATTCATTCCGAATGAAAATTTTTCTCGAGTGTAATTACGCATTTATCATGCACATTTAGGGAATTTCTGGTTTGGGTCTAGTTTTTAATGTATACGATAAAAAACGAATGATAAATCTGGCCCCACTAATTTGTCTGCGCAAACTATTCATCACATCGATATTTTTTGCCAGCTGTGCAATACATTCTTGTTTTTCGTGTGTTGCTTATTTCATTTTTTTTTCTTTTTCAGGTAATGTCCATGACTCACCTGGCATTTATGGCCGCGGGAAAGAGGTAGGGTGGCCGTAATTATATTTGTCGTAGTGGAAATGTGACCAGTACTTGAATTCCGCACCTTGTGAAGCTTCATTTCATGTGAGATTTCTCAAGACTATGCTAAACTACTTTTTAGTTCTCTGTGAAAGAAAACTGTTGAGATGGTTATTTCTCTGTCCGTCCGCACGTCTTCTGTCAGCCCTCAGATCTTAACTACTGAGGCTAGAGGGCTGCAAATTGGTAGTTGATCATCCACCCTCCAATCATCAAACATACCAAATTGCAGCCCTCTAGTCTCAGTAGTGATTTTATTTAAGGTTAAAGTTAGCCATGGTAGTGCGACAGGCACCGCTATAACTGCCAAGAACACAGGCCACCACCGGGCCTTGGGCGAAAGTTTCATGGGCCGCGGCTGAGATTTTCATGGGCCGTGACAGAGTTTCATACAGCATTATGCGTTGTACAGAAAACTCGATTGCGCTAAGGAAACTTCGGCGCATTTTTTATTGTTTTTATTATATTTTTCCAATGTTTATTTTCACGATTTTATTTTTTAACGTTTACCCCTAATCAGATTAATTTCTTAACTAAAGGCTATGATTTTTACTGTTGTGAATTGTTTGCTCTTCGTCCTTATTATTCCACCACTTTAAGATATGTAACTTTTTCGTATTCATGTAATACTTTTAAGTAATTTTTTGGTTTACGTTAATTACCATTTTTTATGTCGGGTTGACATAATTAAAAAAAATGCTTACTTTAGTTTCATTTCAAATAGTCCAACGTTTCTGGAGTGACGGAAATGGAAAACTCTCGCCTTTTAATCACGGCTTAACTATTATGTAATTCTTGTTAGCTTTCTTTTTTCAAACGTATCCCGCCGCTTTAATTGTCATAAAGGTGATATTCAAATTAACTACATTATGTATAAGAACTGTAGCGCTATAGAGCAAGGTCGTCTTAGGATGATATAACACGCCTGTAGGCAAAAAAAACAAAGGTAAAGAAAGGACTGTTGATTCAAGTGGAAATAAATAAGATAAGAGAGAAAAAAAAACATAACGCTCCTCTTTTTGAGTCATCAATCTCCCGAGTCGTTCTCAGGACGAGGTGAGTTATTGTGTAGTTTTATCGTCTTCATAAACCTTTTTGGAAAATACCGTCCTCCATATACAAGGAAGATCGTGCTACCCGTCTCACGCCCCTTCCCCAAGACCTTCCTTCCTCCCCTCCTCCCTCCGGATTCCCCCCCCTTCCCCTAAAACCCATCAACTCTGCCAAGAGGTCCACTTAAACCTTATTTTTTTATGCGTCCTGCCTGGCGATTTCGATTGGAAACCGACTGTCCGTAAGAAGTGTTTGAGGGACTTCTCCCGATAAAAGGCTGCTGTGCTCCTGCTCTTCTGATGACCGCCGACACACCGGTGCCGCCTTCTTCCAGTTGGCTGACGGCTCCTCCCCCCTCCCCTCTCTCCTCCCCTCCTCCTCCTCCTCCTCCCCCTTCTTCCCTCCCCTCCTCCCTCCCGCCCCCCTCCTCCCTCCCGTCCCCTCCTTCTCCCCCCCCTACACCTTATCTTTCTCCTCTCCTCCCCCATCTTCCCCCCCCTCCCCCTTTCACTTCCCCCTTCCCTCTCCCTCGCCTCCATTAACCCCTCCTCCTCCTCCTCACCTCCCCTTAACCCCGTCCTCCTCCTCCTCCTCACACCTTATCTCCTCCTCCTCCCCCTCCCTCCTCTTCCTCTCCCCCTCCTCCCTCACCCCTCCCCTCCTCCCCTCCTTCTCCCCCACACCTTATCTTTCTCCTCTCCTCCCCCATCTTCCCTTATCCTCCCTCCTCCCCATTTCACCCTCCCCTCCTCCTCCCTCCCCTTCCCTTCCCATCTCCCTCACCTCCCTTAACCTCCTCCTCCTCCTCCTCACACCTTATCTCCCTCCTCCCTCCCCCACCTTACCTTCCTCATCCCTCCCTCCTCCTCTTCTCCCCCTCCTCCCTCACCCACTCCTCTCACTCCACCCAACTCCCCAACCTTATCTTTCTCCTCCTCCTCCTCCTCCTCCCACTTTCTTCTCCCCCTCCTCCTAATCCAGATCTAATCCTCTTCTTCTTCTGTCTCTGTGTGCTGTGTATTTTGGAGCCATGATTAAATATTGTCTCTCATTTTGTTGAAATTATATCTTTGGATAGTATCTGTAATTGCAGGGATGATTCCGGTTATAAAACAAATTACATTCTTGCCATTTTTCCCTGTTTGGCTAGTATGTTTTGTATTTTATGAATGTCCAATGTCATATATATATATATATATATATATATATATATATATATATATATATATATATATATATATATATATATATATATATATATGTGTGTGTGTGTGTGTGTGTGTGTGTGTACATGTGTGTGTGTGTATTTCTGCAACTCGTTCGTTAATACCGCTGGATGTTCTGTCAACGAACTCAGTTGACGATGATCCTGGTCAGTAAACGTGTGTATGT
>NC_089741.1:51669357-51686857 GCF_040412425.1 Macrobrachium rosenbergii
ACATTCAAGCCGCTATATCAGTCATCATCGGAGACAATGATTTCCTCCTTGAACAAAAGCCAATAAGGACTTCGTTGATCTGTAATGGGCCTATCTGTCCCTCTTTGCCCCTCCGTCCCCTCTCTCTCTCTCTCTCTCTCTCTCTCTCTCTCTCTCTCTCTCTCTCTCTCTCTCTCTCTCTCTCTCTCTCCTTGGAGACAGTTTGTAATTGTTTACAACTGCTAGATCTATTTCGGCCGACAAACTATAACGTAGGTGCCTTAAAAATGAAAGTAAAAACGGCGCCACTTTCAACCCGTTCATTTTATTTCATGATGAAATCTCGAGTCTTTAAAAATAACACGAGAAAGGTATTCATTTGTTGTAGTCGCAAGGGACCCGAGTGGGTGATGGTTTCTGATAAGGGATAGGAAAAGAAACACATATATGACCGTAGGAAAAAAAAAAATTTATAACGTGAAAGGCCGCGTATCTGTCTTGATTGCCCGAGATCATCAGGCAACAGCATTTTCTTTTGTTTCGTTGCAACAATATGTTATTTCTCGGAGGAGAGCGCCTTTGTTTCTCGAGCCTTAGAAATGTCAAATTTGCCTTCAGGAAACTTTGTTTCATTGCGTCACCACACACACACACACACACACACACACAAACCAAGTCGGTACACCTCGTCCGTAGAAACAGCGAATCTTAAACGCAGTAACATGCACGCATCTGTAAATGTTAATGGTAAATGTTGATGTTAAATGTTGATGTCCAACTTCCCGATACATTATTGTATTCAAACGTGGTATTCAGGTGAATGTCTTCGGCGTCTGCGTCTCGCACCTTCCGCTAAGAGAACGTTATTGACTCTGCGAAAGGTTAGATATTTAACCCCGTCCTGCAAAGTTAGGTTGCATCATGCTGCTGTTTCCATGGGGAAAGGTTGTGTGCAAGTTAATGACATAAAAACTTTTATGCATGTTAATGACGTAGAAAAGTTTGTAGGTAAGTTAATGACATAAAAAGCTTGTATGCAAGTTAATGACCTAAAAACTTATATGCAAGTTATTGGCCCAAAAAAACCTTGTATGCAAATTAATGACCCAAAAATCTTGTATGCAAGTTAATGACCTAAAAAGCTTGTATGCAAGTTAATGACTTAAAAAAACTTTTATGCAGATTAATGACTTAAAAACTTGTACGCAAGTTAATGACCTAGAAAGCTTGTATGCAAGTTAATGATCTAAAAAGCATGTATGCAACTTAATGATCTAAAAAGCTTGTATGCAAGTTAATGGCCTAAAAATCTTGTATGCAGGGTGAGGACTTAAAAAACTTGTATGCAAGTTAATGGCCTAAAAATCTTGTGTGCAGGGTGAGGACTTAAAAAAACTTGTATGCAAGTTAATGACCTAAAAAGCTTGTATGCAAGTTAATGACTTAAGAAACTTGTATGCAGGGTTATGGCTTAAAAACCTTGTATGCATAAAAGTTAATGACCTAAAAAGCTTGTAGGCAATTCCATGACATATAAAACTGTTATGCAATTTCATGACTTTGACCTGAAAAGCCTGTATGCAGGTCAATGACCTAAAAAACTTGTATGCAGGGTAATGATTTAAAAAAACTTGTAAGAAACTTAATGACCTAAAAAGCTTGCATGCAATTTCGTTAACTAAAAAGCTTGTATGCAATTTCATGACTTGAAAAGCTTGTATGCAAGTTAATGACCTAAAATGCTTGTATGCAAGTTAATGACCTAAAAAGCTTGTATGCAAGTTAAAGACCTAAAAAGCTTGTATGCAAGTTAATGACCTAAAAATCGTGTATGCAAGTTAATGACCTAAAAAACTTGTATGCAGGGTAATGACTTAAAAGACTTGTAAGCAAGTTAATGACCTAAAAAGCTTGCATGCAATTTCGTGACCTAAAAAGCTTGTATGCAATTTCATAACCTGAATAGCTTGTATACAAGTTATCGACCTAAAAAGTTTGTATGCAAGTTAATGACCTAAAATGCTTGTATGCGAGTTAATGACCTAAAAAGCTTGTATGCAAGTTAATGACCTAAAAATCGTGTATGCAAGTTAAATGCCTAAAAAGCTTGTATGCAACTTAACGACCTTAAAAGCTAATATGCAACTGTATGACCCAAAATGCATGTATATAAGTCAATAATTGAAAAAGTTTGTATGCAGGTTAATGACCTAAAAAGTTTATATGCAAGTTAATGATCTAAAATGCTTGTATGCAAGTTAATGACCCAAAATGCTTGTATGCAAGTTAATGACCTAAAAAGCTTGTGTGCAAGTTAATGACCTAAAAAGCTTGTGTGCAAGTTAATGACCCAAAATGCTTGTATGCAAGTCAATGACCTAGAAAGCTTGTATGCAAGTCAATGACCTAGAAAGCTAGTATGCAAGTTAATGAACTAAAAAGCTTTTATGCAAGTTAATGACCTAAAAAGCTTTTATGCAAGTTAATGACCTAAAAAGCTTTTATGCAAGTTAATGACCTAAAAAGCTTGTATGCAAGTTAATGCCCTAAAATGCTTGCACGCAAGCTAATGACCTAAAAATCGTGTAATCAAGTTAATGACCTTAAAAGCTTGTATGCAAGTCAGTGACCTAAAAAGCTTGTATGCAGGCAAGTACCTAAAAAGCTTGCATGCAAGTTAATGACCTATCTTTTGTCATAAAAAGGAGTCACTATGAATTATGACTATAAAAGGAGTAGAAGTATCAAATAGAAGTAAATAGTTGATCTACATGTAATAATGTGAAGACAAAATCTCTTTTTTTTTATTTTATGTCTTTACTCTTTTTGACTTTTAGATAAATAGTTTTTTCTTGAAGCATAAATTTCATTCTGCTAAATATTTTTCCTATTAAATTTGTCATATTTTACATTAATAAGATACCCATAATTTAATTTATTTTACCTCATCACAGTAAAGCTGATCATCTAATTATTACCTTTTAGAGGGGAAGATCACGAGGCTTGGGGTAAATACAGAAGTTAAAAAGATCGTAATATATAAAGATGGTTAAGACAAAATAGGGATTATGATGATTGGGAAAATGGTCTTATAAATGTTAAAACATGCCTGTACTGCGAGCAGTCTTAGATATGCCCCTCATGATGCTGGAGAAACAGCTTTGAGAAAGAAAGCCTTCCAGAAATAGTGATAGATATGTGACACTGAATTTTGTAATTTATACGATGGGTCTTCGGAGGTTTAAAAGTTTATGTAACCGAAAAATGGGAAGATTATTTTTCATATTTTATTCGAACTGCTTATCAGGATTTCGTTTCCTCTTGTCAGAGAAGCAGTGAAGTGACCCTGAAAATTGAGCAAAATATTATACATGAGAAAATGACGTTTAACTGAAAAAATAATTGATGGAAAGGAGGAAAAGCGGTCAAGGTAAAAGAGAAACTCTGGATAACGAGAATGTTTTTTTTTTTTTTGCAGCAATGCTGAATTTTGAAATTTTAATTTTTTTTTCCTCTGCTGTGTTTAATATCCTTATCTTCGGGTGCTGAATAATTAAAATCAAGGTGATGCCTGTGATATGGTTTCCATTGTTCCTCGTTATTTTTTATTTTTTAACTAACACACACATACATACATACACACACACACACACACACACACACACACACACACACACACACACATATACATACATATATATATATATATATATATATATATATATATATATATATATATATATATATATATATATATATGTATGTGTATATCAGCAGTAAGGACACCAAGGCCAAAACCCGGAACAGCATTTTACACAACTTTATTGGGACATGTTTCGAGCACTACTCTCACTCGTTATCAACCTACAAAATTAAAATGACGACATTACAATTCTTTTAATAAAATTCAAAATAATACAGAAAAATGGCTATGAAAATTATAAGAATACGTTTAAAAGATGGCTAATCAAAATAAATAAATGAATAAAATAAAATAAAACAATATACAATAATTTTTTCACAAAAACGGAAGGTACAAAGGCACAACAAATAAGGAACAAAGGCACAACAAATACACTAATCAATAAACAAACCGGCAAAACGCAGACTAAAAACATAAAAGTGAGGTTACAGCCACATTTCTAGCTAAAGAAGGTTTTATCTTGATGGAGTATAGAACTTCTAAAATGTCGAGGTCTGTAGCAACCTGAGCAGTGGTTAAAGCAGGAAAATCATCAGTACGTAAAGGGTAGATTGATAACGAGTGAGAGTACTGTCCGAAACATGTCCCAACAAAGTTGTGTAAAATGCTGTTCCGGGTTTTGGCATTGGTGTCCTTACTGATATGCAGATGGCGCTTCCCTGCTGAATTGTATCCATTGCTATATATATATATATATATATATATATATATATATATATATATATATATATATATATAATATATATATATATATATATATATATATATATATATATATATATACTATATATATATATATATATATATATATATATATATATATATATATATATATATATATATATATATATATATATATATATATATATATATATATATATATATATATATATATATATATATATATATATATATATATATATATATTATATATATATATATATATATATATATATATATATATATATATATATATATATATATATATATATATACATATATATATATATATACAATATATATATATATATATATATATATATATATATATATATATATATATATATATATATATATATATATATATATATATACACAGTATATACTGTTCATTATGAATAACGTCAGTATTGGATTTTTTTTTAGCTTTCTTACTTTATTGCCAATTACAGAATGTATGCCTTTTGTTTCATGTTCGGCCCTTTCGATTTTAGTGGAGGAGGCCAATTCTGGGCTGGCATGGAGTTCTAGAGGGCTAATTATTTCACTGACAATTTCCATATAGGTATTTTGGCTTTGGAAGCTTCAAAAGTAATATTAATCACCATGGAAAGAAGGCGACGGTTTTCCCTTTCTGGAGAAACATTTTGATTGATCGCGACCAGAAAGGACAAGAGGTCTTCAGATGGGTCTAAAAGGAACTGATATCTGGCCAATTAACACCGAACATTATCACAGTCCAAGGAAATATGCACCAGGAAATCTTGATAGATTAGGAAATCGTATGGTACGTGAAGCAAGACTAGCATAAAGGTCATCATGAAACGGGAAAAAGCTGCATATCAAAGAAACATCTTTTAGCATTTTAGTATTGTGACTGGTTGAAAAATTGTTTAAATATTTGTAGATAATTGCAGAATGTTTGTTTACAGCAGTGATCTGACGTGTTATGGCAAGGGAATACACCAGTAGGGTTTTGCAATAGAATCTGTATGACAATACATTTCATTGTTAAGAAATACAACAAATGACGTATGAAGTTATAGGGTTTTCTTGAAATGTCAAGATTCAATTTCATTGTAACTCATTTATATTGAAATTCGAGTTTATTTTACCTATTAAATAGCATAACTATATTTATGGTTATTCATGTATAAATGCTTTTCTTTGTTTGACAAAATTAACTTAAAAAATATTATCATCATTAAGAGGGATTTGTGGCCTGATATTTATTGTGATTCTAATCGTAATTTATACATTTTCATTACCATTATCATGTATGCGTAGCTTTAAATTGCTTCACGGAGAAAGCTTGTTTGCAAGTTAATGACCTAAAATGCTTGTATGCAAGTTAACGACCTAAAATGCTTGTATGCAAGTTAACGACCTAATATCGGAATGTAAATACTGGAATATACAGTCTTATGTGTAAAATTGTCTCAACAGCCGTAAAAGACTTTATTCCTGCTTTATGGCTCATTTTTGTTGTTCTTCAATATAAAAAATAACACTATTTATGGCGATACTCTGTCGCGTTTTAATTACCCGGAACGATTACTTCCTACTTCTATTTGTCCGTTTTTCTGGATTTTGTCGCTCCCTTATTTTTCAGTGAATCGATCAGTGTTCTTAAAAAGCTCTCTGGCGCTTTGCATCCCTGCCTTCTTGCCCATTCTATTCTTATTCCCTCTTGTTTTAGAGAGTTTCCATTTGCCACTCTCCTCCTTCAACTTCCAGTTCAACCCCGCTGGGTCCTCCCCTTTCCCGTTCCATTCCATTCTTCCTCCACCCCGCCCCCCACCCCCGTCTATCCATCCTCCCCCATCCCCACCTCCGGTCTCACTCTTCGTGTACTCCAGAGAACCCCCTTCAATGTTATCATTGGTAAATCCTCTTTGCGGCGGTGCACCTGAGCCGTCTCGTCAGTCTTTGCAAAATAAAGTCTGCGAGTCCTGTATGTGTCGTGCGCGCGCGTGTGTGTGTGCGTGTGTGTGCATGCGCGCCCCCACGTGTACGTCACCTCGTGTGCGTCTGTGTCGGTGTATGCATGCCGGAACTTCTTAGTGGGGAATTTAATCGGTTTTCCTTCTCTCGTGGTTTTGGCTGAAGCTACTTTTGGCGTTGCTGTTTTGTGCAACGGTGGTTAGCAACACAGTCGGAGGCTCTGAGCAAACTTTGGCAGAAGAAGACTTTTCTCCGGGCTGCCTCTGTCAGATTTTCTCGCAGATAACTCTTCTGAGAGATCGACATTACATTGGGATTTTCCTTCCTCTCTTTTTTTAGATGTCATATCATTTTTGATAACGGAAATCATATTTTGAATATTTTGATGAAAAATTTTTGTTTTTTAACATGTTTTCTAATACTTTTCAATTTTTGATGACATAATTCCTCTGGAAGACTGACATTCTATTGATTTTTGCCTTCCCCTTTTGTTAGATTTAATTTAGTTTTGATAATGAAATCATAATATTTCAAATGTTATCAAGATAGATTTTTTATTTTATTTAACATGTTTTCTGATTCTTTTAAATTTCCGAGAATAATTCTTTCGGAAGATCGACATTCCATTAGGTTTTTCCTTTCCCCTTTGTTAGATGTAATCTTTGGTAATAAAGAAAATCATAATATTTTGAATATAATCAACACAAATTTCTAAGTTTCTTTAACGCGTTCCCTGATGCTTTTAAATTTTCAGTGGGATAATTCTTTTGGGAGATCGACGTTCTATTATATTTTTCGTATCCCTTTTGTTAAATGTAAATTTGTTTTTAATGAAAATCATATATTGAATATTTTAGCATAGATCTTTAAGTTTCTTTAACATGTTTTCTGGTGCTTTTAAATTTTCAGCCAGATAATTCTTCTAGAAGATCGACATTCTATAAGATTTTTCGTACCCCTTTTGTGAAGTGAGATTTTTGTATAATGAATGTCATGATGTTTTGTATATTATTGGCATAAGTGCTTACTTCTTTAACAATTTTTTTTTGGGTGCTTTTCAATTTTCAGTGAGACAATGCTTCTGGAAGATTGACTTACTTTTGGATTTTTCGTACCCTTTTCGCAATTTAATTATTTTCCAGTAATGAAAATCATGACAGTATGAATATCACGGACATAAATTTGTTCAAGTTTCCTTTGCAATTTAACATTTTAGCAGTTTAAGTTACAGTCAACATTCCTGCAAATACCGACGCCTCACAAAAGTCTCGCAAGGCAGAAGAGTTGTTGTTGGGGTTAGGGGTTAGAGGGAAGAGGAATGTGGGTGTCTAGCGTCCGGGTACGTTCCGTAATGCGATTAAATCCCATGTATAAGTCTGGTGGGAAACCATTCATCTCGGAATCCCTATCATGTCACGGAGGATCCCCCGAATAATCGCACGCTGCGAACTTTTTCCCTCTTAATTAGTGCTGTTGCTCTTTACAGAGGCTGTTACCGTCTTAGCAGTTTTGCGGGCGTGGGCGTGTTGCGAAAGAGGAGCTTCTGCTCTGGGTTGCTCTGCGGGTTTCTTTATAGTATTTATGAATATGTACAATACTTTAAATGCTGCCTTTTCTGTAAGATGTATGGCGGGGGCAATTGTTACACGTAAATCATTATTTCATGAGATTTATTCGCATAATTTTACGATGGTCGAGCATGACTGCGAGAATATTAAAACCGAGTTTTATGCAATGAAAAGATTAAAATTACTTGATTGTTGTAGCCATTTTAAATGTCAAAATGTCAGGGAGGAGGATTGTTATTAAGAATGACCATGAGTGTTAAAATAGACGGAATTAAAAGAATGAAGATGTAACCGTAATGACTCCTTGATATTGTCACATTTTCCTTAATTATGAGGTTGAGAAATCGCTGCATTTGTTTTGAAAATATTCGAACTTATTTTCTGCGCTTCAGAAAAGTGCAAGAATAATGATATTCTTGAAGTGCTGGCAATACAGAATCTATCTCATTGTAATATTGGTACTGAAGATCGTCATATACCTTTTAAAAGTGTCTAAGATGGTCTGTAGACCCCAAATATATTTATTTATTTCTCAGTATTTTATTGAGGTGCTTGAGAAACTCAGTGATTCATCTCAGATTAGTGGAAAGTAAACTTAGGAGAGCTGTCACCTTTGGGCTTGAGGAGAAGTTAATTAGGAAGTCGTGGGGCATGCTTTATATATATATATATATATATATATATATATATATATATATATATATATATATATGTGTATATTTATATAAATATGTATTATTGTGTGTGTATAGTATATACATATAAATATATATCTATATATATAATATATATATATATATATATATATATATATATATATATATAATGTATATATATATGTACATGTTTATATATACATACATGCAGACATACAATGGTACACTTTTCCCTCTTAAAAATGGTGGCTTTAAGTTGTGTTCTCTGCAAGTCTTTTGGGAGAAGGTTGGAAAGTTCCATGTCTTTCTTCACCTTGGCAGCGACCCACTACAGTCGACCATCTACGATGTAAATAACTATCAACTTAGATCAACAGAGGCACAGGGGTTTTTCAGGCCTTATACTCTCATTCCACCATCCCGGGATCGATCTCTGGGAAATTCGCTTTTGATGTGAGTTTTATGAAAGCTACCGGAATAGAAGGTTTAATGTTGATATATACAGTATAAATGAAATCGTTTAATTTTGAAATGAAATAGTAAGATTCTATTCCCACATGTGAAGAATTTAATGAGCCTCGGACTCTGAAAATTCTAGTAATATCTAGATTTCCAGGATTTCATGATGAAAGTCATAAACTATTTGTGCAGTCAGATCATATATATATATATATATATATATATATATATATATATATATATATATATATATATCAGAGACAGACGCATATATATATATATATATATATATATGACATATTGTTTCCATAAATATCTGTTTATTACAATATATATTATATATATATATATATATATATATATATATATATATATATATATATATATATATATATATATATATATATATATACACATATACATATACAGTATGTGTGTGTGCGTGTGTATCATACATTCCATTTTCATATACACACATACAAGTATTGCTGACGATATTCAAGTGGAAAGCTATTTTGGCGGAAACTGAGCGTCGAGTATCTTTGGGTGTTTTCAACATGTCACGAATAACGCCATTAATTGGTTTACCAAGCTATTGTAAATATTTTTCTCATGCTGCTGCGCCTCGGGGGGGTCGGGGTCATCTCTTGGTTTTTTTTAGTCTGTCCTGCACCTCTTGCCGAGGGAACCTGTCGAAATATGCATCATGATCAACACGATTAAGCTTAAGTGGGATCGAATAGAGCCAGTCACTCAGCTGAGACACCGGGCAAGAAGTTAAGGTGACAAAGAGAGAAGATGGAAGAATTTGTAAAATGGACATTATTATTATTCATATAAATCCTTTTCTGTCTTTGCTAACAGGTCTTATGAATCTTCATATACTCTCTGATGTGACTGGCAAATTAATATGAAGAGTGATTAACAGGATAAAATTATATTCAGTTGTTTTGCAATTATCGATCATAGGTGAATGAAAATCACGAATAACTGTTTTGGTTAGGTAACTCATCCATAACAATCAGTTGTGCCACTGATTTCCTTTTTTAAAGTTAAACGTTTCTGTTATATGTATTGGGAGATACCGTATTCTTTTTAGTTTTGTTGGCTGCAATTCTTGTTGTCATTCTTACCGCAGGCGTGATTGTTAGTGTTCTCTGATACATACATACATACATACATACACACACACACACACACACACACACACACACACACACACATATATATATATATATATATATATATATATATATATATGTATGTATATATATAATGTCAATCAGTAAGCTACAAACGTCCTTTAATATCAATTTCGCTCTACCTCAAAAATAATATATTTTCATATATGTTACCGAAGGGGAATTTTAGTTGATAATAAGTTCGTCGTCTCGTGGGCTCGAACCAGCGAAGACAAGAACTCAGGACTACAGTGGACGCATTACAATTACAGCCCACGGGACGACAGAACTTATTATCAGCTAAAAAATTCCCCTTCGGTAACATATAAGGAAAATATATTATTTCTGATGGTAGAAATTGATATTAAAGACGTTTAGAAGCACTTGATTGAATATGAATCACGGGTGATGTGATAAAAAGTCATATATATAATGTATACATATGTATATATATACGTAAATATACGCATATATATATATATATATATATATATATATATATATATATATATATATATATATATATATATATTATATATATATATATAATTTTTCACTATGTGTTTCCATCTCTTTTCAGTCTGTGCAGAGGTGACGAATTATGTTATTCATTATCATTCACCGTAGGTAATTGGTACTTGATATTCTGTGTTGCAAAAAGGAGCCCGGATCTCAAAGTAGGAAATATTAGTGGAATAATGTATGCCATTTTACGCATATAGTATATGAGAAATTTCATGCACTGCTGCTTATCAATCAAAGAGCCTTTTGATGTCGCTGCCTCATCTGATCATTTCAATTAGTGCAACAAAAACAAAAGTGCATTATTATTCTGGGACTGATACGGAAAACTTTCATTTAGGAAGTCCGCTTTATTCTCCCCCGAGATTAGAGTATGCTTGGGAAATTCTCTCTCTCTCTCTCTCTCTCTCTCTCTCTCTCTCTCTCTCTCTCTCTCTCTCTCTCTCTCTCTCTCTGTTGCTTCTTATTATATGTAAAGCGATAGGTGAATGGTGCTAGCTCGCATCTACGTAAATGTTTTACATAAATGGTTATTTTTAGTTTTCTGAAAAAGAAAACCATTGTTCAACTTTGTCTATTGCGTCCGCACCTTTTTGTCCGCCCTTAAATCTTAAAACTACCAAGGCTAGAGGGCTGCAAATTGGTATGTTGATCACCGCCCTCAATCATCGACGTACCAAATTGCAGCCGTCTAACCTCACTAGATTTCATTTTAAAGATTTTGATGATTGAGGTGGATGATCAACATACCAATTGCAGCCCTCTAGCCTCAGTAATGTTTAAAATTTGAGGGCGGACAGAATAATGTGCGGACTGACAGACGAAGTCGACGCAATAGTTTTCTTTTCAGAAAACTAAAAACGTGTAACTTTTTGGTGTTTGCTAAAATTTAAATTACTCTCGGGTTAGGTAACCTCCAGCCTTTCCAAACATGTTCCTGCTTACCTGCGGGAAGTAAGCGTTTGCTCATCCTCAAGGTTTTCTCCTTAACCTTTGTAAGGTGAGAGGATGGAGGTGTTTCAACCAGTCCGGAACTGACCTGCAACTATGTTGGGCAGTATTAACAATCCTTGTTGTTGTTGTTATTGTTGTTGTGCTCTTGTTGTTGTGTTCTTGATGTTGATATTGTTGTTCTTTGTTGTGTTATGTTTCCCAAGAATCTGTCGATCATGAAAGCTGTGTCTTCTTATGAGCCACCCGCTTACCTAAATATATGCTTGAATAATAAAGTTAAAAATAAGTACATGAATTGGTTAATTGATTATTTGCTTTCATTTCGAAGGGTAATTTCAACATGCATTTAAAATATATTTTTTAGTTGCATCTTGCCGAGGCACACTCACTGTCAGGAATTATTAACAAGGTTTTGGAGAGATATGACGATGTTTGGCTTATGTTAACAACACGCAAGTGATGTAGGAATGAGCTATATATATATCTGTCTATGTATAACACACTCAAACACACTCACACACACACACATATATATATATATATATATATATATATATATATATATATATATATATATATATATATATATATATATATATATATATATAAATCTTTTGTATCAATATGTGTGTGTGTATGTATATGTGAGTTAATGTTGAAACGTTGAGGATCAAAATAATGGCATAATTGGGTTGGCGGCTTCATCTGTGGATTGCTATGTTTACAGAATTTAACGCATGAATAGAAATAAAAGCTTACTTTCAAATAAACTCTCTCTCTCTCTCTCTCTCTCTCTCTCTCTCTTTATAATATATATATATATATATATATATATATATATATATATATATATATATATATATATATATATTTATATATATATATATATATATATGTATATATATATATATATATATATATATATATATATATATATATATATATATATATATATATATATATATATATATATATATATATGTATATATATATATATATATATATATATATATATATATATATATATATATATATATATATATATATATATATATATATATATATATATATATATATGTTAATGCTATAGATCAATATATATATGAGTTATATAGGCTCATCTGTATATATATGTATATATGTATATTGTATGTTTATATATATTAGTGCCTGAATAGACCCACAAAGCTTACAGTTAACTATAGATCAAAATACTTGAGTTAAGGCTCTCTGTGGAGTTGCTGTTTCTTTCTCTCTAGACCTCTCTCAGTATTACGAATATTCTCTCTCTCTCTCTCTCTCTCTCTTTGTATTCAGGACAAATCCTGAATACACTCCTATTTAGACATACAGACATTACATAGATATATATATATATATATATATATATATATATATATATATATATATATATATATATATATATATATATATATATATATATATATACATACATATATACTATATATACACACACACACACACACACACATATATATATATATATATATATATATATATATATATATATATATATATATATATATATATATATATATATATATATATATGCACATTAAAAATACCATCGAATTTTTCAAGTTTTATAAACTTTAAATTTCATATAACTTACATTATTAACTTTGTAATTGAATTATAAGTATAACCAACATTAATATGTATATAGAACATTATGTATATATATAATATATAATATATATATATATAATAGCAATATATATATATATATACATATATATAATATATATATATATATATATATATATATATATATATATATATATATATATATATATATATATATATATATATATATATATATATATATATAGCATAGTATGTTTCAGAACTACAGTAGTTTTAGAACTGTCTATTTCTCAAACACCCATATCCTACTGGCTGTATATCCCCCTCCCAACCCTTGAACCTTTTGTATGCGCGGATGGTCATTATCTACAGAAGCCTTCTGGAATTCCAATAGGTTTTTGGGTGTTTTCATATTTTGGCACTTGAAACACAATTACATCGGCCCCTTAAATTCTTTATCATTCTGCAGAATTCAATAAAAGTAATCAAATAACAGTGTAACGCTATTTTTATGTTTTTCCCTCCCGAACAACAAATTTGTGTTTCAGATACAGTTGTTTATTTACGCGACGGTAATATAACAACGAAGTTATTGTTATACAAAAACAACTCGTGTGTTGCAAAATATATATTTTTTTCGTTTCCAAAGAGATTCGTTTGTTTTATTTACAAACAAGCGCAATTGCATATTCACACAACACATACAAATAGACAAAAACAAACAGCAAGAAAGCAATGAAATGTCTATTTTTATGTACAAAAAAAGGGGCATCCTCATAGGATTTATTAATCTGACTTGATTAAGATCATTCAGAAAATATTTTGGATGTAAGATTCTGAAAGTGATTGAGTTTAGGAGTTCTTGCAATGTTGAATTAATAATTTCATAGTTGGCCCTTAACAGTAGTCAAAAAAGAACATAGTGGTGTGGTTGGTCGCTAGTTGTTGGTTGGGGATCTTTATGAATATCTGAATATTAATAATATTTGGAAGCATTAAAATGAAACTTGTAGGTGCAGCAAAGTGTGTTACGTGTTCTCTGTGAATACGCCACCAGGCGATTGCACCTTGGTAATAAACTGAATTTATTATGGCTTGCTTTCATTCAAACTTTATTGCAGTGGCCACTTTCTTTCTTTCTTTAAATCTTCAATTGAAAACCCTCACAGACAGAATCACCAGATTATAAACCGATTAGGGCACCAAAGGAAAATCAGCCTGCAGAGAGAGAGGCAAGTTATAGGAAAAGGTGATAAATAAATAAATGTGAAAGGATAGAAAGTAAATCCATACAACTGATATTCAGGAGGCGTCAGCAGAGAGCAGGAATGAGTCTGGTCCTCGCCTAAATATTTGGAGATCAGTTACATGCTGCACTAGACAGACTGGTCGACAAGCTGTAATGAGATAAAACCTCACAGCAAAGCTAGTGGCATTGAACCTGAGCTGAAAACTACACACATTGCGTCTGCCTGCTCAAGGTTGCGAGCAAAACCCAAGTCAGGCCAGGCAAGAAAGGAATGCAGAATGTTTGTCGTTGTTTCACTGCTGGGTGGTGTTGTGGGAAGGAAAGCCAGGCCGCAACAACAGGATTTGGCTCAACTCTTGAATGAGGATTGTCTTCTGTATATTAGAGTTTTGCGTTGTGACAGTTGGAATTCTTAACAAAATGTTTTACTTTTAAAACCTTTGAACACGGTTCTCGAATGTTCTTTTTTTTTTATTTGTGTCGTATATCTTTACTTTTCAGTTAGTGGAATATCATCCTCGTCATAATGTTAACTGCGCACCCCTTGCCACCCTCCCCCCTTCAATAAAGAAAAAGTAAAATACTCGAAGATGCAGTTTCATCTCTCAGAAATACAAATAATGGTTTTTCCATCTTCCCAAAATTTTTATCTCGGCCACCTTTCATATACAGTGTTTCAATAGAATACGTTCACTATCGTCGCTCGTGACTGAACGTATGAGGTTGTGCGTGCTATTCTTCCCGTTGATCTTCAACACCCTTAGTATGCTGAGATGCCACAGTGTGACCTACCCAGTACCCAAGATCTTTCGTTCTCTTTCATATTAAAGTTGTGAGTAGTTTTCAATGCAGTGGTGGTGGTTGATGTATTCACAAGTTATAAAAGGCTGTAATACTGTATTCTGTTATGCATGTATGCCTGAATTCACTGATGTTCATTTTGTAACTATTTGTATATTTGAAAGTAAAGTTTTTAGTATTTATTTGGTATCATTTTTGTCATTTTCGTTTTCTGTACAAGAAAACTATTATGCCGGCAACTGTCTGTCCGTCACACTTTTCTGTCCGCCCTTAGATATTAAAAACTACTTTTGAGGCTAGGGCTGCAAATTGGTATGTTGATCATCCACCTCCAATCATCAAACAAACCAAATTGCAGCCTATAGCCTCACTAGAATTTTTATTTTATTTGGGTTAAAGTTAGCCATAATCATGCTTTATGGTAGTGATACAGGATAGGTCACTACCGGCTCGTGGTTTAAATTTCTGAGCCGCGGCTCGTAACAACGTATACCGAGACCACCGAAAGATAAGATCTATTTTCGGTGGCCTTGGTCTCTGCTACTGAAAACTAGACTGAGTCGAAGAAACTTTGGTGCATGTTTTACTTGTATGTTATGCTTTACCATCCATTTGCTCTGTTTTCTTATTTCTTTTCATATATGCGGATAAATACTCTGTAAAAGCTTGTTAGCGACGTAAATGAATGGCAGTATGGCATATTCTTTGGAAATGCATATTGGCAAAAATGATGATGATGATGGTAGAAAATACTTCAAGAAGACTTGGAAGAAACTTAACTGTTTTCCTTGAAACACCAGAAAATTTTGCTCCCTTTTCGCCTAAAGATGTACGGGAGATATATTTTCCTGCGAGGTATCTGTATGGAAGATATCTCTCGTAAGAGACATTCCAGTACCATTACCAGTTTCTGCACCAATTATTGAGAATTTAACCGCTTTCAGCCTGCCTTGGTTCCCATAGTATGAAGATGTTTAAGGTTCCTTAATATAGAACTGGGAAGAGCATCATTATGTTGCTTATTGCTTAGTCAACATTTGACAAGTTTACGAATGAGAGATGTTTATTTAGTCTAATATATAATTTCTCTTTTTATAAAATCTCTCGCTCTTTTGTTTCCTTTATGTATATAGTTATTCAGGACGTCTCTCTCTCTCTCTCTCTCTCTCTCTCTCTCTCTCTCTCTCTCTCTCTCTTCTCTCTCTCTCTCTCTCTCTCTCTCTCTCTCTCTCCTCTGTTTGTTAGTTTTATAGACGAGGCAGTTCTTAGTTTCACAATGGTCGCATAAAGCAAATTGTGCAGTTAATGGTCTGTTTACCATCGTAATTTTTATGGGACCTGTGTCCCTAACCTTGTCTTATCCCCACGTGAATTAAATAAGGTTTATTAAACCAGTCTATTAAGGGTTTTGATCTCAGATAAAGGATGAAAGCTTTTGCCCAATTTCGCGTTCACAAGCCTTCTATACTTTTGTCAAAGTAGTTAAAAGACTGTATAACGGACTAAATGAATTTCCTCTCTAAAGTTTTTCGTTTCAAACTTTTTTTTTTTATTCCTTACTCCTGTCAAAGTAGTTGAACGGCAGTTACTGTATGAATCTCTCCTCCTACTACTTGAGCGCTACTAAGTTCCTGAGTAAGAAATGAAAACACTTACCCATATGGTTCAATAATATATGGGACAGTTACGGCGGAAGGGTAAGTTACAGTTATGTCCCCTTCTCTTATCCAAGTTGTCGTTGCCGGACAAAAAAAAAAAAAAAAAAAAAAAAAAAAAAATTGGGGGTAGAACCTTGGCTCCACTTGCTCAGGTTTCACGGCGTTTCTTCAATCGGAAATCTAAAAATAACCTCTCTCTCTCTCTCTCTCTCTCTCTCTCTCTCTCTCTCTCTCTCTCTCTCTCTCTCTCTCTCTGCCCCAGTTATTATTTTGCTTTTCTCTCCGTAGGAAGTGCTGATGTTTGTTGCTTTTTCTCTCCCTTACAGAAAACTGTTCGCTTTTCCATCTTCCGTACTTTTGTTTAGACGGCTTATTAAGTCGTTTTATCGCTTTCCTCTTTTTGTAATAGAGGCTGGAATGTTGGGGTATTTTTTTGAAGGGTTGTCTGTAATGGCACTACCGCGGTTCAACTAAGGCTGGGCTATACAGCTAACCGTT
>NC_089741.1:51691857-51694357 GCF_040412425.1 Macrobrachium rosenbergii
AATTAAGTTGAAGGAAAATACAAGTGCAAAATTTTTTAAACCTAGATCCGTTCCTTATGCCTGAAGGGAAAAAGTTACTCAGAAACTAAATAGTATGGTAGAAAATGGGGTGTTCCAGTAAACTGCAGTGAGGGCCTCTCCTCTTTGTTATTGTACCGAAGCCAAATAATGATATAAGGTTATGTGCTGATTTTAAAGTTACTATTAATAAGCATATAGAGGTTGACTCTTATCCATTGCCAAAACTATCAGACATTTTGCTGGATTTAAACTGGAGGACTATTTTTTTCAAAAATTGGATCTTTCAGAGCTTATGAGCAGTGGAAGTAGATGAATAGCAGATATCTATTAACAATAAATACACACATTTGGGATTGTTCCGTTTTTAAACGCCTGCCATATGGAGTAGCATCAGCTGTTGCTATTTTTCAGATGGAAATGGAAAAATTACTGGGGTATTCCAGGTGTAGTGGTGTATTTGGATGATATTTTGATTTGTGGTCACTCCAGCTGAACATTTTGAGACTTAAAATAGTACTACACAGATTGAAGGGAAGGGGCTTAAGACTGAGAAAAGATAAGTGTTCGTTTTGAAGAGTGTTAGTTATTTGGGATATATAGTAAAATAGGGATGGATTAAAAACTTGTCCAGATAAGGTTGCTGAGATTTTAAATTTAAAAAGAGCCAAAAATGTAACAGAGCTTAAGTCTTTTAGGATTAGTAAATTATTATGGTCCAGTTTTATAAAGAACCTTCAACGATAGTGATCCCTTAAATAAGCTTCTTAGAAAGCTAATATGAGAAGTGGTTATGGACAGCAGAGTGATAATTCTTTAAAAATCTCCAAGGCAATTTTTAGCTGATGCACCTGTGTTAGCTCAATTATGAGGGAAACCCTGTGAAATTAGAATGCGATGCTTCATCTGTTGGTATAGGGGCCGTGTTAACACACATATTTCTAATGGGGAGGAGCGTCCCATAGCTTATGCAGCACGATCTCTTAGTGCTTCTGAGAGGAATTATTCAAATAACAAGGAGGCCCTTTCTCTTGTATAGAGGTGTCAAATATTTTACCAGATATTTGTATGGTAGGAATTTCACCTTGGTTACTGATCATAAGCCTCTGTTGGCGATACTGAGTCCGGAAGGTTGGGCTCCCAACTCTGGCAGCTGCTAGATTGCAACGTTATGCCATTATTTTATCAGCATACACTTATGATCTGGAGTTCAGGTATCCCAAAGGCATGCAAATGCAGACGCTTTGTCTAGACTCTGCAATAACTCAGAGAGGTTGGATGTTGGGAGAGTCTTTAATATTCAATATTGAACAACTAGATAAAATCCCTGTCAACTCGAGACATACGTTCTGCAACGAGAACCGACCCTATTTTATCAAGGTGGGCGAATATGTTATGTCTGGGTGGCCTCATTTCGTTGAGGAAGAGTTGAAGTTTTTCAAGAGCAAAGAATTAGAATTAACTGTTGAAGGTGGTTGTGTACTATGGGGTCGAAGAGCAGTAGTACCCTTGGCACATCGTAAAGCAGTTTTGAGAGAAGTGCATTCTGGTCACCAAGGTGTTATTAAAACAAAATCCTTGGCTCGATTGCATGTATGGTGGCCTGGAATAGACAAAGACATTGAGAGCTTGTGCTGGCTTGCACTGCTTGTCAAAGTGTTAGAAATAAACCCTAGTCCCGCTCCTCTTCATCCATGGGAATGGCCTGTGGACCAACCCAAAAGAATTCATCTGGATTTTGCGGGTCCCTTCTTGGGTAATTTTTATCTTGTTATCATTGATGCTTATTCAAAGTGGATGGAGGTAGAGGTCATTAGTTCAACGAGTAGTTAAACACAATTGTATTTTTAAGAGAGAAGTTTGCTTCCTATGGCATTCCTGATATAATAGTTTCGGATAACGGAACTGCCTCATTTTCATCAGAGTTTAGCATTTTTACCAAGGCTAATGGGATACGTCATATTTTTTCTGCGCCATACAAACCATCAACTAATGGAGAAGCCTGAGGGCCGTGCAAACTTTTAAAAAAACCTTAGAAAGGTGAAAGGGAAGGAAAATCTAAAACCTAAAAAACTTTTCAGTTTTAAATGCAATATCGCATTACACCATGCAACAACTGGTCTAACTCCAACCGAGCTTTTTTAAAACGTCATATCAAAACAAGATTGGATTTGCTTAAGCCTGATAAAGAAGCTGAAATGAATAGGAAGCATGAGACACTGATTTCGGATACTAACCGTAAATTAAGAACTCTGAAATGTCAACGTGTTCAGGCATTTAAGTTTTGCTCGGGGATCACCTAAGTGGGAGAATGGTGCGTGTCGGACAGACTGGTCCAGTTTCATACACAGTAAGAGGGTTGGGAAAGGTGTGGCGTCGAGCATATCGACCAGCTTGTTGCTGTTCCTGAATTTCAGTATTCTGACGGTTCCATAACAAATGATCCTGCTAAGCTCCAGAGGAAAGGTATGAAAACAATTTT
>NC_089741.1:51701857-51716857 GCF_040412425.1 Macrobrachium rosenbergii
TATAAATAACCACGAGGGGGTAAAAGACCCCTACTATATCTTCCCAATATTCGAGCAAAACGCGCGTTGCATTTATTTCTCACACCCCCCTCCCCCCATCCTTCCTCCCCTCCAAGAGCCATCCCGTTCCCATGCGGATATTGGCCATGTATAATGGCCATTCCCAATTGAAAAGGAATCAAACCCCCCAAATTTTGTGAATCCTGTTAAAAGAGTATCAAAGGGGCCCAGTTGCTCGTATTACTGAGCTGATGTTTCTTTTATGGAGCGACAAAGTGCGCTTTAACCAGGGTGGGTATTAGTCGTGGGTTTGTACCCTACCATTCTCCGTCCTCCCACCCTCCCCTCACCTCCATATCCCCTACGTCCCCACCACTTACTACCACCACAGCACATATCGCTGCTGGGACTTTGGAGTAAAGACACAGCATCCGGTATACCCACCAACCAACCCTCCACCCTCTGCCTTCAGCCGACTTTCTGTAATGTAATGGTAGTGGTAGTCTCTCTCTCTCTCTCTCTCTCTCTCTCTCTCTCTCTCTCTCTCCACTCAATTGACTGAGTTTTCTTGCAGTTTTCTCTATTTATTTGCTTTCTGAATACTTCCGTTTAGCAGCTTGTACTTTCCTCTTTATGATATATTATATATATATATATATATATATATATATATATATATATATATATATATATATATATTATAATGATATTATACATATATATACATATATATGTATATATTGTAATGTATGTATATATTATAATATTATATTCATTACGAATAATTTTCAGCATTATGCAGATTTATCGTAGTTGTATATTCTGTATATTTCGATCCGTTGGTTTCATTGTTGTTAATAGTTTATTGTTCGGTGTTTACATAAAAAAAGTTTTATGGATGTGTTCGCCTAGTGTATCTCTCTCTCTCTCTCTCTCTCTCTCTCTCTCTCTCTCTCTCTCTCTCTCTCTCTCCTTGAACATATATTTGACTTTATGGTAATCTTTTTCGACTAATTATTAAAAAAAATAAGTTCACTCTCAAGTTAAGAATGACAGCAAGTCTTCCAAAATAATCCATATTCTTAGGAAAATCCACAGCCTCATTCTCAGTAGGAGCGATCTACCTCTCTCTCTCTCTCTCTCTCTCTCTCTCTCTCTCTCTCTCTCTCTCTGTTCTGAGTATCATTTCTCCTTTCGTACGAACGTCTTTGGAATGAATTACCAAAATCGAAGTAAATCCCTGTGTGGTGAAGAATTAACACCTAGTCGTCCAAAGTAATCCCCCACTCCCCCTCCTTAGAAAATCCTCGGCCCCATCCTCAGCAGCGCAACGGCGCAGTGATTACAACAACAAGGCAAATGATATAAAGCAGAACTTCTGGTCGCCCCGTAACAACCGTGTCAAGTCCGGCACGGCCCAATAGAAGCAGCAGCAGGAGGAAGAGGAAGAGGAACAGCAGCATAAGCAGGAGGAGGAAAAGTAGGAGGAGGACAGCAGGAACAGCACAGGCAGCAGCAGCAGCACCAGCACCACCACCACCAAACAGATGGCCCCTCGGTCTGGTATCTGTGATCACAATTTAATCTTCCCCATTTGTTCTGGGGGTCGACGTCGTCGTCTCTTGTTGGGGGCTATTTCATTCTGCTGGTGCTGTTTCCCTCTTTCGACGGTCCATTATGGGAAAGAAGTGATTACTTGATTTGCGGTTGTCGATTAGGATTGGGAAATTTCTTTTTTCTTTTTTTTTTTTTGTCCTCCATTTGTCAGGTTCTTTTTTTCGTGTTATTTTGTTCTCATTAATTAGATTAGCTTATTTCTGACTTTTATTTCCGATTGTTCTTTTCCTTAATTATTCCTGACCGATATCAATATCTTGGGGCGTCCATCGTAAGATAAAAGAGATTGTCTGATTCGTTGATGTCAGATAGAATTGAGTTTTTAAATATTTATTTCTACTGGAAACCAAGTTGCTTTTTTTTTTTTTTTATACTAAGTGAAGTACTTTTTAAAATTTTCAAGTTCTTTGATAGTTTATTAAAACATGTGATAACTCAATTTATAGTTGATTAGAATTTAAGTTTTTTCTAATGCATCGGTTTCTTTTTTTCACTATTACTTCATTAATTGAATATATTTTCGTTCTAATCAAGTTTTATGTTAATTATTGTGCACACTGGGTATTGTTCTGTTTGTAAGTGATAATCTCATATGTGGGTCTTAAAAATAATTTTCTTTCCTTTTATTCGTCCTGCCTTCTTCAAGTTGTTAAGAAATTTAGCTTTTGTAAGAAAACTCTCCCACCCAAACACGCACTCACTCATATTGTGTGTGTGTGTATTTTTAAAACGGCTCAGAGTGTGATCTTTCTTCTTTGAAGTAAATGGCTCTGTTATGGCGTGAAATATTTTGAAACTTAGTGTGTGAGTTTTATTATTGCGTTATTGTGTACTTTTTCTTGTTATTGGTTATATTATTATTATTGTTTTCTTCATCCGTAATATTTTAATTTTTTATTTCCTTCTATGGCTGTTGTCGTTAGTGCTGTGGTTTCTTTACTTTCTCATTGTATTCAGGAACGTTAAGAAAACTTACAGCTACTGTTCGAAAAGTTGTGGAGTCTGTGCGAGTTAGATCTATATATTATTATTATTATTATTTAGTATTCACTCTTTTTTACGTCTTGTCAGTATTTTTTAAGTGAAAAAGACACTTGACATCGTCCGCACACCAATATTATAAAAGATTTTTCGTTACTATGGTATTTCCGTTAAATATGAAAAGATAACTGCAACCATTCATGGAAAAGCAAATGCAAATTTAATGTTGATGCGATCATGTCTGGCGAATTTTCAGTAAATAGTCCTACGCAGAACTCTAGTGGGATAGCACGTGTTAGTGTCAGCTGGGCACCTCAGTAATGGTAAGACCCAGACCTACTTGGATGAGAGCTGTAAGACGGGAGGCAGGAGATGACTGGGTATTTGTGGAAGATAAAGCACAGGAAAGGCATAAGTGGCCGAATTTCAAAGAGGCACTTTATGTTTCGAGGGGTTGGAGACGATGGTGATTATGGTTATTATTATTATTATTATATTTTGTTTCTAAAATTTTCTTTCAAGATTGTGCTTCAGTAGATATTTTAGTATTCTTTTTTGGATATATATTGTTAATTGATTTTTTTATAATTTTTTGATCTTTACTGTTGGTCCGAGTTCCCAATTACATTTGAAAACGGAGGTTTTGTGAATGTGCTGTTTTTCATTATTCCAAGGAAATACATTTTTGTGAAAGGGATGACGTTTGTTTAACGGTGCCTGAACCTCTGCTTCCAATCGGCACCTCCAAGACCAGTGACAGAATATCACTTCTGAGCCCCCACCTTTAACGAGGAGATTAAAAATCTTCCTCCAGGGCTGTGATGGTCTGTTTTGCAGGGAGTTTTTTTTTTTTTTTTTTTAGTTCTCGATTCCCTATATTTAGACGCCTCTTCTTTCGCTTCCTTAATTGAATTTTAAGCCTTTGAATGTGTCTCGTTGCCTTTTCGATTGTCAATTGTTGTCCTTCGAATCTGCCGGGGGATGTTACAGCTGCTGCTCTTGCTGCTTCTGCTACTCTTCTCTCATTTTATTTCTCCTCTTCTTCTTTCCTCCTTTTTTTTTTTTCTTTTGTCATTGCATGTTCATTAGTTCGTTAATCCTTTTCAATTTTCCAGTGCAGGCGTCCTGTCCCTCTCTTCATTATCTCTCCCCTTCCAATACATCAGTGTAACAGACACCAGACGGATTGCTTAGGAGTTCGCTTCTACCCCCTCGCCTTTCATTCCGCCTTTTCCTCTCTCGATGTATCCTTTCATCGTGATTATTATTTCTCTCTCTCTCTCTCTCTCTCTCTCTCTCTCTCTCTCTCTCTCTCTCTCTCTCTCTCTCTCTCTCGGTTTGGACGTTGCTCTGGGACCCTGTGGTATTATACTTCATTGTGTCAAATTGTCTTAAACCCCTCATTGTCATTACCTTGTGTTCGCGTGTTTATCCACGTTCATAAGTTCTCCAAGTTTTTGTTTATGTCTTTATATCCCTGTTTGTAGGTTGTTTTCATATACACCCTCTTGCGTTTCAGCTCTTAACATGTGATTTTCTTTTTTTCTTTTTTTCCACAAGAAGGAAGAATTTTTCTTGGGTTTAGTTTCGTGGTTGCGTCCTTGTCCATGAGGTAATCGGTTACAGGCACATATTTCGTTCTTAGGCAGTTTTAATTGTGGCATGTCTGTCTATATATATATATATATATATATATATATATATATATATATATATATATATATATATATATATATATATATATATATATATATATATATATATATATATATATATCTATATGTGTGTGTGTGTGTATGTATAACTGTTTACACTTGATTAAAGTATAACACAGTAATGTTTTACTAAAGTGATCATATGTACGTGCTTTTTTTTTTTACCCAAGTTTGTTAAGATTCTTAAGTGAGTAAGGATCAGACTTGAAACGTTAAGAAACATTGTATTATGCAGGTTTTCCCTGCCAGTTGTAATGGAGACATTATGGCAATGTTGCTGATAATAATAGGCAGGCGAGGTATTATACAATGTATCGATATTTTTCAATGCTTCTTTCACCGGCTGGAAGTGAAACATCACGATCGCTAGGGTATATAATAAGTAAATCTATTTGAAGATTCGCTTTGATAAGAAGAGCAAAGGTATTTCATCACTTTAGTATTCTTTTGTCTATTACTAAATTTGCAAAAAGGAAAAAAAGCCAGAATCCTAATATTTTTTGTAAAAGGGCATGTGAGCTATTATGCGTATGTTTATATTCACTGTTATGTCTTATATTTGTATTCACCTTGTTACTTCTATGTACTCATAGCTACAGAGAGACCATATTTATAGTTTGATTAGCCTCGATGAAAGGGTTCATCATCCCTTAACCTAATTTTTGTTATGTAATTTTTAAGATCAGTAATTTTTTATTATTATTTTAGAATGGCACGACTTTAAGAATCTCTCTCTCTCTCTCTCTCTCTCTCTCTCTCTCTCTCTCTCTCTCTCTCTCTCTCTCTCTCTCTCTCTTAACGTGATTTTTGTCATGATTATTAAGATCATTAATTTGTATTTGTATTTTAGAATAGCTAGGCTCTCTCTCTCTCTCTCTCTCTCTCTCTCTCTCTCTCTCTCTCTCTCTCTCTCTCTCAACCTAATTTTAGTTACATGATTTTTAAGATCGGTAATTTGTATCTTTATTTTAGAATGGCTAGGCTCTCTCGCTCTCCCTCTCTCTCTCTCTTAACCTAATTTTTGTTATATGACTTCTCAAATCAGTAATTTGCATTTTTATTTTAGAATGGCTTGACTCTCTCTCTCTCTCTCTCTCTCTCTCTCTCTCTCTCTCTCTCTCTCTCTCTCTCTCTCTCTCTCTCAACCTAATTTTTGCATGATTTTTAAAATAAGCAAATTGTATTTTTATTTTACAGTGGCTAGACTCACTCTCTCTCTCAATCATTTTTGTTATATGATTTTTAAAATCAGCAATTTGCATTTTTATTTTAGAATGGCTAGACTCTCTCTCTCTCTCTCTCTCTCTCTCTCTCTCTCTCTCTCTCTCTCTCTCTCTCTCTCTCTCTCTCTCTCTCTCTAATTTTTGCATAATTTTTAAGATCAGTAATTTGTCTTTTTATTTTAGAATGGCTAGACTCTCTCTCTCTCTCTCTCTCTCTCTCTCTCTCTCTCTCCTTAGTAAGGCCGTATGCC
The DNA here is from genome assembly GCF_040412425.1 of Macrobrachium rosenbergii. Lineage (NCBI taxonomy): Eukaryota > Metazoa > Arthropoda > Malacostraca > Decapoda > Palaemonidae > Macrobrachium > Macrobrachium rosenbergii. The sequence continues at coordinate 51,707,645 of NC_089741.1, forward strand.
GTCCATCTTCAACTGTCTGGTCTTAACCGAGTGATAATGACTCCCCCTTATCTATCTTCCCTTTCTCCCCTCGAACTCTGTAGCCGGGACCCGCCTTTGCTGCCTTGTTCCTCTTTAGTGTAATTTTCTTGTAGTTTTTTGCATTTCCTTGAAGATAGTTTGTTTTATGTGTTTTCTGATTACCACTTACTGAAGGATTTTTTTTATTAGTTTTAAGTAAATCATGATTTTGTTTGTGTTTTCTGATTATTATTAAGTAATTAATTTGTTTTTTGTTTCATGGTTGCTTATGCAATAATAATAAGTTAATAATAATAATAATAATGTTTATTGTAATTAATAATAATGGTTATTATGCAATTATTATTTAATTTAATAATAATAATAATAATACTTCTTCTTCTTCTTCTTCTTCTTCTTCTTCTTCTTCTTCTTTCTTTTCTTCTTCTCTTCTTTCTTCTTCTTCTTCTTCTTTTCTTCTTTCTTATTATTATTATTATTGTTGTTATTATTATTATTATTATTATTATTATTATTATTATATTGTTATTATTATTATTATTACTATTATTATTATGTAACTTCTGTGAATAGGGGCATGTAACACAGCAATATATTATATGTTTTGATGGACGTCCGCTTTGTCCTTCACATACAGATTATTTCCAACACGGTTTCATATACATTTCGCCACCGTAAAAACTCATTTAATTGCACTAATATGGAAATATTTCGAAACCTGTGACGAGATTCATAACCAGAGGAAACACGACAAGTAATCGGGTAATGGCGGATGGCCCGTCCACTGCATGGCCGCGCCTGTGCCGTTATTATATATAGTTCCAGGTAAAAAGTATCTTTTTCATCACCTGAGGAACGCACATTAATTATATTGCGACACCTGCTTCATCTGTTTGTTTAGGCCGGACGCGTCGCTTCTGACCGTTGCCAAGGTTGAGTCAATGCACGTTGCATGTTTTGCAAATTTATTGTGATTTGCGCGGCATGAGATGGTTAGATTTTAGCCAAAGAATGATTGCATGTGTCGTAAGGGATAAAATAAAGGATTAGTGGTCCATATTTACTGTGATCTGCACATTCAAGAGATGGTCAGATTTTAGTTAAGGAACGATTGTATGTGTCGTAAGAGATAAATAATGGTTAGTTATACAAATTTATTGTGTTTTGCACAATCATGAGATGGTTAGATTTTAGTTAAGGAGCGTTTGTGTAGGTCTTGAGAGGTAAATAGTGTTTAGTATCTTTTTTTGCAATTTCGAGTAATTATGCACTGATTGAATTATTGGTAAGTGATGTTTGCCTGTCTTAGGGAATTATGCGAAGATTAAGTTGTGGTTAGGTGATGTTTGCTTCGGGAAAGTATTATACTTATTTATTTGTACTAGTTAGACGTTTATGGATTTACATTGTGGTTTAGGGATGTTTGCAGTTGAATTATATTACTGTGAATGATATTTATGTATATATCTACTGAAATTATGACCAATTTAAATTACGGTCCAACTGCTGTCTGCCCAGCGCGTAACTATGCACAGGCAATATTTCAACTCTCAACGTATGTTATGTTGTTGTTGTTGTGGTTGTAGCTGCAGAGAGGTTGGTGTTGATTGGGAAGGGGGGGGATTATAAAAACACTCTTGTGCGCCAGTCCATGAACTCAACTGATGTTACTGATGTTTGATTCAGTGAATTATTTGATACAAGTATCGGTGAACAGCGTGGATAGTGGGCGAGCACAAATGACAATTGGGGACGTGTGGCTGCGTGGAACTAATGACTCTTCAAACGTTACCACACTTTTGATACCTAGCCATGACCTAAGGGCAAATCGTCCCTGCAATTTCATTTCTCTCTCTCTCTCTCTCTCTCTCTCTCTCTCTCTCTCTCTCTCTCTCTCTCTCTCTCCTTAACTTTTCATTTTAGACTTTCATTTTAATCAGCTTTTTTTTTTTGCAGTGACTGTCGTATGCTGGTGTGTGTATGAATATATGTATGTGTTCGTATACACACTCACACATACATTCATATGCATATACATATGTTTTCTGTGTTATTCAAGAACGTATGACGATAAAGATAGCCAAAGCCACATACGCATATAGAATCTACTCGTCACTTTTTACCAGATACTTATGTAACTGTAAGAACCGCATGTGTGGCTTTGACTGTCTCTGTAGTCATATGTTACTGAGTAACAGAGAACACAAGTATAGAAACACGCGCATACATTCACGCCCAAAGACACACACACACACACACACACACACACACACATATATATATATATATATATATATATATATATATATATAAATATATATATATATATATATATATATATATATATTTATATCTATATATATACATATATATGCATTTATATATATATATATATATATATATATATATATATATATATATATACCACAGTATATATATATATATATATATATATATATATATATATATATATATCTTTCTATATATATATATATATATACTATATATATATATATATATATATATATATATACATATATACATATATATACATTTTATATATATATATATATATATATATATATATATATATATATATATATATACAGTATATATATATAAGCTATATATATATATATATATATATATATATATATATATATATATATATATAATTTTAGCTCTTCTTTCTCTCTCTCTCTCTCTTTATATATATATATAACGTTGTAATTTCCTTTTCATAATCCCTAACATGCCATTACTGAATTTTAAGTTGTTTCCTTCGTCCAACTGATAAAGCCAGATCTATTATATGATAATCGAAAGTAAATGAGATTTGAGAATATTTTTCCTTTGTTTATTATTATTATCATTATATATATACGACAAACTTACGAGGTGCTGTCTTAATATAACGTTGAGCACCTCAAGTATATTAAAGCTTAAGATGAATGTTAACGGAACTACTAAGAAGAAAATAAATGATATAAGGTTTTGTATCACCTTGTAGTTCTTTTCTTCTGGAGTCATCCGTTCATTTCTTGCTTGCGTAAAGAAATCAGTCATACTTGGTTTTATGTTTCCATTACCTGGAGTATTTTGCCGGAAGAAAGTTAATATTTTTATTATGAAAGAACACGTAATAAATGAGTTGATATTTTTAATTTGGAACAACACTGAATAAATGAGTTATTTTTATTATGAAACAACACTGAATAAATGAGTTGATATTTTTATTATGAAACAACACTGAATAAACGAGTTGATACTTTTATTATAGAAACAGCTGAATAAATGAGTTGATATTTTTATTATGAAACAACACTAAATAAATGAGTTGGCATTTGTATTATGAAACAACACTGAATAAATGAGTTGATATTTTCATTACGAAACACGCTAAACAAATGAGGCTAGACTGTTAAATATCATGTTAAGAGAGTTTTGAGTAAAGTTATTGGTTAGGGTTTGCAGGAACATAATAACTGAACCAAGTGAGAAGATTTCTCGAGTTTTGATCGGAATCCGAGATGATTTGCTGACTGCTAACCTCATAGGCGTCAGTGTTTTCAGGATTACTTTGTTTGACCATTAAGAATTATGCGCATCGTTACTTTGGTAAATTTGCCAGAGTGTTTTATTAAGTGGTTTCTGATTTTCCTCCTCACTTGTTTATTATTATTTTTACTACAAAATTTTTTGGGTTAGTCTGTTAAGTTATTCCTTGAATGTTTATCCGTAAGAATTTGAAATTGAAATTTTTTCCAAGGTTGTTTTGCATTTCTAAATACTGCATATACTACACTATAGCACACACACTCGATCATCATTAGTTTACACGGTTCATTGACTGTTATTTTCCTTTTGCTATCATGTTTACGGTTTTTTTCTTGCTTTTGTTTTTCCTGTGTCTTATTGCCTCTCCTCTGATAAGAGGCAGTCCTATCGTTTCCTTCGTGGTTAAACCCCACCCTTCTTCCTTTCCTTTAATTTTTTTCTTTTTCCCTTTTTTTTTCTCCGCCCTGGGCTAATAAAGATCAATATGTTGACCGTCAAATTAGCCGATACTCTTGAAAACAAATGCAAGGGCATTTCCATGCGGAACACCCCACTTGAAAATGATGATTACAATGATTGCCCCCATTGACAAAAGGACAAGATGTTTCTGATCGTTGGATCCTTCATAGTCAGTTATTTCTCCTTAATAAAGGTTAGCAATTCTGCCTTTGCAAGGACTTTAGCAGAGCCTTTCTCTTGTTACACTTACCCATTTCAGTGCGAAGAGATTCATATATAATTATTTATTCGCATTGTTTCAATTCAAATCATTATTTATGACGAGAAAAGCGTAGCTTTGAAATCCCGCCCCTCCCCACACCCTAAATTTACTTCTGGATATACCTCGAGAGACATGAACTTTCCATTCATTACAGACTGAACCATTGCAAGAGGAATTTGAATTCAAGACTATTTGCAAAACAGGAAACAAAAAATGAATGTAAAGAATTCAATATCTTTGTAGTATACCTTATGCGGGACTGGTGAAAAATGCTATGTACTGAACAGATAAAAAGTACCAGACTAAACTTTTTTGTTGCGTTATCCCGGCGTTATCAGTATGAAAACAGCGTAGACGTTGACACCAAGGCCACACAGTATTGCGTAAGCGAAAATTATTGGGTCAAATCTTTTCATCATGATGCATGGACTATTATAGGTTTCAATTTTACAAAATGACCTGAAAGTGCGAGACTGAAATATCAGCGGTTGGATTTGTACGGAAAACAATTTTGGGCTAATTTTGTTGTTTTTTTCTTCGCTGTGGGAAATTTTCAAGAATTGCCTTTACCAGAAGACAATGGTTGCCTATTTAAAGCAGTTTATTCATATTCATGTTTGTCTATTAAAGCATTTTATCTATTTCTACATATTTTCTTGTTCATTTATGATCTACATTTGTTTTCGTGTTTGTTTTATGGTCTACATTTATTTTTATGTTTGCTTTATATTTTATTTGCTGCTGATTTTTATATTGTGTTTATGGGAGAAAAGATAAGTCTGGTCTTTATATTATAGTGAGAGAGAGAGAGAGAGAGAGAGAGAACACAGATAGGGAAACTATTAAAAGCAATTTGTATTTGGAATTGAAATTCACATGTGAAAGTACATTTCATCATAAAATTCCGGAGGTGCTTTTTAATTCATTCATGAAAAGCTTAAAAATAAATTACACATTCAAATCAAAACCGTATAAACTCACGGCTGACTTTTACGTTGACGAAATAAATAGTTGAAATGCGCTTTTCAAATGACTGTTAAGCTTTCCAGTCTGCGAGAGAGAGAGAGAAGAGAGGAAGAAGAAGACAGAAGAAAGAGAGGTGGTCATATCTAGGTTATACTAATATTGTTTTCAGCGCAGAGAGAGAGAGAGAGAGAGAGAGAGAGAGAGAGAGAGAGAGAGAGAGAGAGGATAGTCAAGCTACGTTTTGCTAATTTTTTTTTCAGCTATGTTTCTCATTTTCAGTGGAGAGAGAGAGAGAGAGAAGAGAGAGAGAGAGAGAGAGAGAGAGAGAAGAGAGAGGATGGTCAAAGCTGGATTTTATTAATTTTTCCAGTGTAGGAGAGAGAGAGAGGGGAGCTAGTCGGCCTAAGTTTTATTATTACTTTTTTCCAATGATATTATCCGTCTGTGGTTTTGTCGGTTTTTCTTGTTCCCATTTCCCTTTTTTTGTATCATTCCAAATTCCTTTCTTTGCTTCATTTCGTTCATCTTTTATTGCGTTAGGTCATTCATGAATTGACATAGAGACAATTAGGAATTCACCACTTCCATTCAATTATTCTTTAGGAATTCGTGTATGAAATTAATTGTTTAATCTTTAGTAAAATTTTGTATAGTTTTTCATTCAGACTAATTATTTTACATTCATTCATAAACTTCTGGTCTATGATATTCAGACTTTGGAAAAAGTATCCGTTTCTTGGTACCCATGGTCATTACCCTCACACTGTATTAACGAGATGAGAATAATCAAGCACACATACAACATTTGTGATGTTTTGTAAGTTGCGAAAGTGCGTCAGACTATAAATATTTACATGAGATCGATTGATTCTCTTTTTGTAATATACCAGCGAACATGTGATGTGAAATCAATGTTTCAAGTATTGTTTTTGTGTGTTTACCCTTTTCATAGCATCAGGCTACTTTCAGATTCTGATATTTCACGGGTAGAAATATCATAAGCTATTAAGATATATCAGAACTTCAATTTATAAGTGTGACGATCAAAACCAGGTCTAGACTTCTCTAAGATATTAGTGTATGTGGCATCTCTTCGTGTTAACTGTTTTGCATTAATATAAAAATAAGATTTACAATTGGTAATAGAAATCCATACATTGTTTCTGTGAGGAATTTCTTTTGTGATCTGTAGCTCAATCTATTTTTAATTCCTTTAGTTCCTGTGTGATGTTTCATTCGAATACATTTTTTTATCCTGTTGAAAATGAAATTCAAAATTATCTTTTAATGTATATTTCTTGCCTTTAGGTTACCTACAGAACAACAGTTTTAATTGAAACATCCAAAGTACACGTTTGAAATTTCATGTATTGAATTTAGTGTAAAATGTCTCTCCACAATTTTGTTTTATTCGGTTCATTTTTCCTTTGTGGTAAACCACCTTTGCCCTCGACATAAACCCCCCCCCCCACAACATTTTCTTCCTTAAAAAAAAGAACTTTCCCTGTTCTTCCCGTTGCCTCTTATAGTTCCCTTGAGTTCTGTTTCTCTCGTTTTCGCCCAGTTCTCTTCATCCCTTCAGTGATCTTCTCGAAAAGGACGTGCTGTTGCTTGCAAACAGCAGCATCATTCCCTCCCTCCTCCCCTCCCTCTGCTTGCCTCCTCCTCCTCCTACCTCCTCCTCTTCCTCCTCCTCCTCCTCCTTCTCCTACTTCTCCAAGAAAGGGGGCCTCTCCTGTGACCCACCCATCCAGGCCATCCCGGTCCAGAGAGATGTGGAGGTGGGGTGTGTGCCGTTAACTGGGTGATAATGACGCTTGATCTATGGGGGACGAAAGGAAAGGGTCGCAGCCTCCTACAATCATTTGGGCCATTTCCTTCAACTTATGGGGAAGCAATAGATTTCAGGGGCCTCACCAGCACCCACTGCGGACGGCCGCTTTGGATCCCTAAATTGTAGTGGCAGGAGGAAGACGATGACGAGGAAGAAGAGAAAAGAAAGAGTTGAAAGAGGGAAGAAATGTCTTAAAGGGGACATGAGAGTTAGGGAGAAATAGGGAACAGTGATGCAAGTAAGGGAATCATTCATTAAAAAAAAATTCAGGAGAATCGCAGATGTCCGTTCCGTTCCAGACAAACTGGAGACTTATTGAAAGAATTTGTTGAATCAATTTCTTATCAAGAAAAATTGAATTAAAAAAAGTCTGCGTTTTGAGCCAAAAGACGCACGAGTCATGGTTAGAGTTGGGTTGGAAATCTAAAAGAAAAAACGTATTTTTATCTGTGATGTGATATGTAGAGGAAAAAGGAACAAGACGACCCAATAATATGTTCTGGAAATTTATAAGCATACACGTTTTCCATACACGTATACATGAATTTGAATATGTATACCTTGAGCTGTAATTTACAGGAATTAATTTTTATACAGTGCTCTTCGTTGTCAAGTATTAAATCCTCACACTCCTAGTGGGAAATTAATTTTAAGAAAATTGTTCATTGTTGAGCGTGAATAACGTACAACGGGCCAACCACCATTGGCTGTGTGACAAAGTTGACAATCGGTAATGGAAATATTCCGTAAATTTTTGCATGAACAATCAAACAAATTTATTCGTGACGTTTCTAGGTATGAATGTATCAAACAAACAATTTAGTGGTGACATAGTGTTATGTAATGGAAATGCGGATATAATAAGCTAAAAAATAGTCCCTTCCACTCAGTGAGTTACACATAGATTACATATGTTATTTGACTTAGGTTGAGAAAGATCCTCTGTATTGGGAAAGTCATTACTCTTCTGTTAGGTAGTCGATAAAGACCTTAGACACTTTTAGATACTTCAGCGCTCTTAGAATGAATATGCTGGAAATAATTGATTTGATATCCGTTGTTCAAGCAATTGCTTGAGATATGGATAACTTTCTGAAAATATATTTTTTTATATTTATCTTTTATCTTTCTTCTGGCTTGGAAAAATGAAAATGGCCTTAATAATAATGTTCTTTTTTTGCTGTTTTCTTAAGGAGATACGTAACTTTATTGGATCTTGTGTGATTGAATTACATTTGCAGACGACGTCGAATTCTACAGCCGATATTTGTAGACATGAATTGTAGTTAATGTGTGATATCGACACACTAATTGCCTAAAATTAATAATTATGTGTATTTTTGTGGAAAGGTCAAGAAACAATTTTGCTCCTTCTACTACTATTGATTATATTAAAGGATTTCTATTAACAATATGAATGAGGCTGCATAACTGCAGAAGATGGGAATACGAAATATAGTGAAGACAGTATTGCTAGGCAAATGCCTTTTGATTTAGTGAAGAGAAAAAAGCCGAGAAATGGAGTCGTTATGAAAACAATGTCCCAGAGGGTAGCTTGAGGGCAAGACAAAGTGTGAATTATTACAAAGATGGAAAGTATTATTTACAAAGACCACCCATTCTTTTAAGAGTTAAGTGTCTGAGTCTAGTGATCACTTCAAGGAAAGTTTGTAGCAATGCTGAAGCTGACATAAACTAGACAGCTTATGTCCACCATCTTTGAACAGATTAGTGGAATTGGAGGGGTGAGTAAGAAGAGATATGGGCTGAAACTGTCGGTGGGTTTTTTTTATATTGTTTGGAATTCCGGTTTTCTTCTCGGGCAGTCTTGAAGAGTGAAGTTGCTAAAGGAAGAAAAACAACCTTTGAAATTAAATTTCATTATTAGAAGAATGTTGTAATTTAAAAAGAAGAGTTGTATGGTCAAGGTATGAATAATGGGCGTAATGAATTAATAAGATATTGCACACCACTGTATGAAATTGCAAGTAGAGTAACGGCATACCATCCCCGGAAGTGCTTTTAACCACTAAATTAAGATTAACAGAAAATGCCGGGGTTTATCTCTCGTAATCACATGCTTAATCTGTTTGCATTATGGCAGGACCTGAAA
>NC_089741.1:51719357-51736857 GCF_040412425.1 Macrobrachium rosenbergii
TATATATATATATATATATATATATATATATATATATATATATATATATATATATATATATATATATATATATATATGTGTAATAATGTGTGTGTGTGTGTGTGTATATATCTTATATGTTTTTATGTGTGTGTGTATGTATGTCTTATATATACAAAAGTGTCCAGTTAGCATGGAAATGTTTATTGATAATGTATCCATAAGCACTATTGTAAGAGAGGCTGATTAATGTCCGATGAAATTGTGGAGGCCTACATGTGATTTTGTGACGCTCTGACTGCAGTTAAAACACTGCTGTATAACAAAGGAAAAATCCTTTTAAAACTGAAAAGCTGTTGTTGTCAGAAACACTGTAAGGATGTACGTTCTTCAGAGGCTCTTCAACCTAAGTAGGCAAAACGTGACCCAGTGCCGCCAGGCTGGCAAATCAATTCCGAAATTGTTTTTGTTTATATTTTAGAACTATCATACCTTGGAACTAATATGTTTTTGTATTTTTAAATACGTCATGCCAGCACTATGGTATAGCGTAACGTCCAGGTCGCTTTTGGCCCGTATATAGTGTCTAAACCGGAGCAACAGTTGTACCTGGCATTGTTGTTGGATGTTGTGCATGTAATAGGACTAATTATTTATGATTTAGAGTTGTACAATTATTTATGACCGTTTTTACAAATTTCTGCTTATGTTTGGTAATTTTTAAGTTACCTGTTATCTTGACATCCATTTGCGCTGCATTTTCTAATATAGTGTGCTGTTTAGTAGAAGGAAAATTATTTTCTTATAGAAAAATGTTGATTTTCTTACTTATGGCTGTATATAAAATGCTGGCGTTCCTTGGTGTGTTGCTCATGAAATAGTCCGAATATTGATTGGCATTTTCATGATGGCTCTTAAATGAAAAGAAAAATTCATCATTGCCTAGCCATATTAATAATGTACTTCTGTTGACTCCTGATTTATAAGTTTTTTTTTTTTGTTCTGGTTTTATCCATATCTATTTGTTATCAGGATTAAGCTAAAGGTTATGTGTGGAAGACTAGGAAAATTTTATCAAAGGTTAACCTAGTGCCTGGCGAAGGGATGATATTCTGTGAGAGATAGGAATGTAACGTTCGTGAAAAAAGAGGAGCTTTAAGGGGGAGGTAGATTCCTTAGCCTTGTTTCAGATGTTCTAGTCACAAAAAAAGAAACATGCGCAGTATTGAAATAGATTTTATTAACGAGCTTTAATAATTATTTCTTTTAAGAAAGTCTAATGGGAAATTATGCCTCTTCTTAACTACTGTTCCTGGTCGATCAAAGTATATGGTGTTTGGGGTTTGTCATTGTCACATCATTGTTATAGTTTTGCGATTGAAATAGATTTTTTTTAACGAACTTTAATAATTATTTCTTTTAAGAAAGACTAATGGGAAATTATGCCTCTTCTTAACTACTGTTTCTGGGCGATAAAAGTATATGGCGTTAGGGGTTTGACGTTGTTGCATCATTGTTCTGGTTTGCAGTCGTCCACTGCCATGGTAGTCACTCACCTCGAAATCAAAACCAAGATTATAATTTCTCCGCATCACGTGGTTTTCGCCACTTCTTCTTGGCACTGAAACACGCAAGAATGGAAATGCAGCTTTATCGATTTCCTTCGCGCGTTCCCTTTCATTAAGCCAAATGAATCCCCCTTAAAACCTAAAACTGAAATTTGATAGTGTCAACTCCCATACCATTCGTGGTCATAGACGATTGCTTGGGGGCGAGAGCCAATAGATGGGATGCAGTTGGAAACTCCTGGGGAGTTGATGGGAGGAGGGGGAGGAATGGGGAAAAGGGTGGGGATTAGGGGGGCATTCATACGTAACGACCACCATTCTGTTTGGGTTTATGGTCGGCGTTATTTCATGCAGGAGGGGACTCCACTACCTGGACAGCACTTTCAGACGTCCTGAATTTTGAAAGCGAAGAGAGAGAGAGAGAGAGAGAGAGAGAGAGAGAGAGAGAGAGAGAGAGAGAGAGAGAGAGTCTGCAGTCCTTTTGATGGACCTTCAGGTGTGTACCACTTGCAGGAACTTCCTACGGTTGAGATGAGACTCGGTGTCTCTTGTCTTTTTAGCTGGTGGACGAGAGGGTTCTCAGAACAATAGCAAATGTTTGTAATACAATGAAATTGCTTTAAATGAATATTTTTAGCTACCAGTGAATGTGAGGTGTTGAAGGGATGATTATGATAATTCTGTTATTTAATAAAAATGTTTATCATTTTCAAGTTCGGTCTTGAATAATTCTAGACTGGTTAAAAGATGTACTCTCCATTTTAATTGGTTCTTTTTCCTTGTTATAAAAACAATTGGATTTTTATGGAGGATCATTTGCATTTTTCATGCGTATTTACTTGTTTTCTTTATATATCTTTTGGTGAATACCATAATGCCACGAATTTAAAATATGTATTATATTTTAATTCTTAGAACAACGATTCCATTGTAACAGAAGGATTGACGTTGACACTACTCCAAGATTGCCCTCAAAATGCCCGAAATTTTCACAGACATCTGAAATGTTACAAAATTAGGTTAAATGCGCATACAGATAACTCATGAGTTAATGTAAATGAATACTTGTCTTTCAGCAAGTCTCTCTCTCTCTCTCTCTCTCTCTCTCTCTCTCTCTCTCTCTCTCTCTCTCTCTCTCTCTCTCTCTCGTCCCCTTTACCTGTATTGTTCTCATTTTAGTTTGCAGTATCCAACTTTTTGTGAGTTACCTTCACTTTTCATTTATTCGTATTGCTTCAGGTCGCTATCGACTGGTTTGATATATGTAAAAAAAAAGAACTGGCACTTCAAATGTAAAAAGCAACAGCCAGAGAAAAACAAGGAAAGAAATAATGGAAATTGATATGCAGGTTACCAAGAATGTGACACCGGCTATATAAAAATACTGCATGTTTTTTTTAATACATTTTTACTTGTACCTGTAGTTTTTCTGCGCGTGCGTTCATCATCATTAGTTTTCATTTGCCTCCTAAAACGGATGAGGTAAAGTGAGCGTGTATTTTGTCACCCAGCGGAATGAAGCTGTTCATTTGTGTTTACGAAAGACTGCGGTGGAAAAGGTCACATAACAAAGTCAGACAACATGGGGGGGGGGGGGATTTTCTGATAGGTCAGAGGTTGGAGGTCGAGTAAGGCCTGAGTGAGGGCAAGAGTTTTCATCTTCTCTTCGCAAAGCAAAGCGTTGTCGGCTCAGACACGAGCCGTTCGTTTTAAAATGCCAGGAACCTCATCTGTCAATGCGTGGCCAGAGGAGAGCCAGGGTCATTACCGGCATTTCGGAATACAGGATGTTCTCGCAAACATGTAATTTTATAAGCTCGAATACGGTGCCCCGGGTTCGGGAGATAGGAATAGAATTTGCAGGTGCAATGGCTGCGATTTCGATACACCAAACTAAATGGATTTTTTTCCCTCCCCCTTTGATTTGCGATGTGCCAGCTGGTATAAACATATTTCAAGTCAAGGTAAGAATTCGCTGGCCTGGTTGTAGTTGATAGAGCGATACCTCAGAACTTTTTTTTTTTTTTTAGTTTATCTTGTTTTTTTTTAGTAGTAGAATCCTATGGATTGGTGAAGATGCTATTTGTGGAATATATTTACACTGTTTCTAAATTTAAAAAAACGATGTAATTACCTTTTTATTGTGTGCGAGAATTTTCAGATAAATGGTGCTATTTCGCAACCTCGGGGGAAAACGTTGTACCACAGTCTCCTTTAACCACTTTCCATTTTTGTATCTTTTGCTGTAATTTATGTTTTCCTGAACAGAATGTATTATAACGGATTTATAAATTAGAATATAGAAAAGTATCTATTGATAATGAAATGCAAAGGGTTTGAATATATCGCACATAAGAGAAAGGGTTTATTTTCGGGGCATTTTATGGGTACATGTTTGCCTTTGCAGAAGGGAATCTGAAAGAGCTTCCTTATCTGCACGCGTCTTTATAAACATTACTATATCTAAGATATTATCATCGCAATAGGAAAAGTAAAGAAAACTTCCACGAAGGCATTTACAACACCTTATTAGCCATTTTCTCTCGAAAACCCTTTTCCTTTGCTATTTATTTAAAGGAGAGGATGAATTCCCGGTCGAATCTGATTCCTAGCGAGGAACTTTCATTAACAACGTTAGCGTCTTTTTTTTTCTCCCCTTTCTTGATGTTTCCTTAGTTGTAAGGAATTGCTTTGTTTTGTTTGGCTTTCCAGAAATATCCTGCGGTTTTCTTTCTCCAAGTAAATGAAAGTAATTTCGAACTTCCCATGACGTTAGTCAGCAATTTCGAAGTTTATCGTCTGGGAGAGAGAGAGAGAGAGAGAGAGAGAGAGAGAGAGAGTGAGTTTGAATGGCTGTTGATTAACGAAGAATCTGTCTAGGTATTTATGTTTCTTAGGTATTTATGTTTTTTAAAATTATAAACTTAAAAATTACAATATCATAATTTTTCGTAATGAGAAAATGCATTTATTACAGGGTCATAAACGGGCACTTAAAGAAAACGTTTTTGGGAAATTTGGGAAAATTAAAAATTAATTATGACCGTGTTTCAACACATTTTACCCGAAGAAAAAAAATTTGCCTGAAGAAAAAAATTCAAGATAATTTCTGCAAATTGAATATGCCTTTGAACATTGTGTTTTATATGTGATAATCGTATTGAAACGGTTTAATCTAGGTACAAATTTTGTTCTTTTTCAACTCAAATTTGACCGTCGCTTTAACGTCTAATTTTATTCACATCTGTCAATAAATTTCATCTGATGGCCGATGGGAAAGGGACTTCAATAATTTCGTCACACTCATTTCTAAAAAGAAATAAAAGTCAAATAAATGTCCGAAAGAAACTAAAGGCCTGTCTCATAAATCAAGGAACAATATTAGCATCTGGGAAATGGCTAAAGGTTGCACAAGGGAAAGAAAAACTGCAAAACTGAACCGGGTAATATATAATTTCTTCATAAACAGAGATAATAAGCCATCCAGGTAAATACCGTCATGAGTTTTAGTAAACATACTTACCCATGCTATGTAATCCATGTAAATACAATGATCAGTGTTAGTACAGTTGTTTTAGTCATTATATGCGATCTATGTAAATACTGCCGTCAGTGTTAGTACAAGATTTAGTCATAACATGTGATCCCAGGCAAATGCTTTCGAGCACGCTGTAAGGAATCAATGATAGGCGATATATCACTGGAATGAATAAAGAAATAAATAAATCAAAACTATCAATTTCACATTACAAATCCCCGTTGTGTCAGTACGTAAGTACTTCAGATAAACATTCGATATGAATCCAAATAGGACTGCCAAATCTTGGACTGTAAATTTGCATGTCATCAGTGCCTAAAAACTCAGTTATGTAATGTATAGAAGTCTACACACATGACAAAGAATATATCATTACAGATATCTGTATGTATTATGAAGAGGGCTGCATGGTTACATGGCTATTTGTCAGATAATTTTGTCATATTTTATATATATATATATATATATATATATATATATTATATATATATATATACGTGTTTATGTTTATATATATATATATATATATACTATATATGTTTATGTGTTTATATATACTATATATATATATATATATATATATATATATATATATATATATATATATATATATATATATTTGTGTGTGTGTGTGTGTATAGCAAGGTCAGTCTCATGTTCCAGATCTGCTAACTAGCATAGTTTTAGTAGGTTGGATTTAAGTTATGTCATGTTGATACTTATGAGTATATGCTTAATGCCCTTATGTACCTCAGGCCTAAGGAAATGGTTAAAAAAAATTACAAGGGGGAAGGAAAAAATATATAGTCTATTCCCCGTAAGATATGATAATATACCAATTCGTATTATTCAGATTGTTCCGGCCAGGAATTCCTTCCTTCCTATCGTCCGTCCGCGTGAATGACGCAGCGAACTCGGAGAATTAACCTGCAGCAATGAACCACCAATCGGCATGCCTTTTGCAGTTGCCAATAGATGGCTTGTGCTTAGCGCAGGTACATAGCAGGTGAACTTGCAGTTGCGAAATCAGAGGCACCCACCTGTAATTTCGGGAGGGCGCCAGTAAGTGCAGAGCATACAGGGGGATTTAACTCATGAATAATTCCAATGGAGAGAGAGAGAGAGAGAGAGAGAGAGAGAGAGAGAGAGAGAGAGAGAGAGAGAGGCGCTTTGCTTTCAGTGTTAGAAGCTGAAGAGCAACTATGTTAACAATGTTTACATACATCAAGGCTGCAGAGGTCTCTACTTATTGTTTTGGGGTGTGTGTCTGTGTGTATTGTTGGGGGGTGGGGAGGGGGGTGAGTGGCATTTCTGGTTAACAGTCAGAAGGATATTTTAGCACATACGGTTTCTTAATATTTTTTTTTCGTATGGTAGTTGTAACGGAAGGATATTTTAGAACTTGTGGTTTCATTGCTTTTCGTTTTTCACATTTTGATGGTTATGATAGAAAAGATAATGAACGCTAAAAGTTTTAAGCAATACAATTTTTTATCTGTATCCCCATTCTTTCCTTTTTTAATAGTTTTTTCTTATTCCCACCCCACCCCATTCACTATTCCTACCCATGCCCCTCTTCCTTTCCTTTCCTTTCCTTCCCTCTTTTTGCAATCTTGAGAAGAAAATTAGGTTCTCTTTGGTGCAGACCAATTTGCAGCATTGCTTGCGAGATTGCACATTTTATATGCTCCTCTCTGCGATACTGATTATCTTCCAGCGCTTCCTCTCGGGGCGAATTCTACAAGGTTCATCCAGATCCCTTCTAACCTTCCCATTGCCCTACATCACAGCCTCCCAGGGCGCTTTAAGATATAATTCACGCCGATTCACCGACATATCGATATTGGTTGCTATTATTTTCCTATATTTATTCGCACGTACTCCAGTATTTTAGTATATTTTGTATGTTTTTTTTTATTTTTTTTTTATTCTGCCCCCGTCTCCCTCCCCCTCTCACATGCTGCCTAACCTACATATTTTATTGAAGTCCATCAAAAGAGTCGCTCTCACATCCATCGTTTTCTTTCGCTTATTTTTCGTCGCAGCTCCGCCGACCCCCCGCTTTTTTATAACTTCCGAAATATCTCTCGTGTAAATTGTTAAAACTGACAAATGCCGCCATAAATTCCGTCGCCGAAGCTGCTACAGTTGTCCAAACTCCTATTTTTTTTTTTCACGGTATTGATCCTTGAGCTGTAATAAAGTCAAAGATTTTTTAATGGTAATATGAAATCGATGGTGATGCATTTATTGGATTTCATTCTTTATGTGGATGTTATCATATTTCAATTTTTTTTTTTTTTTTTTGGCGCTGAAAATCTGCGATTGATTGTCAAGGGTTTATGTTTCTTTTGTTCCACTAACATAGATTTCCAAAAAAAAAAAAAAGGAAAAAGAATTATATCACCTATGCTGATTTTTATCCGTACATTCATGGAAATATTTTTTCAGTGAGAAATATGTTTCCAGTATTTTATGAGAAAAACTTGACCAAAATATTTTGCCTAATTTGAGCTGTAAACGTCTGCGTGCGTTAGTTGTGCGTTTGCAGTGCATTATTTAACTCCAAAATTAATCTTTGCATTTTCTGTGACAATCAGGTCAGTTTTTCTCATATCCTGTACTCAAAATACATAATGGTTTATGGCTTTTACTTGGAAAGAAAGTACCTTCATATATTGAGATGAGAATTATAGATTAAGTTAGCTAATGTAACTAATCGCCATCTTACAAGAATTAAACTTATTAATAAAGTAATTTGCTAGCCTACGTCTTGATTTCCATTAAGGAATGCTTCATTTACTTTTCCTTAACTTGACGGATATATGTCAGTAGGCCTATAAAGTATTGTGGGTGTCCCTTCTCAGAGACAAGGCACCGTGTATATGGAAACCCCAAACATTTAAAATTCTTTATTAAATATTATATATATTTATGTATATATATATATATATATATATATATATATATATATATATGTATGTGTGTGTATATATATATATTATATATATGTGTGTGTGTGTGTGTGTGTGTGTGGGGGTATATGTTATATATATATTATATAAATATATATACATATATATTATATATGTATGTATGTATGTATATGTGTATATATATATATATATATACTATATATGTTATATATATATATATATATATATATATATATATTATTATATATATATATATATATATATATATATATAAATAAGTAGTGGGATTTTCTACAGCTACTATGGTGACATCTAAATAACAGGTCAGATGCAACTAATCCCTTTCTAGGCAGTGATTGTCGTCATGTTTCATCATAGCTTAATTGGTTGTGTTTTTAATAACCGAACATACCATTTATTATTATTATTATTATTATTATTATTATTATTATTATTATTATTATTATTATTATTATTATTATTATTGACGTCAAACTTCATGGCTTGATGACTTAACTTTGAAGACACGTAGCCTACAAAAGCCAGATGATGTTGAAAATGAAATAAACAGTAATTTCTAAAGGAATGAAATTATTTATTGTCTAAAATAAAATAAATTGTGTACATACACAAATAAGACAAAACTTACGCATGATATAACAAAATCTGGTGCAATTTTGTATCCAATCCCATTACTCATGTTTTAGCAATGCAATAGTAAAGCGAATGGGGGCTTCCCTTTAATTTACATAAAAAAAAAATGTTGCGTGTCTGTTGAATGTGCTTATCAAATAGCCCTGCGTATTAACAGCTATGGATTTAGCTAATTGTCTGTTGGGGCACACGGACTGATTCATTAAAGTCGCCCCAGTTTGAATTGTGTTGCTCCTTTATCGGCCATTATCGCCGAAACGATATTTGAAGAATAATATTTTAATCATTATTACAGGCAGCAGTGTAATTTTTGAAGCTATCGTGTTTACGTTTGGCGGAAGGAATGGAAAATTAAACAGTGAGGTAGCTGTTTGTATCCATTTCTGATTTCCTTTGTACGTCAAAATATCACGAGGTATTTTCGTGTTACTATTTCCCCATCTACTATCCATTTCAGGGACCGCAAGTCATCGTTTTTCTCATATATCTTTCAAACTAATTATTTGATCGAAATAGTACTTTTGACGCAGTGTACAAGACACCTCCCGCTAATCCGCCAATTTTTGGTAGTATAGTGCACTGTCAAGTGGTTTTAGTTAAGGCGTTTACTCTTGACTTACAAGGTGTTGCCAAGCATCGCCAAACTATGCATTCGAACGTCCTTTATCCCCATCCCGTCCCTCCCTCTCCCTTCCCCTCCTCATTCCTCCCTCAACTCACTTTCCTGGCCTCCCCATCTCCGCCCCCTCTTTCCTGACTATGGGGGATAGCGAACGTTCGATTGCGCAGATGAGTCCTGCTGACTCGTGCGACCTTGCCTTTAAAAGTCAAGAGTAAACGCCTTAACTAACACCATTTGACAATGCACTATATTACCAAAAAAAATTAGCCGGGGGTGTCTTGTACACTGTGTCAAAGTACCATATCGGTTAAATAATTAGCTTGAAAGATATTTGAGAAAAACGATGTCTCAGGGTCCCTGAGATGGATAGTAACACCTGATATCTACCAACCTTTATCCTCAAAATCACGTTGTAAACGAAAGAAACAAATCTACTGTAATTTAGACCGCATGTACTTTTTGTCAGTGTAGACCGCATGTAGACGAGACGTAATTTTAGACCTTATGTAGACAAAATGAAAAATTTGAACCTCTCGTAGTCAAATGTAGTTATTGCTATTAATGGTCATTGAAGAGAAGCTTACAGCCCTAGGTGAAACTCCTATGGCCTGCTATAGTCAACAGAGCCATACATAGGCTTAGACCTTTTTTAATTTATATTGCCGTGAAATACTAGTGTGAATTCACACCTTAATAACTGCATTGATAATTCATATAATTTCATGGACTAAATTAATTACCCTCGTTGTAAGGACAAAATATGAGAATGTGTCATTATATATCACTGTACAACTTTAAAGAATTCGTAATTCAGCTGATTGTACGTCGTTACGATGACGTGAATAACATTGTAGTAACTTTTGCCACTTTCAAGGTGGTGTGATGATAGACAACAAGCAGATTCTCGTAACTGATCCCTTAGGAGGGCAGTGTCATCAGTGCTTCTCAAGTGGTGCACTGTAGGCATTACTAAATCTTGTTTGCAGCGTCCCTTCTGCCCCTAACTGCATTCACCTTGTAGTATGTTCTTTCATTCCGTTCCCGTCTTTCCTTCTTCCTGGTGCTGTCCAACCACTCCAACTCCCTCTCCTCACTGTCTTCACTGTGTTCCAGTGATTGACTTTATAGCCAAGCTTTCATAAATCAGTCAGTCAGTCCCATATTTGGACTTCAAGACCTTGTTAAATTATTGACAAATGTTGCATCATTGGTTAAATTTTCATCTATTCCTCTACAGTAAGTTTTCACAATTCAAATCGTTGTAATTGTATTGTACATATTATTACATTGCTTCTAACTTTTTCATCCCTATCGTTTTGATGGCATTGTATCCATGCGTATTGTTACACGGCCCATATATTATGCTTTCATGTCTTCATAACAACTTGGTATGAGTTCCTATTATCATCACAGGGAAAAGGTTTCCTTTTGTGCCGTGCAAAAACGTCAGCGCACCTTTTGTTTCTCTTCATTTCAGCGTTTTATTCTGAATGCGACAGTTTCAGACGTCGTTTGCACGGTTCGGGAAATGGCGCTTGTGGAATATTCGCTGGATTGTGGCCTTTTGTTCGAGTTGCGTAATCTTCGTCGGTAATTTTTTTTTTTTATCGGATGAGTCTGTGATATTTAATTTTTATTTCTTTAGTTATTGAATATCTCTCTTGCACGCTTTTAATGATTCGTTTTTTTGCTCGACTTATTTTCCTGGGGCTTTGTAAGGACTCTGGTTACTGGTGTTGATTGGAAACTCTTAAGATCTACAGTCAGGTTAGTGATTCCTTTATGTATAGCTACTATTCTTCTTGTTCTTCGTTTGATTTTGTTGCAATATAGAAAAAAATGTCATTTGTCGTAGAAGAAAAATATTATGAGATATTATTTCATTTATACATCTTTTCAAAAACCAAATTCATTTATGCCTGATGTAGAGGGGAGGGTGAAACCTTGGATTAATAAACCTTTACTATTCTTCCTTCCATATTCTTTTTCTTCTTTCCTGAAAGTCTGGACTACAAAATAAGGAAAACTCTCTCCTTCTAAAAGAGGAAAGGTTGTAGTAATGAGGTTAAAGGGAAGCAGGGAGAGAATTCCATAGCCTGGAGGTAGATGGAAACAGAGATTAAACGCATTAAACCATCGACTGATGTTCTCCCCTGTCGGAGGGCAAACAATATTCCAGATGTGTCTGAACAGTAAGGATCATAATACTAATAATTCTACAGACGGCTTTTCATCGTGAAATTAATTTATCGTGGTCAGGTTGTTCAACTGATAATCTCAGGATTTTGGTTGATTCATGGCTTATATTTTAGATTCTGATTTACAAAATTCTGAATCCGATTTAAGGCGTGAAAGTTTTTCGTATTTCATGTCTTTTTAGAAACTAACTAAGAGTTTATTACAATGGCAGAATTGAAAGAGATACATAACGTGGAATCAAAGAATCAATAAAACGACTTCTTAATATGAGCTGTCATATAAAAGATGAAACGTGCATTTGTGTCACTACGAGAATATGTGAATCATTTCTCTTTACTTGTATTTCCTGTCAGCCTGAAACCCATATCGACGAAGCTTACAGTCGTTCTTTCAAATATTGTGGATTCCTTAATCAAACGGTAAAGAAGATGATGTTAATTTAGGCAAGAGAATGAACCCCGGTATTTCTTCGAAGGTCTAAGGTGAAAAGCCAGACATCTACGCATTGTTTTCGAAATCTTCAAAATCATCGACGTCGAATGTGGGGACAAGAATACGGCAGGGGTCGAAAGGAGAAGAAATAAAAGACCTCGCTTCGTACAAACAATCCTGGATATTCCGAGAGATTTACGGGGTACAAAGAAAGGAACATGTGCCGCAACTCCGAAGACTTCCAGTGAAAGCCATGTTAAAAGTCCTTGGTGAAATAGTTGAACGGCTTTTAAGACCACCTTTGGGAAACATGTTGATCAAGATTGTTCGCTTAAGCGTTGGATAGGAGCTATGGTGAAAGCATTGTAAGCTTGATCAATGGCCCACACTTTGTAGGTTTTGTTCCCCCTTTTGCTCAGTTTGTCTTTTTTATTTGTCAGAATGTCATAACCTCATCGCCGGATTCATCCGCAATCATCCAAGATCTTCTTGGTGTTATATTGCCAAATGCCACCTTTCAGTTTCTTTCTTTTTATCTATTTTTTTTTTCAACTTTCTCGATAAAGTTAACTACACACACAGGTTATGCATGATTATTTGTTACATGTTGTTAGTATTTATATTGAAGTTTGGTATTGCTGTTGTAAAACACGTTAAATGAACGATTTCTAAACATCTGAACGCGATACGAATGAATGAAACTCAGAATGTCACATAGTCAATTGGAGAGTCCAGTTTTTTTAGCAGTTTTACGTCATCCGCATTAGTAGTTGTACTTTTGAAACACAAAAGAAACGGGTTTTAGTTTACACGGACATTATTTAAATCTTATGTATATAAATGAGTTTTTGTTATTTACAGTATTTTGATTGTTCATCTGCCTGAGTGTTTGTGCGCTGTGTACATAGTTCACACACATAAGCAATGTATACTATCAATGGTTTCACCCCTTTGGGGTGAGAGTGTCTTGTTTGAGGCACTTTGCAATTTTTTAAGATTATAATGAGGTCACTCACATGACGTTTGTAATTGTTTCCTTTCCATTCTTAACTGTACCTACTACAGTTGAATGGTCACCAGGTACATGATGCTTTGCTTAGGTCAACAGAGGGACTGTGGGTTTAGAAGACTAGGTTGATCGCCCATCTCATTTGTCACTAGAGAGAGAGAGAGAGAGAGAGAGAGAGAGAGAGAGAGAGAGAGAGAGAGGAGAGATAGGGGAGCAGTATGTTCCAACATAAATTTTAATTCATGAAAATTATAGAAGCAGATACATTGATATAATCCAACTTCGCTTTTTATGTAACCGAAACAAGGAATGAGTTTTTCCTTCTTGGCCCAGCCTTTTCATTCCTTATGTCATCTTCTCTTGTGTTCCTCCCTACTCCGAAAGGTCAGGTCATTGTAGGGAAGTATCTCGAGGGGAAAATTCTCAATTCTCAGAACAGAAGAAAAAATAAAGATTACTTGTAACTAGGGAAAACTTTCTGCTTTCCGGGTAGTAAAGTGGATTGTCTACAACCTACAGCTAGAAGTCTGAAATATATACCAATCTACAAAAGTTTACAGCGAATAAATGTTTTTTTTTTTTTTTTTCTGAGAGCCAGCATACTTTGTTATTTTCTTCGAACATTTTTTTTTGTTGTTGTTTCTTAAACGTGTCTTTTTTCGATAATAAATGGAATATTTTGTACAATACTTCAACTGTGCAACTAAAATGATTTAAATACAGCTGAAATAATTAATAAATGCAACAAAAATGATTAAAGTGCAACTAAAATTATCAAGAAATGCAGCTAGGATCATTAAAAATGCAACAAAAATAATTAAGAAATGCAACGAAAATAATTTAGAAGTAGACCTTTGGTAAATGATTATTCAAAATAGAAAATATAGATGTAAAAACTTAGTATGTATCAGTAAGTCTTTAGTATCATTGTACATTCTTGTTAACCGTGTACTAGAACGGTTTTCTACGTAGCTCAACTACCGCACACAAAACTCACAAACTCATATTTTATTTCACCAAACAACGTAAATTCAGCCAACTCGTGGTCTGACATTGCCCACCATTGCTTACATGGTTAGAAAAAGGTTCTTAGTGTTTACTTATTTGATTTGTGAAGTGGTATCTATCTGCTGATGGATTTCTCGTATATTGCGATTTTCTGGCTTGATCTGTGAATTCGGACTTTTTTTTTTTTTTAATAAGTTTCACCTACTTTTGTGAACCGGGAGAATTTAATTTTCACTTTAATCACCTGTTTAAGGGAGTTGACATGTATTAATGAGTTTTTATATGTAAATATACTGTATATACATTTATGTATGTATGTATGTATGTATGCGTGCGAGTTCACTGAGCGATTTTTAGGTTATTAATCGATTTAGTTGATTTTGCATAAAGTAATGAATTAGTGTGGAATTTTATTCAGGAAGAGTAGATGGAACTGGTAGAATATGCGTAGTCATGATCTTGGAACCAAAAATTTTAAATAAACAAGATTTTAAGTAACTATATTATATTGATAAACTGATCTTCCAGCGCTAAACAACCTTTCTGTTGTCTTTTCATTTGTGTAAATTTTTATTTTTATCCTTTTGGTATCACTTCGTTTTTCAGTCCCAGGTTTTAGGTAATTACCCTCCATTTGCTGAGGTACTTGTTGTGTCTCTATTCTGGTGTATATATAAAAAAAACTTTTTTTGTATGCTAAGGAAAGAGTTCTCTTTTATTTTGTCCCTTTTTTTCTTATTTTTTTTTTATGCAAAGTTAGAGCATCCGGCATAATGAGCTTTGCAACCTGTTGCTTTCTCATACTCATCATCCTAAATTATATTTATTGTTGCGCTGGGATTTTTCTTTTAAAGGAGGGGTTTCGGTAACCTTCATTATCTGTAATCCTTCGTATGCAAGGCGGTGCATGGAATCCTGCTCTCTGGCACTCCTGCTTCACTGTAAGCATGTTTGCATGCCTTCAAGCAAGAGAACTTGCGGGGTTGCATGTTGATGTATAGAGAGATGTGCTAGATTTTATGTATATCGGTGTTCTCTTGATATTCTTGGACATGTATGCGCGTATTCACGAATTCTCACGCTTGAATATATATATATATATATATATATATATATATATATATATATATATATATATATATATATATATATTTGTGTGTGTGTGCGTGTATGTGTATGTGTATAACTGAATCACGAAAATATGGAACGTGATGAATATATAAATAAAGGCAGTAATTGACTTCATTCATCTAATATATATATATATATATATATATATATATATATATATATATATATATATATATATATATATATATATATATATATATAATGTGTGTGTGTTTACACCCACACAATTATGTGATTTTGTATAAAGCCTGTGTGTATAGGCATTGCCATTAACCTATTTTTATCTAAGCAAACTTGCATGTAATAGCTAATGCTGCATTGCATTGTTCTTGGTAGTGTTCCCTTTCCCGTTAATTACACCTAACCTCGGAGGACTGTAAAGTCGACTTTATGATCTTGCTTTCATTCGGAGGCTGAGTTGACTAACAGCCAAATGCTATTATGAAGGCCAGGTTTGCAGAAAAGAAGCTCGGGGGAATTACTAGATAAAAAGAGTTTGAGTGGTACCTGGTTGAAAGTCTGATTTTTCATGTATCCTTTTAAGCTTAATTTGATCAGTTTGGTGTTGAAGTTCGAGTCGTGTTGATTAGTGCTTAAATTTATTATATAGTTCTTCGAGTAAAAAAAAACTCTCTGTTTCGAGTCTTTATAAATCACGCACAAACTTCTGTTTGTCTTTAATTATCGTTATATAAAACTTAATAATCTGTAACATGTCACAGATAGGCATTTCAATCCTTTTCGGTATGATGTCATATTTATCGATGAGGACATGAAGTGCCCCTTTCTGACAGACATAATACTTCTCTCGACATTAAATTTGAAAGTTTATCCCCGCTGTCATGACTGTGAGTTCCGAATCAACATTCTTGTCATTAGAGCAACAATAGCTTTCGTTTTCTACGCCGTAAATCCTCGGGAATGATCAAAGTTAACTCCTTTGTCATGAGACACAAAATTAGGACGTGTTCGAGCTGGCAACTTTTAGCAAGAATAAGCAGCTCGTAACTAATGGGAATCAAACTTCGGCCAGTTTAAATTCCGTCTCTCCGGGTCGATAGTGTCATCGGCCAAAGGCCTCGTTAGCGAGGAGGTTTCTAAGTTGCGAGCACGAAGTATATCTTGTTCCTATGTCTACAAGGTAATAAATGTATGCATGTAAATGTGTATATATGTAGTATATATAATACATATTTATATATATATATATATATATATATATATATATATATATATATATATATATATGTATATATAATATATATATATATATATATATATATATATACATATATATATACATATAAAATGAGCTTAATATTAATTTATTTTTTACAAATATTTACAAGTGAGACAGGTCTGGTAAAAGATAAAATCATACATAAAAACAAGAGGCAGCATAAAACAAAATAAGCAACAAATATATATATACATATTCATGCATGTGTTTTTGTGTATACAAGGTATTTATGTGTGTAATTATATACACAAGAGACCCTCCTCTCACATACTAATATGTATAGTTTGAAGGTAAGGAGGCAGCAATCCACAAAGGGAACGAGAGGGGAACCAGCAGTTCCCACAAAACCATCACTTAACATGACACACATATATATATATATATATATATATATATATATATATATATATATATATATATATATATATATATATATATATATATATATATATATATATATATATATATATTCATGTATGTGTCTTTGTGTATGTATGTATTTATATGTGTAATT
Source organism: Macrobrachium rosenbergii (assembly GCF_040412425.1). Lineage (NCBI taxonomy): Eukaryota > Metazoa > Arthropoda > Malacostraca > Decapoda > Palaemonidae > Macrobrachium > Macrobrachium rosenbergii. Next base: position 51,736,188 of record NC_089741.1, read on the forward strand.
ATATATGTATGTGTGAGACCCTCCTCTTACATACTAATATGTATAGTTTGGTGTGACAGACGCATGCTTTTAAAGTTATTGATTTAACGCAGACAATCTCCATGAATAATACGGAAAATTCTGAAACCATTGTTAATTTGGAACAAATCTGGAAAAATTACTTGAACTTCACTACTAAGAGTGTTATGGTACACCTAGGAACTGAAATTTGGGTGGATGGCATGGTGGTCCATATGGCCTAAAGCCTACTGATTTTAGAGAGGTTTATTACGAAACCTGCAAATGGATCTGTACAATTACGGTTGCTGTGAACATAAAATCTCATAAGTGTCGAATGATTTAGCATGTTTTCTCATCACTATGTCATTTAAACGCGGCCGTTTAGTTTTATTTAACCGTGTGTATTACTTCAACAGACTAAATCCAAGGTGTCCTATCTAGTAAAAAATGAATTTGATTGCATATAAGCTTCCTTTAGTAGTTATAGTTTGCGTTGAATGTTAACAAGTTAAAACGCAATTTAGAATACCTTTGTAATTTGCGTTGTGTATCCCTGGCTAATTTTTTTTTTTTTATTGACTTTTTAGTACCTGAGTTTACAGAAGACGTAATATCAGTAGGGGTGATTTTTTTTTTTTTTTTTTGGCATGTGCGTCAGATTACGGGAATA
>NC_089741.1:51739357-51741857 GCF_040412425.1 Macrobrachium rosenbergii
GGAGTCATCTTTATAACGGAAAGAAGCGACGAATGACAAGAAACAAACATGTATGTGGTTACATAAAAAGTTGTGCTAAATATCTTGTCAAGTTTAAAACTCTCAAAATTCAAGCTTAAAATGTCTGATGGCGACAATTTCTATCTAAATAAATTTCTTCATTACTATTCGATTTGACAGACAGTTCACTTAAGTTTAAGAATCACTGTAAAAGTGGTCAGCTGAAGCAGAAGGTAGAGAATAACAAGATCCTGTCTTCATTGGTTCCCAAGGCCCCTTTAGAGTTTCTCTTATGCAAAAGTTTTCCATTTGTAGCATGTATAGTGCTCTAGGAGAGCTTGGTCCCCGAGTTATCAGAGTACCCCTCCTTTGTCTCTTGATCCCTTTTAGTGATGAAAAGAAGATAAACACACTTAACTTAGATGACAGGGAGCCCTCTAGTAACTGTTCCACTTCCATTTTTAGGAACTTCCGGGGAGTGAGGTCAAGCAAGCAATAGGACCTAGTGAACTCGGGGTCATCCTAAAAATCTGCCCTAACAAAGATCTTAAAGGGCCTACACAATCGAGATTTGCCAGTGCATAGAGGGAGAAACTCTCAAACTATGGAGTTGATTCAGTGCTATAGTCAAGTATGTAAATGTTCCTGCCAATCACTGCGTGAATGAAAAAAAGTCCCGTGGACGTTAGAAGTTGCCCCCCGGGATCTGGCTCCAATAATTTATTGTTAACCTTACAGACACTCCTTACAACCAAGTGAAGTGTGGATAATATCCATTTAGAGAATATATAACACCCTTATTTTCTCTGAAAGTTTCTCACCCTTACGTTGACAGATTCAGACTTGTATTGTTGTATACCTTGCCAAGGTAAATAACTGTCTGTGCTCTAGGGATCAAAAATACAGTGAGTTTGCCTTAGGACTATAAGTGTGGTGTCCTACTCAGCTATTACGCTTCTGTTGTCATCTGTCACTAGAAAGGGAAAGGAAATATTTGGAATGGGTTTCAACTTCAGTCTGTTCTATTGCTGTAAAGGTATGTCATTTCCGACCTGCTTTGCTGGTTCATTATTTTACTGATATTTGGTACCATTAACCTAGCACGTTAATTGCTTTAAAACAGTCAAAATCACAATATATTAAAAATAAAAACAGTAATACCTCCTAGCATTGTTTACTAAGACTTTTTCACCGTGGAACAATTTCTACTGGAGAAATTGCAGTAACTATGCATCCAATTGTGTGAGCTCTCCAATCCCAGTCGTTCTCTTGCAGTAGCATGATCGTTGTATGTTTTTATGTTTTTGTATACGAATGACTGCATGTGGGTTTGTACAGTATTTGTTGAACTGCTAAAAACCTTGTGTAAAAGAAAAAAATTATTGGAAAGTGATCGTTACCAGTGGAAAGTTTTTATCGCATTCATGAATCAGTGAAATTTAAAGCGAAGACACTGCCTAAAATTGTTAATTTTTTTTAAGTGGCCAAAACATACAAAGCGAGTAAATCTTACAGTTTTCAAGACTTCGAATTCTTTGGTTAGAAGTGAAATGCTAAAGTAAAGTGAATTGATTAAGGTCATGTAAAGAAATGCAATATTCTGAAATGCGTTTTCAGTTATTTGCTGTTTTTATTCTTCAATAATTAGCTGCTTGTACATTCTGTAAAATTCGCTGAGATGACCTGTTTTCAGTATTTGACTTCTAAGTGTTAGAAGTCATTATTATGAGGTATTTTCTACAGTTTATCCATAAAGTAATGTCAGTATTTCGTTTCTGTCAGAGTAATGAAGTTCTTTATCTTTACTTTATCTTGATTTTATGTGAATTTCATAATTTTGCAGTTCCCACCCTCACTTTTGTCCAGAGTCTAGGCTGCTTTTATACTGGAACGTCAGAGGGATAAATCAGTGTAATTTTCCCATATTAGAAGTATGTGTTTTTCACACACACACACACACATTTATATATATTATATATATATATATATATATATAATATATATATATATATATATATATATATATATATATATATATATATTATATTTATTATACAGACGCACACACACACTTATCTACATGTAAGGTTCTTGTACATACCCACATAAAAAGGAAAAACACCGATTCATAAATTTTAAACCGGAGAAAAACAATTTTATGTTGTGAGTTGTATACCAAGACTTTCGTCACTTCCGAAGAGTAAACCGTAAACTAATCAACTCTTTATTTTTATCCTTCATTTTAACACACATTATTTCTAATTGTTGAGGTTTAAGTCGGGGGACGAATGAATAAGTGTCTGGCGTCAGGAAAGTCGAAGCTGGGCTCGAATTTGGAATATAGCGCTTCTCGTACGACAGCGTCAAAATGTTGAATACCTTTGGAACGGAACGCTGAATTAAAAAAAGACGACATATACTTAGGAAATTTGTGTCGGGGAAAGTCTGTCGCCTAAAGAACCTTCCAGTGCAAGAATCTCTGCTTTCCGTACCGAGATGA
>NC_089741.1:51746857-51764357 GCF_040412425.1 Macrobrachium rosenbergii
CAGTATTATTCCCCACGACTTTGCTCTGAAGTTATGCAAATTTATGAATGGCTTTAAAACAGTTACGCTTTTATGTGTACTGATTGCTCTTGAATGTCCTAAGTCGCGTATGAAATCAGGAATTAAGTGATTAATGTGTAATAGGTAAATCCATATTTATCAGGTAGGCCCCTTAAATTACATAAATGGTTTTCAAGTGAAGTGACAAGCAAATTTCGGATAAAAAAAAATTCTCACACTATTAAGCATACATTTATAAGCAAATTTCAGATTTTAAAAGAATCTCACACAATAAAGCATATATTTAAAAGCAAATTTCGGATTTTAAAAAATTCTCACACTATTAAGCATACATTTATAAGCAAATTTCAGATTTAAACAAAATTTTCACACTATAAAGCATATATTTAAAAGCAAATTTCGGATAAAAAAATTCTCACACTATTAAGCATACATTTATAAGTAAATTTCAGATTTAAAAAATTCTCACTATTAAGCATACATTTAAAAGTAAACTTCGGATTTTGTAAAAAAATTCTCACACTATTAAGCATATATATATAAAGCAAATTTCGGAATAAAAAAATTTTCTCATACTATTAAGCATACATTTATAAGCAAATTTCGGAATTAAAAAAAAAACTCACACTATTAAGCACACATTTATATATTGCCGATGAAAACCTTGCAAAGAAAACATTATAAAGCTGATCGAAGAACTTATAACTGACTTTCATAATTGTGTTACATATTCGTTTAATATATCCTGGGTATCCAGAATGTAATGTAAGCAAATGGTCATAAAAAAAATAAGAACGAAAAGCATTACGAATTCTTATTCAGAAGCAGAATTCTCTTTTGCAACATACTCTAAATGAAGCCCCGTGACATTAGTGTTTTTTATCTACTTTATATGATGACAGTTCTCGGAGGCTGCTTCTTATCCTTGAAAATAATCGTAATAAGAAAGTTACCATTAGACGAGAATTCTCATTTGGGTACACGTTGTATTTTTCTTGCTAATGAGTTAAAATTAAAAGAAGGTTTTCTCGTGTTTTTATTTCATTTTGTTTTTCATTTGGAGAGAGAGAGAGAGAGAGAGAGGAGAGAGAGGAGAGAGGAGAGAGAGAGAGAGAAGAGGCTCTTTGATGTTTGAATAGTTTGTGTCTACGGAGCACTGCAGCCAGTTTTCTCCGTCACCTTGATCATTGTTTTAGGTTAAAGCCTTTGTAAAACTCTTCTCTCGGAGAATACCCGTTATGACATGAATGCATGTGTTATCGCGGTAATCAGTAGCCTGGAGTTTGTTCTTGAAGAACTCTGCGGACGCTTGTTTTGAAGCCCTTGTCAGTTATGTTCATCAGGTAGATTAAAGCGGCCTGTTAGATAACTGACAGGTGTTCGTTCGAAGAGGTTATTTAATTTTTTTTTTTTTTGAGGTTCTAGTGAGTGTTCAATCATAAATCGTCTCACTTTTAGTTTTCTGTAAAAGAAAACTATTGTGCCTGCCTTGTCTGTCAAATCACTTTATTCTGTCCGCATCTTTTCTGTCACCCTCGGATCTTAAAAGTACACTGAGGCTAGAGGAGCTAAGGTGGTATATTGAACACCCACCCTCCAATCATCAAACATACCAAATTACAGCTCTGTAGTCTCAGTAGTTTTTATTCTATATAAGGTTAAAGTTAGCCATAATCGTGCTTCTGGCAACGATATAGGATAGGCCATCACCGGTTCGTGCTCAAAGTTCCATGGGTCGCGGCTCATACAGCATTATACCGAGACCACCGAAAGATGGATCTATTTTCAGTGACCTTGATTATGCACTGTAGCGGCTATACAGAAAACTCGATTGCGCCGAAGAAACTTCGGCGCATGTGTCACTTGTTTTTTAGAATAATGAAAAAGCTTCTTGAATAACACATCAATTCTTAGGTTTAGTTGGTATGCTTAGAGTTGCGTATACAAAAAATTGCTAAATTTAAAGCACTAGAGTTTTGTTACTTTAGCTTCAGATAGAAAGAGAGGGAGGGAGGGAAACAAAGAGGTATTGAAATTGCTGAAGAGAGAGAGAGAGAGAGAGAGGAGAAGCAACTCCAATTTGCATTTACTGCTAGAGCTTGTTTTCTCTTTCAAGTGGCTGCTCGATCGCCTTGGTCAATTTGATTTGTTGATCAAAATATCCCGTAATCCGAGTTAACTGGTAATTGGCAAGGAGAAGAATCCAGGTTTACCTTTTCATGTTGTCATTGTAACGAAGAAATCCATACGGTACTGAATGGCTTTATGGGCCGATGCATCATACACCCCTTCGGACACAACACTGATATAATGTTACTTTCAGATAGCTTGTCCTTTTTTTAACGCTGCTGTGTCATGCTTTCTGTGCTAATTCAGATGTATTGATAATATGTATATTTAGTACGTCGTCGAAAGGAGAGCAGGGTTATGATGAAAGACATTATTGTGTATGTTCCGAAAGAGTGATTAACAGTTGGTGTTTGATTAGCTGAAATTTTAACTTGTATGTTGTATTTACTGTTAACAATATTTCTAAAAAGGAAAAACAAAGTGAGGCATAACAGCCGTTACATTACACTTGAAAACAAAATCTGAACGACAAATTTCATTTATGAAGAAATTTTCCGCCATTTATTTCCTACGAGTATAAGAGTCAAAAGTTGTTCGCAAAAATTTTTTTACCACAGTAAGTGTTAAACAAAAATTGTTATTTAACTGTTCGATAAGCAAACCTTTCCCTTCGTGTCGAAAGAGAGAGAGAGAGAGAGAGAGAGAGAGAGAGAGAGAGAGAGAGAGAAACTCGGATAACTCATTCGGCTCTTAATACAACTTAACATTTGTATGGAAATCTTCCATCAAAATGAACTTAAGGCCTGACGATGCCTAATTGTTCCGTCCTCCCACTAAACGCTTCCTGAAGAAGGGGGAATGTCGGAGCGGATGTGTAGAGGTTGCGCTGAAGTTTCCATCATAGCTTTTTGATGAGCCCCTGGCTGGACTGGCGCCCGCTCCCGCAACCCACTAGATGGAGAGGGCAAACAAATTGGATTACATCGCTAAAAACATGGAATGATATTTCTTACGGTTCTGTGGATATTAAAGGGAAGGAAAGGTGGGGTGAAGTCTGTAGCTTCATTGAAATGTGTAGTCGATTAATGTTTCGTATGGTTGAATAGGTTATTAAGAGCGCTTTTATTTGTGTGTGCTTTATGCGGAGTCTTCCTTAATCGTTTTTGCTAGCTGTTTCCATTTTGTGAGCAGTGGATCTCTGTAGGTGAGGTTATATTCCCAACGTCGTTATTTCCGCGAGAGATTAGGTGAGCATTTTTGCTGAAAATATTTTGCTTACTCATTTTATTGCCAACTGAGCTGCAGTTTCTATTCGACTTTTGTAATGCCTTATTACTGCTATTATCACTCCAATAATAATAATAATAATAATAATAATAAATAATAATAACAATAATAATAATAATAATAATAATAAATTATTTTTATTTATTTTCTCTTTTGGTCTATCACAGTCATGTCCTATTGGACTGGTGGTTTTATAGTGCAGGGTTCCGGGATTTTGCATCCTGCCTCTTGGAGTCCATCACTTTTCTCACTATGTGCGCTGTTTCTAGTAGCACACTCTTCGCATGAGTCCTGGATCTACTTCATCTTCTAGCTTTCCAGGTTTGCTTTTCAGGATCTTGGGATCGTGCCTAGTGTTCCTATGGTTATGGTACAATTTCCACTGCCATATCCTTCTTCTTCTTCTTCTTCTTCTTCTTCTTCTTCTTCTTCTTCTTCTTCTTCTTCTTCTTCTTCTTTCTTTCTTCTTCTTCTTATTATTATTATTATTATTATTATTATTATTATTATTATTATTATTATTATTATTATTAATATCATTGTCTCTGTAAAATCTTCTGGTTCCTGTAGAATTATTAGCGTTTCGTTGTATTTTCATGAACTCCGGCAACTCGGTTATTGCATCTCTATTGCTACAATTTTAAACAACGTAAAGCTGAATTTGCTGGACACGCAACTTCCCTTTTTCTTAGATTCCGAATTCGGGTTTTGCAGTTTTGACTTGACAGGAGGAGAGGAAAGAAGAAAGGAAACTTTTCCATGTGCCTCGGTGGCAGCTGTTGGGCGCTGTGTAAACCACTCGCATCGGATATTTGACCACGTTTGATGCCTGCATAAGAAAATATGGTAATATCCCCTCCGGCTCTTCCCCGAAGTCCGGACCACACTGACCTAAATATGATTCCGTTACCGCATTATATGGCCGTTGCTATTTTCGTACGCATCGCCGTTGTTGCTGTTGCTGTGAGTTGTCCGACTTACGAATATAGGTTGAGGAAGGAGTTTTCTGTTTGCGTCTGTTCATAGAAACGAAAATTTCACGTTTTGAATGATCTTTATTTTGATTTTTTTTTTGGGGGGGAGGGGCTCGTTGTTGCTATTCGTGTAGCATTGAGAGATGTGTATGTCTGGCGAGGTTCTTTTTCTTAAATGTTAATAAAAAAAAAACCTTTCTATTAAATAATTCCAAGCATATTGTTATATGTCGATTATGTGAATTTTTTAAGATGTCTGTGAGCAGGCGCTGCAGATTTCTTCAAACGATGCTTGAATACATACTGACATCATATGCCCAGTGAATTTCGCTTAATGCCATAGGGCGGAATTGCATGTGGAAACATGAGTTCAGCCAAATGCCTTTTATTATAGCAAATAGAAACTTATTATATTGTCTCCAAGTATTTACTGGAATGATGTTCTTATCGTAACAGATTTTAGTGGCAGGTAGATTGTAAAAGCAAATTTTTTCTTTGGGTCATTGGGGGAAATCCCGTCCCCCTCCGTGTTTATTAACAAAATTGTCACTCACCCAGCTTTCCCTTAAAGTATGGTTTCAGAAAAGTATTATTATTATTATTATTATTTATTATTATTATTATTATTATTATTATTATTATTATTATTATTATTATTATTATTCAGAAGATGAACACCTTAGTGTTCATAATATTTTTTGAAGTGTAATTGTATGCTAAACTACTGTGGATTTTTTAGTCATTATTTGTATATTCAAACTGTTAAAATCATGCACAGCCCAGTCATTTTTGGTGGTGGACAGTCTACCACCAAAAATGATATATGGCGGTGAGTCGGGAGGTTGTGTGGAAATCACAGGTATGCAGTGTGCTTGGTGGTAGACTGGGCTGTGCATGATTTTATCAATTTGAATATACAAATAATGAATAATAAATCCACAGTGAATGTCTACCACTCTAATATTAAATTTTATAAATTAATCATCTTCTGAATAATAACTAATAATAATAATAATAATAATAATAATAATAATAATAATAATAATAATAATAATAATAATAATAATAATAATAATACTTTTCTGAAACTATACTAAGGTAAAACCTTAGGTATTGTGGAGGTACATAGATTCCAACTTATTTTATGACTTTTGTAAGTCACTTGGTAGCACCTTTGCCTTACACTTGAGCGTCCTAGGTTCGATCCTGATGAGAGGTATAAATTTATTTCAATTATCCACGTGATTGTATGATTATTTTCTTTAATAATAATAATAATAATAATAATAATAATAATAATAATAATAATAATAATAATAATAATAATAATAATAATAATAATAATAATTTGCTCCAGGACTCATACAGAAAAGAGTGCTACTAGAAACAATGCAGGTAGTGAGAAAAGTGATGGACTCCTAAGGAGGCAGGATGCAACCCGGAACCCCACACTATAAAAACCACCCAGTCCAATAGGATGACTGTGATAGACAAAAAAAAAAGTAATAATAATAATAATCATAATCTTTCCAGCTTGTGTACTCGTAAGCTAACATCAATTTCATATTCTAAATCTTTTTCCTTTCTTTTTAAATTTAGAAAAAAATTAACGTTTTTGCTGTCGCTCTGAGAATGAAAATAGTTAAATATTTAATTTCAGAAATGATTTTCCTGATTTTATGAAATCAAAATGTTTATTTCCGATAAAAGTATACTTCCTAACCTCTTTTTATTTAGCTCCCCAGATTTTTCTTTTTGTTTTTGTAGTAAAAGTCAGTGTTGTAGAAGATTTAATAACGTATTTTCAGCGTTGACATAAATGATATTATACAAAGTATGTTGACCTCGACTAAAGCTACTTACATTTTTGAGAACATATTAGCACGTCTCATATTTTGCAGCCCAAGTTGGGAGCATGAAAAAAATCACTGCAGTATTCTTATTTTATACGCATTATTTAGACTTTATTTTATATTATAGTTAGATGTATTGATTCATAACATGTAAATTTATTATACGTAATCTTTTCGTTTCATGTACATCCGTTTAAACAGAAGATTATCGTGATAATGGTATTGTGATGTTCCTCATATATGACAAACTGTCAAAGGTAGTCATACTATGGCATCAGCAACGAATAGTTAGGAGATAGGTAAATGCAAACGCCACTATTCCCAATGTTGCTTTGAAGTTTCTTAGGAATTCTCGGCATGCGGTGCCCATGACAAAAATAGCAATAGTAGTAATAATAAGGTCGGTGATATTTGTAGTAGTGCCCCGTAGTGGGGGTAGTGCCGTCAGTGCATCTCGTGCGGTGCACTGTAGGTATTACTTAAGGTTCTTTGCAGCGTGCCCTCGGCCGATAATTACAATCCCTTTCGTTTCTTTTACTGTACCTCCTTTCATATTTTCTTTCTTCCATCTTACTTTCCACCCTCTCCTAACAACTGATTCATAGTGCAACTGCGATGTTTTCCTCCTGGTACACCTTTTGCTGTCAATTTCCGTTTCAGTGCTGAAGCCTCTGTGGTCCCAGTGCTTGGCCTTTGGCCTAACTTCTATATTCAGTTCAATTCAGTTCAGTTCGATATTTGTGGTAGGAGTGGTGATGAAAGTGATAGTGAATGCAGTGAAAATAACGAGCGTTCTTATGGCCTAAATGAAAATGGTAGCTAAATTGACAATAATACTGACATTGGTGCTGTAAATCATGAAGAATATACTGTAATGTATATATGATGATAATGACAATGATGGTCGTAATTATCATGTTGGGAAGTTAGAGTAATGATGAAAACAATGGTAATAACAGTGATGATACTCATAATGTTGATGATAGTGAATGACTGTGTAATGATGATGATATATAATATATATTATATATATATATATATATATATATATATATATATATATATATATATATATATATATATATATATATATATATATATATATATATATATATATATATATATATATATATATATATATATATATATATATATATATATATATATATATATAATTACAGTCCATAAATATTCATTGACAAGTGCCAGCAGAAGATGACACGCCAACTGTAAATAGTGTCACAAAAAAAAAAAAAAACTCTCCCCATACGCGTCATCTGTTCTGTTCAATTCTATTCTGTTTTATTCTGTTCTATTCTATTTCCGTGAAAATTGCTGTAACAGTTCCATCCTTTCCATCACAGACAACATCAGCGCCCTCTTCCCCCAAAACATTTTCACTTCTCTTTATACACACAATCACACACACACACATATCTATATTTACATATGTATGTGTGTTCGTGTTATGATAATGTATACTTTTGATAAAGCTACAAAATGTCCTTTAATATCCAATTCGCTCTACCTCTGAAATAATATATTTTCATATGTTACCCGAAGGGGAATTTTTTAGTTGATAAGTTCGTCGTCTCTTGGGCTCGAACCACGAAAGACAAGAACTCCGGACTACCGTGGGAGGTTTGTCAAGCAGCTTAACAGCTAAAACACTGTTTAGAAATTGCCTACTGGCGTAAAACTGCTGTTGTTATTATAAATATTATTTTTGAAAATTAGGGAACAACAGTGTTCAGATAGAAAGAAAATTTTACCTGACATCAGTAACGAACCCACGAGGTGAGGTAGAAATTTTTTATTATTATTATTATTATTATTATTATTATTTTAGGCAATAAACTGTTTCGATAGCATGGGATGGTTCCAGAGATAAGCGCGACCACAGTTACTGCTACTCTTCTCCTCTCAACCCTTGTATTAAGGTGGGTGAACCAGTGTGCGAAAATCTTGCGTATCTCAAACGGATTCACCTATCCAAAGGTCTCGTTATAGTTGTTTTAGGTTCACAGAAAAAAAGTAGTTCCTCTCTCTCTCTCTCTCTCTCTCTCTCTCTCTCTCTCTCTCTCTCTCTTCGGGTGTATGTTGTGTCGTGCAGTGGTCTTTCTCTCTGCGTCGTTTACGGCAGCTGTCACTTTTCACACACACAGTATTACTGCGCAACTTTCTCTCGCTCTCTCTCTCTCTCTCTGACACACGCGCGCACACACACACACACTCAGACAGTTCTGAATCCCTTCATTCTCCTTGGAAGGGGTACCTAAGGAAGTTCTTAAACATCAAACTGATTTTAAAAGGTTTGTAGACAAAATATAGATTTACCATATTTACCATTTTAGACTCATCACAGTGGGTATTGATCAATGTATTACGTAAGCAATAAAATATATTTTTTTTTCCTTTTACCTTTTTCTAGGCCTTTCCTTTTCTGACTGCCGGTTGACAGAGATTCTGCAGCAGTCATTTACAGACATCAGTTGTGGAGTACGTGCATTATTTGCGACGAGATTGTTACGCGTACGCTTTGCTATTTTCCCAGCATATGGTTATGGCATATTGTTTTTTCCGAGTTTCATCTCAGAATTGGCTCGACTTGATATTCCCATGGAAATTGCTGGCCTAAATTATTGCATTTTATTTTTGGTGTTTGCCCGAAATGGCAGATTTTTTTTTTTTCATCTCTTGTTCTTTTTTCCCCATCGCTGTATGCCTTTTGTATGGTTTACTTCCATGTTAGAAGATTTGAATTTTTGAAAAAAAGCATGCGATATTTGCCATCATATATAATTTTTTTTTTTTTTTGTGCTTTTGCTTTGAACCATCATATAAAAACCAAGCAATTGGGTACAGATATATCAAAGAGTTGTTCTTCGTTAATGAGTAAAGTATGTACTTCGGTTTTATGTTTATTATATGTATATATATATATATATATATATATATATATATATATATATATATATATATATATATATAACTCTGTTACTCTCTATTAAGGGTGTTTCAACGTGTATTACCATTTGTTTTTCAGCAGGATCTAATGGACAGTCTTGCTGGGCCTTTGAGTGTTTTTTTTTTTTGTCTTGGTCATTCAGTTTACATTTTGTTGAGGCGTTGGGTTGGGTTTAATGTTTTTTTTTTCTGCGTCCAATTTCTGGATTTCATTCAGATATATTTAAATCCCTTGGGTTATTTTTGATATGGTTATCCCGACGTCACCATAATTGATAGCGCTTTTCCTTCTAATCCCTGAAATTCTAAGTAACCTGCCACCGTAATTGTCATGATTGTTATGGCTTCATACATTTAAGCAGGTCAGAAATCTTGGGATTAAGTGTGATTTTAATGCTATGAGTACCAGCACTAGATTTTATTATATTTTATTGTAATCAAGCCAGTTTCAAGCCAGTGACTCTGTAGGCCTATTCCATATGAATAAGGTTTATGTTCAGAATAATGATGATAAGTAAGTATACCTTAGTTTTGCAGACCACTGAGCTGATTAACAAGCTCTCCTAGGGCTGGCCCGGAAGAATTAGGTTTATTTTTACGTGGCTAAGAGCCAATTGGTTACTAACAGCAGGACCTGCAACTATTATGGAACCCGAACCACATTATAGCGAGAAATGAATTTCTATCACCAGAAATAAATTCCTCTAATTCCTCATAAGCCGGCCGGAGAATCGAACTCGGGCCTAGCGAGTGCTAGCCGACAACTCTACCGACTCTACCAACAAAGGAACTGAATAATGATGATAATTATTATTTCACTGAGATTTATTATCTTACACAAGATTTCAGACTGGAAAAACTTCCTGAAAAGAGTGTGACAGCTGACTGACCAATAGAGCTTCCCTTTCTGTGATTTTACAGTTAATTGATAGATATATCTCGCACTATTCCCTGTCTTCTATACACATGGCCTAGCCACTCCCAGCGTGAGAACCTAACATACTCATCTACCGGCTGCACCCCCTTACTTCTCTATTTCAGTTATTTGATATCAAATATATTATATACTGTACATATATGTTTAATATAACGGAAAAATAATGTTACACCACTGGCCACCTCTGGAAGGTGCAGTTACCCAAAGTGGATGCTGCGGCTGAATGATAGAGCACACGGCTTAGATTTGCTAGGTCCGTTGACGGTTCCAGGCCGATTCCCACCAGGTTACCCAGCTTTAAAGTACTGTAGCTATTGTTGGGGTCAAGAAAAGGGGGCTATGTTAGTCTCTTCAAACATGAAGGTTTTCCGAGAAACAGGAAACGTGTACCCTTCAGTCAGCATCCCTCCGAAGGGGAAAAGGCTTGTGGAGAAAAAATATATACATATAATACTGTGTCCTAATTAGTCCTAGAAAGGGAGTCAAACTGTTCGGAATATCCAGTGCAGATTTAGTATTCAGTTTAATGTGCAGTATATTAAGAAACAATGTATTAATTCTCAACATAATAAAAATGATAAAGATTGTCACTCTAACGAACCGATGTACTTTTGTTTAATATTTGCGGGACGAGATTAAAATACTAATTTTATGCTACAGCGTGGAAACATATCCTCGGACCAAATTCATTACAGCGTCGTACCGGATGTATTTGAACTTTATCATCCTTCGGACATAAATTTCCTTGGGCTTTGTCAAGGATGATGTAACTGTATTTCAGGTTGTAAAGCTCATCCTATTTATTTTAATTTACATAACAAAACAGGGGCGTTCGTGCCATAATTTATGGTTCTATATTTGCCGAACAAACGATCACAATGTTTTACATTGTAAGCATTTGTCATTGTAGATTTACATTAGTTTATTCGGATGGCCGCTGTTAAACGGACATTAGTCATGCTCCGGAATGAACGCCATGTTTCTGTATCGACGTGTGTTTCTGCACAAACGAAGTCACTTATCATTAAGGAGTTGATGGACTGCCACCAGGTTTCAGCAGCAGACGGGTAAGGTGAGACGGGAATATACATTCCGGCCCGATAAACAAAGAGATGTACTCGGTAAAGTGAACAGTGAGTGAAAGTCCTTAGCGCTGCGAAAGGTCAGGAGGTCACCGTTGCGAACGGTGTCATGATCCGGAGAAGTATTGTTTATGAGCCATAAATATAACTCGTGTATTAAGAGTGTCAGGAGATTTTTGTCAACTGCTAGATTTATAACGCGTTCCATCTTAGTCAACAGCACCAGTTTATTTTACTGTGATCTTCAATCCTGACTCCTGTCTGTTGTAATTAATTTAGTTAATTTCGGATATAATGAAATTTAGTTCATTTCGGATATAATGAAATTTAGTTCATTCCAGATATAATGAAATTTAGTTCATTTCGATTATGATGAAATTTGATACGAAAAAGTGGACATTAATGAAAATGCATATTCGGAGAAAATACTTTTAAGAGTATGCAATCGATCCTTTTCAATCAGTGTTGTATTAACCCATATGTTTGTAATAATGGTAGATTCACTCTCTCTCTCTCTCTCTCTCTCTCTCTCTCTCTCTCTCTCTCTCTCTCTCTCTGTTTGTGTTATTGCTTGTGTGTGTGTATATATTATATATATATATATATATATATATATATATATATATATATATATATATATATATATATATATATATATATATATATATATATATATATATATATATATATATATATATATATATATTATATGTGTGTGCTTGTATGCGTGTATTTATGTGTATAGAGTCAGTATGAGTATTATTCAATTGTACACACTAAACGCAAGGGAGATAGCAGTGACAAGTAAAGCGCGCTTGAATACTTGGGAAAATGCAACTGAACATCATGTAATCTTAGCGTCATGGACTTTCAAAGGTTTAATATTTTTCACGACAATTTTCTGATGTTTTGAAAACTGACGAAATCGCAAAACTTTAAATGATTCATGAATTTCATAGACTCGAGGATGAAACGCTCCAGATAGGAATTTCATTATCCTCTGCTTTTTGACTTGCACTGGATTCTCGTGTGTCAAAAATTATGTCAGGCTGCCATTTTATTTGATGGTGTTTTGGGTAACAAATATCTGTTTTGTGTTTTAGTCCTCAGTCTGCGTCACCCTTCATTGGTTATCAACAGAACATCAACAAGTCATTGCTTTGGTTTTCATCATGTAATACCAAAGCTGCTTTGGATAAAGGCGGAACTGCTGTGGCGGAAACAAAGATTTGTCAGTTTTTATTTCCACAGATTTTTTTTATTTATTTATTTTTTTTACATTGCTGCATGCTTGTAGTGCCATTTTACTATATACATGTATGTATGTATGCATATATACACAGACACACACACGTATATATATATATGTATATGTATGTATGCATTTATGTATACTGCGTTTATCGACTTCAGGGCTTTAATCCAATGTGTGTATGCATACATACATACATTCCTTGCGTGTGCACTTCTAAATTGGCATTTAAGAATGACTTATTTTGAAAATTTATGAAGAAAAACCCGTAGATATCGACAACATTCAGAGCTGCTTATTGAAGCCTGACTTCTCCAAAGTACAATTTCATAATCTTTGACCTCGCTTTCGGTTTGTTTACCTGCTAAAAGTGAAACTGGAAAATAAAAATGAGTGGGAGAATTAAAAGGAGGGAGAATTGGTCTAGAATATGCTTGGGAATAGTGCAGTAAGTATTTTGTAAGGATACTACGTGATTGAACGTAAATGAGATGGAGTTGTGCAAAATCTGTTAATGAGTTTGGAACAAAAAGAAAGATAAAAAGGCAGGTGTAAGTAAATAATGATGTTTACGTTTCAGACGAAGTAAAATAACAATTTGAAGCTTTACAAAAGAAAAAAGAGAACACACCCACACACATGAGAGAAAATATGCTATGAAAAGAACTAGGATGTGCAGTGAGGATATAAAGTAGGAAATTGTCAAATCACCATTATAATTGAACTGGCTAAAATTTCGACATTTATTAATTTTAAAGACAATGAATAATTCAAGGAATTTAAAATCTCGAAAACAGTTAGTGAAGGAGAAAACAAGGCAGCGGATAAATGTACACAATAAATGGGAGTTGCCATTAAAGGCATGGATTGCATTTGGTTGCGAAAATAAACAACTACAATCCGTGTTCAGTTGCACGAGATATTTTTTCAATGCTGAATAAGAAGGAAAATACAGTAGAGAGATTTTTTCAATACTGAATAAGAAGGAAAATTCAGTATTGAGAGAGAGAGAGAGAGAGAGAGAGAGAGAGGAGGAGGAGGAGGAGGAGGAGGGATGCGAGAGCGGAACCGAATATTAGGATCAAGAAAGACTTGCGTGTCTTTTGAATTCTGCAGCCTCAGGCTTCTATGGTATATGGAAAAGGGTCATCCCAGAGAGAGAGAGAGAGAGAGAGAGAGAGAGAGAGAGAGAGAGAGAGCGGAAAGACTAAAAGCTTTAAGAGGGTTTGCTCAAGGGTCTCGGGAAGATACTGAAGAGAGAGTCAAAGAATAATTCTGTTTCCTTTTTTCTCTCCCCGGCCTCTCGCTTCATATATATTGTCGGGGGGAAGTTCAAAGCAAAAATGACGACGTTTGAGACACACATACTCTTTCTGTAGTCTCTACATATTCTGTATATCTACTGTTGTTCCCCCAAATATTTTTATGTATTATAGTGAAGAGGATGGATTGATTAAATTGCTGTATATATATATATATATATATATATATATATATATATATATATATATATATATATATACACTCACATACATACATACATACATACATATTACTCTGTTAGGCTTCAGTAAGACGGGATGGTTTAGATTCCAGGTTCTTTAATTTACAAACTACAAGCTTTCGATTAAGTCCAGTCTTATACAGGTACCAATGCTCTAAGGAGATAAAAGCTACACTCGGGTACTCATGTTTGTGCTCCACCCAACATCCGTTGTTTTCTTTTTCTAATCCCTGGGATGACCTGCCCTTTCCAACACTCCCTAATCTCCGTGGTCGAATGCTTAATCCTTCGTTATTCCGGATTATCCCCTTACTGTCCATCTTTTTGTTTATGTTCTTAAAATTGTTGTATGTTATCTCACGACTGATCTTATCCCCAAAATTATTCCCAACATGGCCTCCCACCGTTTTTTTTTTTTTCATAAGAGTTGATGAGGGCGTTCTCTACGATCACCCTTGATGTTTTATTCTTGTTGTCATCTGTAGAATCTGTATTTTTCCAGGTGATATTATGGTTATAAGCCCAGCAGTGTTTCGCCAGTGCATAGGCTTGGTTGTTATGGCAAATGTTCTGCTTATGCTGGCTCGCTCTCTCCTCGCGCGATATTCAGCTCTGACCAAAGTATACCTTATCACAATTGTCACAAGGTGTTCGGTAGACCCCGTCCCCCTTTCTTCTCCTTTTTGCTGGTATTTTATTTCTAGTTATCTAATTCTTAATGTTGTTTTTACAATTCCCGACTAGTCTTAATATTTTTCTGCGTCTTGTTTAAATGCTCAATGATGTTATTACTATTAATGACGATCGTATCATTCCTGTTTATTCCATCTTTGTCTTGGCGTCTTTCTCTTTAGTAAGGCTAGCAAACACTAGCCTGAATGGTCAGTGTACATTTTTTTTTCATGATTGTATGTCTATGCATTTACATTAATAGAACAGCTTCTTTTTCATGAGTTGTCCAGGTTCAGGCTTTTTTTTTTTTAAGTGTTCATCATTTCGTTTTGTTTCTTAATCCTACCATTTTCTTTGAACTTTGAATGAGGAGGAGGTAGAAGATCCAGATATCACCTTTACACCTTCCTGAAGAAAAAAAATGAGCATAAAGCAAGAGTCAGTAAAACTGTCAACTGACCCCTCCCGAGCGAGTTCTTTAAAATCACGATACTCCCGCCAGCCTCTGCCTTTATTACTGGCGTGCCCCAGAATGCAGCGCGAATTTAAATGCAGTGTTTGATGTTTCGACTTGTTCATCCTTTAAAATGTCGCCTCTTTGAACTGCCTTGCATATTTAAGCCCCTCCCCCCACCTCCCACTTTTTATTTTTCCTCGTGTTTCATCGTCATTCCGCACCGCGAGTCCCATCGTCATCTAAAAAGATGGATTATACAACTGGTTTTCATTTAATTTTAATTTTCCTGGAGGAAATTGTATTACACGTTTGAAGTAACGTGTGGATGCGTTTCATTATTTGTAATAACAAAATGTTTTAAATCTAGCGCGTGCTGTGAAAGCATTTTTATATGATTTTCCATCTCTCAATTAATTTTACTTTGTGAATTTTCCACCTCATGATCCCCTATTTAGGTCTTACCCGTGAATTCATCATGCAGTGCTACTGCTGTCGCGGACTTTATTTCATCTGGGTAATTCGGCGAAATCATTTTACTTTTTTTTTTTTTCTTTTTATTTTTGTGTGTTTGTGTGTTGTTTTTTTTTTTGCCAGTCTCAGCTGCGTAAAAGAATTTTTGCATTTTTGAATATGAGAGATGCAGGAATAGAAAAACTCATTCCTGCACAGTTTTTTTTTTTTTTTTTGCTTTTTTTTCCAAAATAAAAGATAAATCTGCACCCAAGTAAATACTGTACTACGATTGCATGTTTTATGTGTGCACGTGTCAATACTGTTTTTAATTGAGAATAAGATTAATTATCACTGGCTGCGTGTGTGTGTGTGTGTGTGTGTGTGTGTGTGTGTGTGTGTGTGTGTGCGCGCGCGCCATTGCGTGGAAAGAGACATTTAAATTAATATTCGATAAACGCTTCAGGAAATGTAAAATTCTCTCTCTCTCTCTCTCTCTCTCTCTCTCTCTCTCTCTCTCTCTCTCTATCTCTCTCTCTCTATATAATATATATATATATATATATATATATATATATATATATACTCTAAATATATATATACTATATATATATATATATATATATATATCTTTATATATATATACAAATATACATACATACATATACATACATACATACTGTATGTAACATATGCATACTGAGTAAAGAGAGAGAGAGAGAGAGAGAGAGAGAAGAGAGAGAGAGAGAGGGAGAGAAGCAAGAGAAGTATTTTTGCTGTATAGTTTACTCCACTCCTTTAAGTCAAAAGCGGAGTTTAGATATTGTGATCATAACCTTAGTAGAGCTCTTATATATATCTGTCAAGTAGAGCTACACGTCTATTGTTTTTAGCTGCAGATATGAAATACAGTCTCTTAGGCGGAGGGAGTTCATGTGATGAGGATCCTCCTGTAAGGGACTGTTTAGGATGAAAAGAGGGCAATCAAAGGATGAAGAATGGAAAGGCTCTGGAGTTGACTGGACTACAAGAGAGACGCTGTGCCACATCGGTGTAAGTATGATTAAGTGGTTGACCAGATTGTGCAAGGTATATATAGATGGGCTATAAAAATAACTCTCTAGGGATTTCCAGACGTAGTAAGGATTGCAGGATATAACGTTCTGAAAGGTATAAAGGGAAGGTATAGGGCAGAATTTTGTTTTGGGAAAGGTGGATGGCATGGAAGAACTGAACAGATGCAGACAAAGAACAAGGCGTGCGGATCAAATGTTTAATGTGAAAAATAAGGGTGAGAAGATGGACAAATGGACAAAGATGCCTGCAGTGTACATGACCCCAGGTGAAAGTTAGGATTGAATTGGATCAGAAAATGGCTTATGAATGGAACGTCAAATGGATGAAATGTTCAGATAATGCGATGTTGACGTGTTTGGTGAAGACAGGCTACAGAAGCCAGTCATTATTATTATTATTATTATCATCCAAGCTACAACCCTAGTTGGATAGTGTCCCAAATGCACTAACAGGGAAGTCAGCTCAGTACGGAAAATGAAATTGAGACGTAATGAATGAAGTATGAAAGAGAAATAACAAAGAAAAACAAAACAGATTAACAGCAAAGTGGAATGAATAATTCAAATGGCGAATAAACTATGAAGTGAGACTCATATCAGCCTGCTTATCTAAAAAGCATTTACACCAAGTTTTAAATTCTTGATGTCTCACAATTCGGCTGCAAGATGAGTACGACCATTTCGCAGTTTGGTCATAACAGAAATAAAACTTCTAGAAAACTGCGTTTTAGCACAGATAACAAAGCCACAGTTCTTATTAGTCTTGGTGGACGATAGAGTTTGGGAAGACAAGAATGCAAAGGGTGATCGGAACTGTAAAATATACAACATATAAATGAGGTAATTGAATGGTGGTGCAAGAGAATAATATCATGATCGGGATAATACAACTCAGGCT
>NC_089741.1:51766857-51774357 GCF_040412425.1 Macrobrachium rosenbergii
AACATTATTACACATACATATACATATATATATATATATATATATATATATATATATATATATATATATATATATCTCATATCCATATATATGTGTGTGTACCTATAAAAGAAAAGCATTGATTACAAAAGAAAGTATAGTAATGATTTTGAAGAGACACTGGGGAGAGTGAGCCTGTCGGCTGAATTTTTTAAATAAAGGAAAACAATAGTAAAAATCTGACAATCTCAAGGTTAATAAAATAGTGCAAAAGAAAAGAAGTTAAACTTAACCGTGAGATATTAACTGTCACAGGCGCTGTGGCATTTATATCCTGTGGGTGCGGGTCTTGGTAGGAAGAAAGTAAGCCAGCTAGGTTCTAGAAGTTATATTTCGTCTTTGTTCGTTACGAATATTCCTATTTCTGTTTCTTGTATTCGCTTGATTCATTCAAAGCTCATGAAATTAAAATTCTAGTGGAAATTACAAAGGGTAAGTTGATCTTTCCATGTGTACAGAATTTACAAAAACCGTGTTGACCTTCCTGAGGCTTTCACATGTGTTAAAAACTTCTTCGCTCTTCATTTACAGTAGTTGAAGTATTTCTCAAGTAGAGTCTTTAACATAAAATTGAATCAAATGTTTAAATGTATCGTAGATAGTGTTTACTACAAATGTCCAAGTGCTTTAAAGACAAACTCAAATGAAAATGTTTTTGGCAACACAAAAAACATCTTGGCTCACTGATATGGTTGCACTGTTTTACCTATTAAGATACAATTAAACACTATTAATAAGTTTTTATCTTAATGATAATTAAATTTTTTTCATAAAAAAATACTTTCAAACTGTTTTTACTACAGTTGTTTCAAGACTTACTTTCAGTCTGCTCCTTATGCATTTGGGTTCATTACCCATATTGGAATTAAAAATTTTAGCTTTGTCTTTTGTTATTTTAAATATATGTCAGACATTCGGCAGAGGGAGAAATGCATAGTCACCATTAATGTCCAGAATAAGATTTTTATTCGATATTTTAAAATGGAATATGATCTATGAAATTGCCTTTGCTTATAATTTGTAACTGAGGTAGCATAGATCAATAGTTTCGAAAAAGATGTTGAGTCTTGAACGTAAATTAGTATTCTCTGGTTTTCGTATTTTTCATAGCGGTACCATCCAGTCGTCTTACTCCTCACTGTCTGTTATGTCTTCTTATCGTAACAATTTTTAATTCCCATGTTTAGAGAAGATAATTTTTTTTCTATATATGATTCAGCATATTGTTAAACCTGCAAAAGAGATATTACTAAGAGGCATTACATTCGCCTCCGAATTTACTGTGGACAAGAGACCATAAAAGTCATGGTCATAATAAGAAATCCTTCTGTTAAGCCAGACTGCGAATAACTCACTCTCTTGGCTACTTAGGCCTCGTTGTGAACCATTGCCGCTCACACCAGACGTGTTAGGCCTTGTGCAAGTTCCAAGCATTGATTTTCAGATGGAAGTTCATAGCAAAGGTTATCTGAATACAGTTTATGACGTTCATTATTTCCAATACTGTTGAAAGGAACGCATTTCCATTTATTCGATGATCACAAAGTAAAGTGAAAAGTAATTGTTATATCATACGGTGCCATGTAATTAACTAAACGTCATTTTAATGGCACTGGTTATTTTATCTAATTTTGCTTGTTGTGTATCCTTAATAGCATAGACACTAACCAGTTTTCTTCTTATTTAGTTCTACGTAGAAAGCTTGTTTTACACAACTTTAAAACGTAGAAACCTTACCGGTAAACTCCTAAACGATCAAGAATAGCTGTGGGTCAACATAAAAGGGTCCTCGTTGCATATGATGTTAAAGATTAACATAAGGCTATTATGGAATTAAGTAAAGTATGCATTTGATTATGTACACACACACACACACACACACACACATTATATATATATATATATATATATATATATATATATATATATATATATATATATATATATATAAATATATATATATATATATATATATATATATATATATATATATATATATATATATATATATATATATATGTGTGTGTATTTATATATTATATATATACATATATATATATATATATATATTGTTATATATATATATATATATATATATATATATATATATATATATATATATGTATTATATATATACATACATATATATATGTATTATATATATTATATATACATATATACATATACATACATACATCCGTAAAAGTACTGCCGTTATACGGAATTATTAAATAATTTATATCATACAATCGATCTACCATTGCAATTCGATTTTTATAGATGTTAAACGAACCAAACGTAAAGGGATAATATTCATGCCATTCACCGGACCGTTGTATTTATTATACACCGAATATGAAGGGTTAATTCTTATGCCGTTTCATGTAAAGTGCCTTGGAAAAGTTGTTTCCAAAAACGTATTTTTGTAAAGTGTCGTAAACAAGTGTGTTCATCAAAGTTAACAACTTACAAATGTCATAATAAAAGGAAGGTAAATGTTTTTCGTCCAAACTAAGTAATTTGTTCCATCAACATCCGATTACTATACTTTTAGGGTAACCTTTACATACCTAAAATCAAATGGTGATATTTTATCGAAGAGATGGTTACGGTAAACCAAAGAATTGAAAATCTATGCTATTGCTTATTCATTCGAGCAGGCTTAAAGGTCAGTGATGACGAATCCAGACATAGGTAACGTAACGTTCATTACAAATAAAATATGTAAGACGAATAAGTTAGGTCTCGGAAATAGAGCTCTTCAGAGTTGCATTGCAAGATCAGGTGCCATTGCGTTTCAGATATGCATTCAATCTTTAGTACTATTGATGTGAAGTTATAATATTTTTTATTTATTTTACATTCAGTAGATGAAACCTATTCATATGGAATAACCCACACAGGGCCACTGACTTGAAATTCAAGCTTTCAAAGAGTATGTTGCTTTCAACCTCCCACCATGGACCCCACACCGCGGCAGTAACTGATCATGATACAGAGCCGGTGATTTTTCCATCGTCCTGGGGGAGGCGCGAGCTCTTGACATCTGAGTGGCAAACCAAGACACTAACCACTATACCGGCGACCAGCGAAGTGATACCGATTAGCTTTGTATACTGGTAAAGATAGATCGAATTAAAAAAAAGTATCGACACCGGATATTCGCATGAGATAAGGTTTATTAAATAATGTGTTTCTAGGATAGGGAACCTGATTGTTTTTTCTTAATTGTTCCCAAATTTTGATATGACTTGAGATCGGAGTTGAGTATTAGAGCAATTTTACAGTTTATAAGTATGTACGAATTATTCATGTTTATTCTTATGTTAAAATCAAAATACACTTTTGTGCGTTAGAGTATATGAATTATTTTTCCATAGGCGGAGACGCAAAATATGTACGGTCTTCGGTGATATCACCGACCGCGTCCTGCGCGCTTTAAGAATAGATTAACAGTTCAAAATAAGTGATAAACCCGTGTTTAATAATCGGATGAACGAAGTTGAACATAATGAATAAATTTACATATGTTCTCAATAATTATTCGGTCCAGTAACGGAATGAATAGGAATTTATTCAGAATATTTTTGTAATCTTTAATTACGATGCCGGGGCAGGACAGCACATTTTCCATGCAAGACTAGCAAGAAACTGGGATCATTTTTCGCGGACCATGGCGGAAATATGGAAAAGTTCCTGGACGCTGTAGGTAGGATAATTTGGGTTTGCAAAAGGGAGGAAGAATGTTAATGGGACGGAAGGTCGACCGAGAGAGAGAGAGAGAGAGAGAGAGAGAGAGAGAGAGAGGAGAGAGAGAGAGAGAGAGTGCTAATGGAACAGAAGGTCGACCCAGACAACTAGAGAGAGAGAGAGAGAGAGAGAGAGAGAGAGAGAGAGAGAGAGAGTGTGTTAATGGGACAGAAGGTCGACCCAAACAACGAGAGAGAGAGAGAGAGAGAGAGAGAGAGAGAGAGAGAGAGAGAGAGAATGTGTTAATGGGATGAAGTCAACCCAGATGTTGAGAGAGAGAGAGAGAGAGAGAGAGAGAGAGAGAGAGAGAGACAAGAGAGAGAGAGAGAGAGAGAGAGATAATGTGTTAATGGGACAGAAGGTCGATCCATGAGAGGGAGAGAGAGAGAGAGAGAGAGAGAGAGAGAGAGAGAGAGAGAGAGAGAGAGAGAGAGAGGGGGAATCAAGGCTAATCTAATGTATAGGACTGCTGCCATTTTTCAGCAAGGAAAGAAATGCCAAAACGTCAGTTTCATGACGATTAATTTTTATAGAATGATGATGACAGGAATTGTTCGTTTATAGAACACTTGTGATTTTAATTATCGAGTTTTTAAATGTGATAATTAGCATGAACTAATGAGGTACAAAGTAAAGGAAAAATAAGAGACGAGGAAACCTTCATTGTGAATACACTTGCTTTCAGTTACGAATAATTAAAGCTTTCAATACACAACAACTATTTAATTATAGTACTTTTGAGAGAATTGCTTTAATAAAAGAAAATATTTTTTTTATTGGATCAGACACTAGCTAGTTGTTTTATGTTTAAGAAGCCTGGACTGTAATGGAATAAATTTTTCAGAAAACGTGATAAACTCTGAATGCCATTCAAACGAAGCTGTGATGCAATTGTAAGTAAATCTTGGTCATACATATATATTTCTAGTAACTAACATTTTCTTTTCAGTGGACACCTGCTTATTGGAACCAAAAGACAACTATTATCCTACTCACCTTCGTAACTTAATGTTTTTTAGTCGAATGAATTCAACAGCAGCCTAGTTTTCGAAGGCCTTAGACCTTAACTCTAAATTTTTACATTTAGTCTCCTCTGTATGTTTTTCATGCTAGTACAACTTCGTTTTCTTCATAAAGCTTTTGTTCAAATTAACCCCGAACATTTTATTAGCCTCCATCTCTTGTTTTTCACATTTTCTTCTTGGCTTCATCTCGTTCTCCTTGTTTGCATCTATGCATTCCTCTTCTATCGTACATCTGTGATTCAGTTCCTTTTTCTTAACCAGTCCTACTGCCAGCCATGCTCTTCTTTACTTCCTCCTTTCTGTGCAAGCCCTTCCTTGTACTGTAACTTCATCCTGCAACTTTTCTTGTGCTATACATCTGCTCCTTTCATCTGAGTATCTATATCCCTTGCATTTTTTTCATACAAATTCTCTCTGTAAACTACTCTCGCGTCGTCTCTTTTGTTTTAATTTAACTTCAGAGCAACATTCTGAACCTTTTTATTATATTATATCTACTGTCCATTTTCATTTCAGTGTCTGCAAAATAATGAACAGATGTATCTCCAGCCGCTCGTCTCTACGTTATTATATTTATATCAGCTAAATTCAAATAGTTTTCCTTCATATTTTCTCATTTAATTTTTTTCCGTCAAAACACGTTTTCATTTAACACACTTCACTGTCACTCAATTCAGTAACTCCAACCTTTGTATTTAGATCTCCCCGGCACAACATTGCCTTTCTTATTATTTACATCCAGCCAGACAGGTTCAGACTTTTTACTAAACTCTCTCTCTCTCTCTCTCTCTCTCTCTCTCTCTCTCTCTCTCTCTCTCTCTCTCTCTCTCTTACTGTAGCCTTACACACTTACTATCAAGACTTTTACTTCACTGCACTTGAAAGTGTAAGAGATGGAAATGTAGTAAGGAGATTAGTGTAAGTGAAGTGTGAAAATGTATGATAATTTTGAGGTGTTTGCTCTTTTGAGGAGAAGTGGCAAAGGATAGAGAAAGATTGATTAAATGTGTCTAATTCAGAAACCTTGGGAGAAAAGAGGAGAGAAAGACTAAAAGTGTTTCTTAGAGGAAGTGAAAAGGTATTTGAATGGAAAGTACTTAGTCCAGGAAGCGCAAGTGTGTATAATGGAAAGGTGAGTGGTGCAATATGTGAAAAGGGTTCGACCTGCTGACGACGAGCCCTTTATACATATATAGAAAGCAGCCGAAAATGTGTAAGTTTACTGCACAGGGCATCATCCTTGAATAATTAGTTAATGGATTAACACGGTAGTGATAGTTTTATTTATCCCTAGAAATAACTGTATTAGTGAAACGGCTTGATGAATAAAAAATGTTTCTTTTTTACATTTATGTAATATACACAATCGTACATGTGCTTTTAAGCGACTGACCAATTCTTATTTAGAAATGACCTCATGTAATACATACAGAGATAGTGATAGTTTTATTTGCCTCTAGAAATAAATGCCTTTTTGGGGAAACGGCTTAATGAATAAAAAATGTTTCTTTTTTACATTTATGTAATACACAAAAAGTCGTACATGTGCTTTAAAGCGACTGACCAATTCTCATTTAGAAATGACCTCATGTAATACATACGGAGATTATAATCGCCTGTGGTCAGAAGTTAAACATCAGCTGTCTGTTTTCCTGTGAAACCTGGCAGCTCCTTGTAACGTTAGACTTCTAATTAAAACTTTTAAATAATCACTTGGCGAAGTTGCCGTGGAAACTTTTTAGTGTCGACTGATCCATTTGCTACGCTAAGAAGTGAAAGTTGTTATAACTCAGAGAAAGTAGAAGAGCAGACTCCAAGAGAATTATTTTATAGGTGTACATTTACAACCCTGTGCACACACACACATATATATATATATATATATATATATATATATATATATATATATATATATATATATATAAATATATATATATATATATATATATATATATATATATATAATTTATATATATATATATATATATATATATATATATATATATATATGTATATGTATACACATACATATGTATGTACATATGCATATATATATATATATATATATATATATATATATATATATATATATATATATATATATATATATATATATATATATATATA
This sequence comes from Macrobrachium rosenbergii, assembly GCF_040412425.1. NCBI lineage: Eukaryota > Metazoa > Arthropoda > Malacostraca > Decapoda > Palaemonidae > Macrobrachium > Macrobrachium rosenbergii. The sequence goes on from NC_089741.1 coordinate 51,773,799, forward strand.
TATATATACATATTTATATATAAATTTATTTATATTCGCAATTACTAACAGGACCTCATTGAAACTGGATGGTATTTAGAATGGTCACCTTTCTTGAATAAATTTCTCCGCTAGATACCATCCAGTTTCAATGAGTGTCCTAACTTAGTAAGTGTATTAATGCACAAAACAATTGTGTAAGTGATAAAGTTAATATATATACATATATATATATATATATATATATATATATATATATATATATATATATATATATATATATATATATATATATATATATTTATATATATATATATATATATATATATATATATATATATATATATATATATATATATATATATACATAGAACAAATAAATGCTTGCGCTTAAATATTTTTTTATATTTGAGAACGCTTTCGATTTTGATTTTGTAACAGTACTGTGGATTTCAGAAATACTTTTCGAGCACCTCATAAAAAGTATTTTGTGAATAATATTTACTGATTTAAATATATTTAACCATCGTATTAGCAGGATTTAGTCAAACATTTCATTCAATGCAAGTTTTCTCTTCAT
>NC_089741.1:51776857-51784357 GCF_040412425.1 Macrobrachium rosenbergii
AAAAATATGTAGTACTGCATTCTGACTCCGAAAATGCCTCTCTCTATGCTCCGCTGATGGGTGCATATTATTGCGGACTTAAAAAAATAAACAGGGAGCGTACTACTTGAAAAAAAGAAATGCGAAATAAAAATGTGAAAGAAAAATATGGCTTTGATTTTTATATAGTACGTCACGGCACAATGCACTTTTTTCTGCTATATTTATATCTCAAAATTAATGTATTCGATCCCGGTTCTGCAAATATCTACAACCTTTAAAGCTGTGTTGTAGTAACGGGAACACGAGACTGACATTCCGCGAAAATTTCATTGTTTTCCTGTATCTCAGGAAGGAGTTTATGAGACTTGCTTTGCCCGTAAATTTCGTAAAAATTGTCTTGGTTTTTGTACATTTTCCTAAAAAGCCATATTACGGTCCTTAATACCCTCTCAGGCTTTTCTCCGGTCTACAAAAAGTCTTTTGGTTATGAATAGCTTATTCTTACTCCCGGAAAAGACTTATTTTGTCTTAAGGCGCCCTTTATTGTAAGTGTTAGGAACCTCAGTTTATCAGGCAGTCACGTACTAATTCATGAAGTGTTTATAGATAAATAAATAAATAAATAAATAAATTATATATATATATATATATATATATATATATATAGTGTGTGTGTGTGTGTGTGTGTGTGTGTGTATGTATGTATGTAATATATGTAATATAGATAGGCAGATATATTCACTGGATGTTCATCCACAATTCAAGAGTTAAAATATGAAATATGGATATGCCATAACTTTTACCCTTTTCCTCTTGAGCCACCTCCTGTTAAAGGAAACTATCTATGTATGTATGTATCTATATATATATATATATATATATATATATATATATATATATATATATATATATATATATATATATATATGAATTCACTAAAGTTTGAACGAACCAACCAGCAGACGAGCCAGTTAGCAAGTGCCATCATTGTATAACGCCCTGCTGAACTATGTATGATGCAGCAGAAATGCTTGGCACTTGGTCTTCCATTCTAATTTTTTCTTCCACCCTAGATTTTTTTTTATTTCTAGTTTGCACACAAATATATGGTTCACTTGCAGACTTGCGGTCACTGTGAATGTGATTTTAGTGTTTTTACCTGCATATGTATGTACTTAAATGTTTAAGTATATTATGACAGAGCCCAAAGATTTAGCAAGCTAGCGAGCTCGTGTTTGTAGGTAGCACAATATGTATAATGATTGGGTCTAGTGGGGTGGGGAGGGAGGTTGTTACTGATATGCCGATGGCGAATCTGTGATGATATGGAAGTTTTCTGTACTTGAGGCTTATCCATGAATCGGCTCTTGATGAATAAAAGTCTCACTGTTTCAGTATACCATCTCCCCCGTAGGGAGGTAGTGCTCTCAGTGCACCTCATGCAGTGATCTGCAGGCATTACTCAAGGTTCTTTGCAGCGTTCCTTCGGCCCACAGTTACAACCCTGTTCATCCCTTTTACTGTATCTCCGTTCTTATTCTCATTCTTCCATCTTCTAAAAATTGATTCATACTGGAACTGCGAAGTTTTCCTCCTGTTACACCTTTCCGTCGTTTTTACTGTCAATTTCCGTTTCAGCGCTGAATGAACTCGTAGGTCCCAGCTATTGTCCTTTGGCCTAAACCCTCGATACTATTCCATTATATCATCTCTGGAGCCCCCAGTTTAACTGGAAATGTCTTCTTGAATATGTTAAATACCCAAGATTTGATGCAAGATCATTATTTAACGAAGTGAAAACACACAAACCTCATATTTCCGTGTTATGAAAGACGCGTTCATCGAGTCCGGCTGAGAACAGAACGCGGGCGCTTCCATGAGCGTTCGCTCGCAGCCACCACAAGGCCTCTCTAATGAACACTAAACGCAATTGATGACACCGCACACCTTGCTCCTGGGCCGCCCGTTCATGCTTATCCTCCGCAATATATCGTCGTAATTAAACAGGTTTTGTCTATTCTTGTACGCAAAGTACGTCCCGGCATCTGCGCGAGGATTAGGTGGGCATTGTTGGTTACGTGATGTGGTCAAGCGAGTGAGATGTGTATTCAATTTGGTGGGGTAGACACAATGGTGAATACAATCTACGTGCTTGTTTTATCTATTTTCTCATGTATGTCACGCAGAAGTATCTGTACCTTATCATCTATATTTTTCTGTTTTTAAATATATCTTGAATATTTTTAGTCTGGTATGATTATATTTCCTTGCATGCATTCTGAATATTGCTTTTGGTTCGTAATGTTTGTATTCATGTATATGTGAGCCTAATGTATATGTCTGACTGTTTATATAGCTGTCTATATCATTTTATGCCTATTTTGTACGTTTAGAGAGAGAGAGAGAGAGAGAGAGAGAGAGAGAGAGAGAGAGAGATTACGTAATTTTAACGAGTTTTGAGGAAAGAATTTTGCATATATATATATATATATATATATATATATATATATATATATATATATATATATATATATATATATATATATATATATATATATATATATTAATTCATTATTTTGTTATTAGTTACCTATAACATTCTTCTGAGGTTATGGTAAGTGGCAATTCTTATTTCTAAACGTGTGTTCTGTGTCTTATTAAAGAGTAAAATATGCTTCGTAAGAAGAGGAAAAAATAGTTTATTCTCTTTTTGTGCTGCATAATGTCGAATAATTTACTCACCTAGATTTTTTTTATAACTTAATGATTAGCATTTTGCTCAAGGCATCTTAGAACTTGAAAAATGAAAATTATTGTCTTAAGGTCTTTTATATTTTTAATGCATAGATTTCACTAAATTTACTATTCATCATTAAAACGCAAAGTAGAACCAGCGGTTTCAACTTTTCCGAAATAAAAAAAAAAACGTGTGTGACCAAGGTTTACTATTAACCTATTCAGCAGTTTGCACATGAAATTATGGATTGGCAGAGTTTGCCTTTTCCATAGAAAAGAGTGTCGACAGTTTTCCATGTCTCGCTCCCTTTTCGCCCTTGGGTATTTTTTTTTTTTCGCTCTGCTCCTACGTCGCACAATTATTCCCGTTTCCATCTCCCCATTCCTACCCTCGACCCACTTCTTTCGTTTATCGTCATTAAACTCATTCCGCATATAAAAGACATGACAAATCTGATTAATAGTCAAATGTCAACGCCCAAAAGACTGGTACAAAAATTCGAAATGAGTTAGGGTGCGTTGTAGCGTGTCGCAATCATCTTAGGAGAGAGAGAGAGAGAGAGAGAGAGAGAGAGAGAGAGAGAGAGAGAGAATGTAGCAGGTAATATTATATAGTGAAGCATAAATCAAATGCTCATGTCATTTTACCTTCAGCTGTAGTGTGATATAAATCAGCGCCAGCAGTGTTGCAGTTGCATCTGTAAAACACAGTCAATTTTGAGCTGATTAAAGGAATGTGAAGTAGAGTACACTTCGGGTCAGTTACTAATCGGACTTCATTTTGTCTGGATTAGAGAATGAGAATTTAAGAAATGAGATAACACAAATATGCATGGCCATTCTTCATTGCCTCAAGGGAAGCCTGTCAGATGAATTGCAATTATAATGATTAAGATTATAAGTATAAATACGGTAAATTGGTCAAGATATATGTAATGATTAGGCGGTAACAGTTGGATGAATATGATTGTATTTATAATTGCTCTCATTCGATATGTTGTAGAACTAATGAAAAGAAATTGTTACTTAAGTTTGGTCCTTTTTTGCTTACAAGTTTGGTAATGGCTTTCCAGTGGCCTAATATTTTGCATTTGGAGTGTTTGCGTTCTGTGAATGGGATTTGATAATAAAAACCAGTATTCCACATCGATAATTGTATATGAATGCCGATCATAGCTGCCATTATATATATATATATATATATATATATATATATATATATATATATATATATATATATATATATATATATATATATATATATATATATATATATATTTATATATATATATTTATATATGTATATATGTATATGTATATATATATGTATATATATATATATATATATATATATATATATATATATATATATATATATATATATACATATAGATATAAATATAAATATATATATATATAAATATATATATATATATATATATATATATATATATATATATATATATATATATATATATATATATATATAAACAGTTAACTGAGGGAAGATTGCATATAGAGAATGGAAGCGATGAGAGTGAGTGGACCATCTCATCAGCATCTTTTGGGAAAAGTCTTAAATGTGAATATTCAGAAGAAGCTGTGTGTTGTTGGGAATCAATAACTAATTACTAGGCCTGAAAAAACCTTCTCAATAAATCGACGCTTTCTTATGAAGTCGCTGCAGGGGATTACGGAACAAGGCGTAGAGCGTCAAAAAGAGTTCGTGTTCTAATTTGGAAGGAGGCCAACTTTTCCTCACGTGGTGGTGGTGATGGCGGTGGAAAGTCTCAGGAGTTCAGCCCTGCTCTCTCTCTCTCTCTCTCTCTCTCTCTCGATGGTGTGCAGTGTCGAGATGTTGTATAAGAAGGCATTCTGTTTCTGTGAATGCCGTTTAGTCTTTACCAAAAGATTTGGTTGACTTGGAGTTGTTACTATATATATATATATATATATATATATATATATATATATATATATATATATATATATATATATATATATATATATAAATGAATTGTTTATGTTATATTGTATATATTTCCTTTTCAGAATACCTTTGCAGGCAAAAAATAATACACCATACCACGATGTTTTATTATTCTTAAGGTTACAGGAACTATCATCATTATATTCCAATCTCTTTCTTTGTTAAACAAGCGTATTTAGTAACTTTTAAACTTTTTTTAATATGCTTGATGTGATTTATTTTTGGTCACAGGGAAATTTTCATTCATAAAGTCATATATCATTTTTTCTCATCCAATGTATATTGTTATTCAATAGCCCATAAGCCTTCTCTCATTCATTAGTAAATTACTAGCATTAATCCGTCAATTTTCTCTTAATTAATTAGCAGGTTGCATTTCACTAACCCGCGGACTTTCTTTTAGAGGTAGATTGTTAAAATCTATACTATTTTACCTTTCGTTTTTGTTCTTCTTACTTCATTAATCATGAACTTGAGGACAAAGTCCTTCAATACCCACTTATATAGAATATACGTTTACTGAACAGGGACGATATTGCTTACAGACATATTTAATCTGACTCACCGGAGTCGTGTCTCCTTATTGCGCAGATAAATTTTTATAAGATGCCTTTGTCTTCCTGATCTATTAAATTTATTACGTAAGGCCCATGTATCTAAGCCTTGAGTTCGAACTGGTAAAATATGTTGTTCCCCATTTTTGATCACAACGGATCTTGGTAAAATGTGAGACCATGCTTAAGTAGTTATGTGTTTTTCTCTTGATTATTTTATTTTGATAGATTTAATTTCATTTAAGTGAAAGGAAATAACATAGAAGTTGAAAAGAGGCCATGTATTACATAGCTTGAAATGTTGAACGTACTGACACGGACAATTTCCAATTATTTTTCCCTTATTTTTTTTTTTTACTGCTTTTAAAGGAATACTTGTGTATTTCATGATTTATGGCGTAGAAAAGCGTTGAGCCAGATGAATTACAAAGGTTTAACATGTCCTGTTTTCGCCTAATGTTGTGATTATCAGATCATATCTGATCTATTCCGTTATTGCTCTTTCTTGATAATTTTGGACTACGAGGAGAAGCCCAAACTTTATGGATCAGTGTAGTGCATGGGTTCCTGGGGTACATGAACCCCCAGTGGTATATTTGTTCTCTTTAAGGGGTACATTGGATCTGAGAGAATAGCCAGTACTGCGCAATACATGATGTAATCTGCATTGAGATTCCACGATGTCGTTTTTTTTTTTTTTTTTTTTAATTTCCTAGTTTTAGTAAGCAAAGCTATTACTTAGAATGCCATTTGTTTTTCACTGTTATGGAACTTCCCGCGGCTGCAATCTTTACCCGTAACGGGCCTGAAATGATGTAGTCTACACAAACAGATTTCTAATAAAATTATACCACGATATCAATATCATTGTTTTTCTGTTTCATCCTCAATTTTTAGGGGTACACAGGAATCTATAAAAATGCACAAGGGGTACAGAAGAACAAAAAGGTTGGGAACCCCTGATGTAGTGAGTGGCGATAATTTTCTTCACTAATAGACTCACGGTCAGAGCTTGAAAGAAGGTGAGAGAAGAATCTTTCACTCATTATTATGGGAGAAGCCAAAATTGCCAATGACTTTTACAAGAGTTTCCACGGAAAATAATGTCCATATTTAAAAACATGTTGTGCTGATTTTAGTATAAACGAAATACTTGGATTAGAACCAGAAACCAAGCATTGTTTAATTGTATAGTGAAAAGAATTACGTGCTGAAAAATACCATGGCTAGTCTAGTTGACTAGACTAGCATGAAAACTCGTAAGTTTTGGTAGACTGTATTTCACTCATGTCAATAAATTCTTTTCAGTGCAGCGCCGTTTTAGCAAAGCAGAACAATAGAGAGAGCTGCGAATTAAAGTCGAATTTAAAATTAACTTTACAGAAATATGCAGCTAAGGTTACTCGCAGTGAAAAAGGGAATGTATGGTTTACTGCACTATTTAAAATAGATCTTAAATATGCCATAACCAGTGACAGGAAAAATTGATCTGAGTTCTGCAGCAGACTTGATGTATTAAGGACAAGCTGTAGCTTTGAACAATAAGTAAGCATTGTGGCAGGTATATTTCAAGTGGCAGGAAGCCGACCAGTGGTAATACCCAAAATGTCACGGAGAAAAGGCATGAATAAGGACTTGGACCGCATAATAATTCATGTAGAAAATAAACGCGATACAAGAGGCATACATCTAACCTAAAAAAAAAAAAACTAAAATTATTAAATATGTTCCTCTGCGTTCACTGAATGAGTATTTTCTACCTCGAAATAAATATTCGTAAATATACGCTTTATGTAGATGTAAAGATATATGACATATACTACTGGATAATTCTGTCGCTTTCTGTGGTATAAGGATTAATTTTTCACTAGGTCCAACCTTGATTTTTTTTTATTAGGCCTGATGAAGATAAAAGCTGTTTCACTGGATCTGGTATATTGTCGCTACTGATAAATATTATTTGTCTCTCGACTGTTTAAAGTAGCTTTGCTGTGTGCTTGTAACATTTGTAACTGGTTTGCTGGTCCGCTGGTATAGTGGTTAGTGTCGTGGCATGCCACTCAGATGTTGCGGGTTCGCGTCTCCCCCAGGGCAATGAAAAATCACTGGCTCAGTATAGTGATCAGTTACTGCTTCAGTGCGGGGTCTGCAGTGGGAGGTTGAAACCAACATTCTTTAGAAACATGAATTTCAAGTCAATGGCCTCTGTGTGCTTGTTCCATGTGAATAGGTTTCATC
>NC_089741.1:51789357-51811857 GCF_040412425.1 Macrobrachium rosenbergii
TACCAGGACCTGGGTGTGAAATAACTCACCACGTTTAATTCGTAAACAGTCTTTTAAGTATTTTTTTATTTACTGGACATCAATACCCAAGCTCTGTAAAGGAACTTTGGTGCAATGCTCCCTTCAGACATTCCCACCTTAGCCTTCATAGGCATTATAAATCTAGCCTCAGCCTGTGATGCAAACACTGGCGCCCTCCTTGTTTTTACCTATTCCGCAACTCGCTTCCTACCTCCTCATCCTATATCGTCTGTTTACTTCCCAAGGCATATACTAATCGGTTGGCTCCATTCTTCCACTATTCATTTTAAGATTAGCTACTAACATTTTTACAAGTTTCTGCGGCTTCTCTTAAGTATCCCTAATCATCCATTCCCATTCCCACGACCCATGTGTTATCAAACAACTTGAATATATATATATATATATATATATATATATATATATATATATATATATATATATATATATATATATATATATATATATTATATATATATATATATATATATATATATATATATATATATATATATATATATATAATATATATAACATATGTTAGCTGACCAATACGGTTCGTTACCGGAAACTGATAAACTCTTCTCTCTCTCTCTCTCCCTTCCTATTGGGACTGAACTTGACTTAAGAGCTGGGAGATTCACTATTTATCTTAGCGGCCTCGACAACTATGGATTAGACACTAACCCTTCTCACCCCAACCCCTTCCTATCGGGCTGAACTTCGAATTGATATTCATTGGGAGTGCCACTATTCATCTCAGCGACCTCGAAAACTTTGGATTATACACTAATATCTGTCATTTATGGTTAGTTTTACATGTCACCCCTTTCCACACCCCCCACATCTTTTGATGCCAGTGATTTCTTACCCCCGCAGTATTCTTTTCCAGATAGAAAGTCATATGTATACCAAGTTTGGTTGAAATTGCTCAGTGCATTTCAGAGTTTATAGACACACACACACACACACACACACACACACACACATATATATATATATATATATATATATATATATATATATATATATATATATATATATATATTTATATATATATACACTGTGATTTATATATGATCATGAATCTCATAACAATCTAATTAGTTACTGGAATATCCCTGATGGGGACTATCACCACTTATAAGTGATATGGATCGCACCGCCGGGCTCGATCCTCTGACACAGTACCTTCTAACAACTCCAGTCGACGTTCAGACTACTGACACGGCGGTACTGCCCATTTAACACTTATAAACTCCCGGCGATGATTTCATCAGGGATGATTCTCATCATGAATTAAATATTGATATTCCTGATAGCTTAGCTTATATATATATATATATATATATATATATATATGAATCTGAATATTGACATATATATATATATATATACAATTATAGTTTATATATATATATATATATATATATATATATATATATATATTATATATATATATATATATATATATATATATAGTATATATATATATATATATATATATATATATATATATATATATATATATATATATATAGTATATATATATATATATATTTGTGCTTTGTGTATGTACATATATACGTGTAAAACTCTAGTATTTATAAAATAAATTGTTCGTACTGTATTCATATTTTGGCTTCATTTCTCTCGAAGTAACGCATTCACATAAATGGTCAGAAAATTTTTCTTCTTGTATGAGATTCCAAGCCATCATTAACGTTTTTTCTTTATTCTGAAATGTTGTTAGCCTTCCCTCGCCGACTGAACTGTGTTTTGGGGCTAGAATTTTTGGTTTTATTCTTTTGTGTGTTATATCTGTTTGCATAGTAACAGACAAAAAACATTTTCTTTTCCAGGGAACTGCAGTCTTTCAAGTTATTTCCTGAACATTTTGTTTGAAACTGTGAGATGACAGACTTTCCAAATTCAGGAATGTATTCTGTATATGTATCTGTACTCCAGGTTTTGTATATGCTCATGTGCTTTTAAAAGAGATGTTCTATTTCAAAAAGTATATTTGTATGTATTTTTCTTGTTTTACAATTATACAAATCAAATAATTTCCATAAAGTAGGATACATTCCTTTCGTTTGGACCTGTCCGCATTTTCACTGAATTTCCCAAAGCCTTTTTTCTTTATTGTTTCTTATTTTTTTTGGGGGGGGGATTTATAATGTACAGAATATTGTTTTCTAAAGGCCCTCCTTATTACGTGTGATTCCCATGTTACCTACGTTTTTTGATTGCTATTCCTCATTTAGATATACTGTAGATATATTTTGGTACGTGTGATGTTACCACGTTGACGTCTATCCGTAGGCTTCATATTGTTCGTGCGTCTCCTGTTTTACCAATATAAATAGAAGAAAGATTTATTGTTATCATATGAAAGGTTATGGCTTGTAGTTGTGTAAGAAGGGCTCCAAAAGGTGTATGCGGTCATACGGTGAACCTGTGAAAACGTATAAATTTATTATCTCAGTCCAGACTGTTGTTAAATTATAGAAAATACGTTCTCATTGCTTAAAAACACAAAGACCCACTCTATACTTTGTGTGATCATTACTTCTTTGACAATTCTCGAAAATCAAAACGATTAGTTTGCAAGAGCCAACAAAAGTGTTTTTTTTTTTTTTATGTTACCAAAGTCTTCGTTTTTCTATGATTTTTTTCTTTTGGCATAATTTTATCTGCTAGTTAACATTAGGATTCTTTCTGAGCTTCCACCTTTTTCTTCGTCTTCAGACCTGTTCTAAATGATGACTTCAACTTGAAATTCCCGTTGGACGTCACTTTAGAATAAAATCACATTGTGCGTCGGAAGGCTATAGTAGTCTTCCTTTAAGCAGTTGCAGGGATTTTATCTAACATGTGACAGTAACATAGGAACTAATTAAATAATATATCTGTAATGCTAATTTAATGTGAAAATGTACTACTAAGGATTTTAACAGTTGGTTGAAAATGTAGTAACTATAGTGTAATCAACTATTACTTTCTCCTTTGGAACCTTCCATCGAATTCCATGTTGAGAACTGGTGTCCTAAAGCGCCGAGAGAAGACTGAAACAGAGGGATTCATTATCGATTTTTGTTCTGTCTGATCGTAACTGGTCATTTGCATATCAGGATGTCATTTTTGGGTTTTCTAGTATCATAGTGAATTCAGGTAGTCAGGATTAAACTTCAGATAATCAGTTGTAGAGAGAATTTTTTATTTCTATGTGCAGACTTTCTATTTTTTCAGTGAGGGCTAATTGCTCCTTGAAAGTGAATCAGGTAGGCATTCTTTAATTTGTTGGCATAATTCTTGTTGTCTTTCCGTAATTATTTTTGGCTGGATATGACGGCTATGCGCTATCCAGGACATTGTATTGCGTAATAATTCACCCATTAGCGTTAATTGGAGGCATATGAATGTAATAATGATATGGAAGTGCTCCTAGACATGTAAGTTCACATTCCCTATGTTTATTCTACAACAGTTGTAGATATTTTTATCTTATAACAGCGGTTATCATGTACGAAAAAAAAATAAATTATTATTATTATTATTATTATTATTATTATTATTATTATTATTATTATTATTGAGAAACAAACTATAGTTATATATATGGTTAGTTATTTGCTGATACCTGTACAGATTTATCTCAAATATATATGCATATACATAATTGTGGATTTGTTTCTCTTATTATTATTATTATTGAGAAATAAATTCACAGTTATGGGGAGAAAAGAGATTTAAGGATAAATCCTTGCAGATTTATCCTTAAATATATGTGCATATACATAACTGTGTATTTGTTTCTCCATTGGAAGACTCATGCTACTATGAGTATTTTTAAATTATTATTATTGTTATTACGCTGATGACGATGACCAGGCGACTAATCTCAGATTAATTACTTATATAGTGCCAGCTGTCTCTAATAACAATAATAATAACTGTTTTTATTGCTTGTGATAATGACTGATAAAGTCGTTGAACATTTCATCACCTGTAATGTGGATTTACAAAGTCACTGTAACTCCCTGGGAAACAAGTCAAAATGATTGCGTCACGTCCGCCTCCATTCCTCTGAACACTTTTCTCCCCACATTTATTACTCGGGGCAGCTAATTCCTGACATCATGTCGCAGTAATCGCCCATGGAATATACGCCCATTCATTATTTAGACAATGTACGCCGTGACAGATACGCGTGTCAATACGCTTAGTGGTCAGCATCCATCGCTGTCCGGCCTCCCCGCAATCCCTCTGTTTGCCCTCTTAGTTCAATCCGCCCTGCCTCTTCCATCTGGCACCGCCATTATTCAACTTTCTATCACCGGCTCCCTATTATTCACCTTTCTATCACTGGCCGTACGTCAGCAGCGCGGATCTGTTGTAGCAGACACATTTGACGGTCGGAATTTGGGGTCATCATTCTTATGAGGCACAGCCAACTCTCTCTCTCTCTCTCTCTCTCTCTCTCTCTCATCCGGGGATTGCACAGATGTACACCATTGACATATTTTGTGGGGTAAAGTCTGTCATGCACGGCGGTCAATATTTTCAGGGACAAAGGTGTTTTCCTGATTCTAATAAATATGCACTCCCTTAAAACATTTTTGTTGCACTGTAGAGAGGGAATGAATATATATATATATATATATATATATATATATATATATATATATATATATATATATATATATATATATATATATATATATATATGCTTTTTTCTCTCCTGTTCGAAAACGTCACCATAGGAATATTTTAGTTGAAGATAAACTCAAGGATTGTTATTTATTGAAGTATTCTGTTATTTTTGTCTCTAACAGGGAGAAAGTATTGATTTCAAAGCCCTAGAAAATTGCTTTTTCCGCTTTTTAACAAAGGAATGAATATAAGGAATGATTTATATATATATATATATTATATATATATATATATATATATATATATATATATATATATATATATATATATATATATATATATATATATATATATATATATATCAGTGTGGAAGATTAATGCTTGTGTTAGAAACAAAGTGTCCTGATGGTACCCAAGTTTATATCACTAAGTTATTCTTTTTACATGCCCGTGCTACGTCCGCGTCCAAATCCCTGACGCTTAATAGGAATAACGACAGTACTTGAAACTTACGTTTTCCCCTGAGCTACCTTTTTCTTTTCTCTCTTTTTTTCACATTCCCGATCCATTGTGTGGTGGGAGCAGCCCTTTAAAGGGTAGATGGAGTGGCTGTTGGTAACCCCCTTAGGCACAAACCCCAATGTGGAAGACGAGTAATAAAGGAGTGTTCTCTTTCCGGCATTTCTGCCCACCTCCTCTCTCCCTCCCCTCCTCCCTCCCTCCCTCCCTCCCTCCCTCCCTCCCTCCCCCTCTCCCCTTTTTCTTTCATTCCGACCTGTTTTCCATTATGTACTGTATTTCATGCTGATGGTGATTGATTTCACGTGATCTAGGCCTTTTGGTATGGGGTCGGGGAAGGAGCCGGGGGACCAATATTGGACACTAGATTTGTTATGTTATTGAAATCTATAATAAGCAATAAATCTTGAGGGGTGTAGTCCATGTCGATATTATATATTCCCCCTCCCTTCAGAAATACCTTTTTTTCTTTTTTGTGAGCAGAGCACAACAAAGCTCAGACGTGAAATGGAGAAAACTTTAGTTAGGAAATTAATCAGGATTTCCCGTGGAGCAGGTAAATGCACTCTTGCCTGGCGCAGGTGGCAAGGTGTTTCTTTTATTTGTGTACTTTTCAGAATTATTACGTGGTGATGTCATAATAACAGGCAACTTAGATTTATATATTGGATCTACAGTTTAATACGTGGTTTTGACCATTCTGGTAAACCTATATAGCATTTATATGTAGTACGTTCGTGCAGGAGGAACTACTTTAGAGACCACTGCCGTTGAAATGAAGTGGGACGACAGTACCAATATTATCCATAGAGGGAGAAAACGAATGAATTGTCTCCCTAATGGTTAGCAACACGGCACTGGAGGTAAGTTGGGCAGCGAGTCGAGAAAAAGGTGGAACAGATAGAGATAGCCGCAATATTTCCTCCGGTTGTTTGAAATGAAAGGAAAACAAATGATATGATGACGATTCATACCTTCAAGACGCATGGACAAAAGGGAATTAAAGCATAATTTCGTGAATAATGGTTTCTACAACAGGAAGTAAATCATTACAAGGAAGTACAAGAAAGCGACAGAGAGAGAGAGAGAGAGAGAGAGAGAGAGAGAGAGAGAGAGAGAGAGAGAGAGAGAGAGAGAGAGCTGGGAAAGATCGTAAAGAGAGTTAATGTCCTTGTTTATAGCCTTGTGTCGTGGTCGGGGCAGAGAGAGAGAGAGAGGGGGGCTAAAAGATGATGATGATGGACATGGATGCAATAACCTTATGATCTGTCACTCTCCTTGTCGGTGGGAGCAACAAGGCTGCAAGTATTTACAAGACATTATTTCATTCAGGTCACCAGCAACGCGAGGCTCGCATGTGGATGGGGCCTTTATGTCTCCAGGAGTCGTTGTCGTCGTCACACCCCCCCTCCCCTTCCCCCCTCCCCCTCCCCATCACATCGCCTCCCCATTTTTATGGGGTTTGGAATGCCTCTCTTGTCTTTTCTCAGAGCTCCCATGTGTCGCTCCTCCCACTCTTCCACCTTTTCGCTTGGAAATGTATTTCTGTACACGTTTGGCCCTTTTTAAAACATTTAAGAGACTAGGAGAAGTGATACAGAGAGAGAGAGAGAGAGAGAGAGAGAGAGAGAGAGAGAGAGACTGTGGTTCTTATATGTTATATCAGAACCGCAAAATTGTTACTTATGACATGGGCCTCTTTTTATTTAGTTCCAGTACTATATAAGTTCGATCGTTCGTCTCTCCACTTTTTAATATATCACTTTGTTCATTTTTGATGCAGACATTCGTGTAGTCTTGACTTCCAGTCTGTCTTGTTGGCTTCGGTCGACGTCGTCAATATTAATCTTGTGTTTAGATGAGCCTTAAAAAGCTATAATTTAAGTCCTGGCCTTTTAATTCTGTTAAGTAGTATTTTAAATTTTCGTGTGTGAATGTGTTTGGTAAACACATGTTGGAGTGTTTATGTGTATGACCGCTTTCTAGACAGCGACGTTAGATTTTACTGTAATTTATTTCTTCAACTTTTAAATGTGACATCAGTAACAGTTTTAAGTTCTGCTACCGTGTTTCTCCCCTGACATTATTTTATATAATGATATTAACGCAGACGAAAACGATGACCACAAACGAGCCACTGACTCATTGAAACTGATATTAACAAAACAAGAAACAGGAAAATTGACGCATTACGTTACCTTTGCTCTCTTAAGTTCTTCCGTTTTAGCCAACATTATTATCATTATTGTTAACACTGTTATTGTTGCTATTTATTTTTTATCATCATTGCCATTTTTAACGGAATTAACTATACTTATCTTATAACTACTGCATTCCTTGAACTGTGTCACTGAACAAAAAATAATGTAGAAAAACGGGCACATCTTCATTATAGGTAATATCATGTCAGCTGCAAAAAGAGAAGGGTCACAGATTGCAGCCAAATGACATTTAATACTCCTGTAAAATATGTCGTATCTATACTACTGAAATACTGCTAACACTTATAATACTATTTCTGTTATTATATTGGTAGTGATGATAACGTTCAATGTATTAATTTCTTGATTTCTATTTTTGAGTGTAAATATATTAATTTCACTTCTTAATTTCAGTGTCCGACATACTATTATATATATATATATATATATATATATATATATATATATATATATATATATATATATATATATATGTGTGTGTATATATGTGTGTATATACTGTATATATATCCATTAACGTGTCAGTCACGCATATTTAGTAAAAATATACCTCATTGTTACAAGTGTGGCTTTTTATTTTTCATATATATAAAATAATATATATATATATATATATATATATATATATATATATATATATATATATATATATATATATATATATATATATATATATATATATATATATATATATATACACACACATACACACGCACACACACAGTGTATATATATAGAGTGAAAAGTGAGAAAGATTGCCTTCATTAAGATACTGGGAAACGTAATCAGTACATGTATGGCATAATAAGTTATTTCAGGTCGGATAGGGAGAGAAGGAGACTCGTAAAATTACTCAAGATCCCACTGTTTCCATCTGGACTCATGAATGGGAGTTTTAATTGTTCTCTCTCTCTCTTCTCTCTCTCTCTCTCTCTCTCTCTCTCTCTCTCTCTCTCTCTCTGTGTGTGTGTGGTTCAAGGCCTTTTGAACACCCTCAATTAGCCCTCATGTTTTTAGGTCATTCGTATTTTGTGCTATTTTAAAAGCCCGTGCTTTCTATTCCTGTAAATTCTACAGTAACTTACTTGCGTCACATCAAGGCCGTAGTATGGCTTTCCCCCCTACCGTTTATGTTGGTTGACCAATTAATTTTTATTGCTTTCGTTATTTTGATTGCATTTCGTATGTATTTTAGTTAGCGTTGTTGTTTGCTCTTGATTTTATGGCTGCGCGGGGCTCTCTCCATCGCTTTGTTTACCTTTTGAGTTTTCGCGTTCTACGATTTCGGCCGGGCCATAAAGCTCGATTCTAGAGATGCCAGGTGTCGGTTTTATCATCTTTAAAATTAGGGGAGGAGCGACAGTCACGTGCTAATACCTCTGCATATCACGATGAAGATATATATATTTTTTTTATCTAATGGTACGGTTTTTTTTTTTAATCTAAGGTACGGCTCATTGGTTTTAAAGCATCTCTGGAAATTCATAAGATTTTGGCCTAATGGATGATAAAATGTATTTCTTCATATATGTTATTAAATTAGTCAGTACAGTGACCTGTTTAGTTTTATTGTGTTTAAATAATTGATTTTATAATGTTGTCGTGACTATTTACAGAGGTTTTTTACGTGTATCGTTTCTAGAAATGTAAATTTGAAATAGAAATAGTCCCTCCTTAAAATACACTATTAACCTAAGACTGTGCTGGTCAAAATGAAGCAACAGTGGAGTTTTCTACGGTGAAATATTTTCGTGTCGTAGGTGTTATTTTTCAAATGTGGCCATGAGTGTTGCGTAAAATCTTTCCTTTATTACTTTTGCACGTTTAAATATATTTTCAATTTTCATTTTCCTGATCATACTCTTATTGATATTTTTTAGATCCTATTTTTTAATTGTTTACTGTAATACACTGGTGCAAAACTTACTAATATTTTCATTCGATGGATAAGATTTTAATTGAGAGTGCTGCTCTGATGATACTTAAGAGAAATATGCTTATTATCCCAGTAGATATGCTATTGTCACCGTTTGTAATCAAAGCTGTAATGTACCACGGAAGGTACACATGAGATACTTAGTATAAAATACTTTAGCTATGTCGGGAAGGATGAGAGAGAGAGAGAGAGAGAGAGAGAGAGAGAGAGAGAGAGAGAGAGAGAGAGAGAGAGAGAGAGAGAGAACGGAAAAGGTAGGTGGTGACGGAATCGCAGAAAAGAATCCCGAAGGAAATGCAGTTGTCGTGTAGGAACCCCCTTTCATCCTTCGCCTTCTTTCGTCCCTTCCCTCATTCCTCTCCCCCATTTGCAGATTATTTATTTCACTTTTCGGTACACAAACCATCGCTTTAGGTATTTCTCGAGTGGTGTTAGCTTCTCTGCTTTTTTTTTTTTTTTGTAGCAAGCTATCATCTTCCGCTTTGGTAAGAATTAGATGCTAACTACTTGTAAAGAATTATGTTTCAAGATTTCCTTTTGATAAGAAATACATGTTAGATTTTCCTTTGTTATGAATAACCTTTTAATATTTCCGTTGAAGAATTACATGCAACGATTTTCCCGTTGCATAGAAATACATTTTGATATTTCATGTTGTTAAGCGAGCTTTTGATATTCCTCTTCGAGAATTACATTTTTCATTTTCAGTTATTAAAAATCATTTGTTAAAATATTTTCACTTGTCAAGGATTATGTATCAGAATTTTTCTGTCATACTCAGGTCTCACGTTAAGAAAGACAAATTGATATCTCTCTTTGTTGAGAAATACGTGCAAGGCTAAGGTAGATTCTAATTTTTTTCTCAGATGTTAAACGTAACAGTATTTGTATATTATCCTTGTATAATATGTTGTGTTGAATTGTGTTGCAGAATGGATCATTTTTATACTAAAACTTTTTTTGAAAAAGTTCAGCATTAAACTTACATTATATATTTGTCAATTGGGAATGCAATTATTATTTCTTTTTATTTATCAAAACCGAACGCTCGTTTATTATATAAAGGTTAAAATGGGTGTCGGGTTTCAAGTCTTAAAACACAGTTTGATTGAATATTTACATTATATCTTTGGGTGTGTGTGTGTGTGTATGTATGTATGTATGTATGTATGTATGTATGTATGTATGTATGTATGTATGTATGTGTGTGTGTGTGTGTGTGTGTAGTCTTTTTCAGTCAGTCATATACTCAACGAACTTATTTTCTCAATAAGAATTATGGTTAGGGGTTACTGAATTATATCATTTATCATAAATTACAGAGGTGAAAAAATATCCTTCTGGTAGGCCTGAAGTTCAAAAGAAATAGATTCCGTTATTAATGATCCTGCAACCTAAACATTCTCTACTTGATGACTGCCTTTCATTGAGTATTTCCGTCTTGATTTCACAATTTTACTGACGGAAACCTTTTCGCGAATTCGCGAACTCTGACGCGGTTGTGGACTAACTTCTATTCATAGCGGCTTGTCAACCCTTCGCAACTACAGCAGATTTCTTGATTGGCCCTGCAATTGCATTTTGTCTTCCATGGTGGACAATTTCGGCTCTCTCATTTGAAATGTAGCAATAATTTGGAATGCACTGTTTTCGTCATAAAATAGTTTCTCTTATCTTTTACTGATTTACTCGAGTTTGGTGTCAAGTTTGGTGCATTCAGACTTGTTTCAAGTTGATTTCACGAATCGGGAGCTTTTAAAGGAACCTGCCGTTAGTTTTACGTCATTTAGTGAGATTTTATTTCCCCTTGAAATGAAATCATGTCTATCGACTTTGATATTTCGTATATTTGGGATTGAAATATCCATTTTCTAAAGTGTTTGTTATTTGTTATAAGCAATTTCCATGTGACCTTTTCAAAAGCATTTTCTGATCTAGGCGTTCAGCCGTCAGTAGAATAAGATATTGTTTTGTCTTTTCAAGTTAGTCTGTTTTTCTCCCTTCCTGTATATGTCATCCAGTGCCGTTTCTGCAGATAAGCATTTTCATTCTTTGTTTTCATCTACTTTCTTGCGTCGTTTTGCGTCTTATTTAGACAAACATTTATGCATCATTTCTTGTTTCCTTACGCGTGACATGGTGCTTACAATACGCCATGTGATGTACAGCACCTTTCTGCTTTGCTGCCTTCCACCAGCCTCTTTCTCCTTTCGCGATTTTAATGTCGCATTTTGTGTCTCAGCGCCAGTCTTTATCCCTCCTCTTCCTCCTCCCTCCCTCCCCTGTCACTCCTCCCTCTCATCCCCTCCCGTTTTCCAAGTCCCCAGACCACTAAGTCACACCGGATAAAAATGATATGAAAATTCATGCTTCAATCACCCCGAAGTGGCAGGGTGATATTCTTTTATAGCGGGTCTCTGTCACGGGTTCTGTCAGCTGTCAGCGGAGCGGGACGGGACCGAGTCATGGAGAGGAGAGAAAGGAGAAGACGAGAGAGAGAGAGAGAGAGAGAGAGAGAGAGAGAGAGAGAGAGAGAGAGATGCTCTGAATATATAAGGGCTGAGGGGAAGAATTCGAGACTTGTTAAGGGGAACAATTGCTGAAGAACAGAAGCAATTAGGGAGGGAACGAATGGAAGAATTTTTGGAAACACGAATGAGCTTGCTGGGATTCCGATAAAATATTTTTTTGCCTGGAAATTGGAGAAAGTGAAACGGACGCGAGGGAACTGAAAGGCAAAGATCAGATAGGGAAGAACAGAAGGGGGTTATCTCGAACAGTACCAAGCAAAGTAGGGGACGTTCAAATTTTCCTAGAATGATCCCACGTCAATTTGAACGATATGCAAGGACATACTTCATTGGACCGTGAAATACAAGTACAGAATGAACACGGTATTTTAATGTAACTGTGGACACACACAGAGAGAGAGAGAGAGAGAGAGAGAGAGAGAGAGAGAGAGAGAGAGAGAGAGAGAGAGAATATCACTCCAAATCCATATTTACTCATGTTTTGTCCATCCCCGTAAGTTAAAGACAAAGGATCATGCGTTAGCAACAAAAAGATACGCCGTGAGACTCTAGAAGTTGAAAAGCAGAGAGAGAGAGAGAGAGAGAGAGAGAGAGAGACAGAGAGAGAGAAGAAATAATGGGGGAATACATTGGGAACAGGACAATTTGTCACCCTCACTTTCCAGCGACATCTCATGACAGGTGAACTTGCTGAGCTTCTGTCTCTTGCTGTCGTAGCGTTTTTGCTGTTTCAGGTCTGCAGACAGATAAATTACGTTTAAGAAAAGAGTAAAAATAAATGTCTTCAAATATTAAGATACGAAAGCATATTGATATCGAATTCATTGTACCCTGAGAATGATATGCATCCAAGGCAATTTCATATGACAAGTGCACTCCCCTTGAATAGGACTCGAACCCCTGCCTTGCAGGGTGGGTACGTTTGACACGATTTTATTAACGTAAAATTAGTGGCAGACTGTTTTATTTCTCTCTCTCTCTCTCTCTCTCTCTCTCTCTCTCTCTCTCTCTCTCTCTCTCTCTCTATATATATATATATATATATATATATATATATATATATATATATATATATATATATATATATATATATATATATATATATATATATATATATATATATATATATATATATATAATATATATACATGCATATATATATATATATATCTTCTTCTTCTTTTAACGTGCTTTTTCCCATTTTTGTATGGGGTAAGCAATGATGCCTTCTTTTTGAAGGACTTTTGATTTGGCTTTGGGGTAGACCTGTGGTCTCGATCGGCTGCCCTGCCTGACATCGCTTAGACCCCGGTAGCGTATGTTTCATGTATCATACCTCGACCCAACGCCCTTTCTTCCCAGCAGCGAGAAGTTGTTGCGCGGGTAGGGCGAGAGTTCGAGACGTGAGATGTTTGTTATGTTTTTAGAAGGTGTTGTAGTGGCTTTGTTTTGTGTGTATTTAGTCTGTAACAACCCATTTGCTTTTTAAGCAAACTATCCGTTGATTACATATATAATCCCGGGATGTCTACACGGATAGTAAAGTGTCTGCCTCTGATCAGTCGGCTGCAGATTTGAACCCGCGCCACAGACCTCTACGAAGTCCGAAGCTGTTGTTGTAACCAACTGAGCCTGAGCTCCACATATATAGATATTTATATATATATATATATATATATATATATATATATATATATATATATATATATATATATATATATATATATATATATATTATATATTATATATATATATATATATATATATATATATATATATATATATATATATATATATATATATATATATATATACACGAGTGTGTGTGTGTGTGTGTGTGAACAAAAGCACGCCTTTCCAAATATTAGCTATTTCACACTGACGTTCTCAAAAGGAGTGTGGGCTTAGGTTGCTGGTTCTGGGTTAGCACCTTCCTTTTAAGTAAGCTTGCGGCATTCTGTTGCACTTTTTTCCATGTTCTCTCATTTAACTTTACTACCTTAATCCTTCAACAGGTACTGGAATGTTTTGCCAAGTTTGACTTTGTACTAAATGCTTATTTCGCGATTAATATTTTTTTCTGCTTCTACAAGGAAAAAGCTATTGAGGCATTTCAGGTACATGGCGTCAGTTGCTACAGAACTGATCGAATGAGTAAGAAACCTTTTATTATCCAAGGGTCATGTTCTCCTGACCATTCCCATTAGTTGTACAGATAAATGTTTGTATGTCTCTGAAACCACGCAACTTCACAACGCTGACTAAGTCAGCCCCTTAAAATTTTCCGGGTTCTCTAACTGCTGCAAGATTTTTCCTTTCTGACCCACGTCCAGAGGTTAGCGTTGGAAATTCCCGCGCTTGTTTCAACTGTGTCTGGTCCTCTTTTTTTTTATGGAGAGTTTCATGGATCCTTTGTTTTCAAAATATTCTGGAAAGAAACGCCCTGATCTTAACAACTGGAATTTTACGTTTAGGATGAGCCGAGAGGCGTCACCCCATACTTCTATCCCTAACTGTCTCAATAACTGTTTGGATTTCATGTCGTTCACCTAATAATTCCGAATTGTTATTTGAAACATAACTGTTTTGGCACTTTTACGACGTAAATTCTGGATTCTGATTTTCTTTTTAGGTTTCCATAGCTTGTTTTAAAAGGGTCTTTCGATATCTCTCCTTTTTTTTTAAGTATAATTATTTGTTCTTTTCCTGTACGTTTATGTACATATTTCTCCACTTCTTTCAGTCCTTTTCTTCGTTCAGAAAATGGAATGTTCATTAAGAGCTTATAATGATAATGATTAATAATACTCAAGAGAAATCTGAGCACAATTGTGCGCATTTTACTATTTCTCATTCCATGGACAAGATATTTTTCCATTGACGTGAAGGACTTCAGGGTGGGATTATTGTATATATTTGTGGGATCAAAATTTCCTTGCATTACTTCCCTGAATATTCATATTTTTTTGACACAGTCGTTCAATAACAGTACCGTTTTCCAAGGACCAACATACTCGTGCATGAACCAGAGGAGAGAGAGAGAGAGAGAGAGAGAGAGAGAGAGAGAGAGAGAGAGAGAGAGAGAGAGAAATTGAATCGTGGCATGTAAAGACTGACAGCCGGAATAATGAACGGATTAACAAGCAATTCCGCTATGAAGCAATTATTCCAATTCCATGACATGTGGATGGATGTGCATTTTGCAATACGCAGAAATGGAAAGGGTCTAAAGAAACGGAAATCTCTTTTCTTCAATTGAAATATATGCATCATTTACAGACCTTGATGGCCACAATTCTAGTTCTTATAGCACAGATTAAGATGCCACATCGGCTAAATCTCGAATGACAAATCCTGCCATAAATCCGCGGAATGACGCCCTCTTACAATTCACGTAAAGGATAACGGAAAATCCTTCCGTTTTCATACTCTTTCCAAAAGCAATGTGCGAGGTGCCATTTTGAATGCGAAATCGATTGTGTCCTTTTCGGATTGCTTGCTGACTCATTCGCAGGTGAGGCTTTTAGGTTTTTCTGCCTGGTGGGCCTGAAGAGAGAGAGAGAGAATTACAGATATTCAAAGAACACTAACGACAGCTTGATTTCTAAAACAAAGTAGTTGTAGAGGCCATGCATATACGCCGGAATCTGAGCTACACAGAAAAACCTTTACAAATATAAGAAAAAATATTGTTACCTATATTCTATTTTTTTTTTAACCTGGCCAACTTGCACTTAGCAGCTTGCCGCTGATTGGATGGACGTCCTGTTGTCCGAATCTCACAGTTTTGTTTTCACACTGTTTCAGAATTGTGATTGTACGGGCATAGAGCGGGTTAAGAGCTAAGTTATGTGTTATGTAAATACCAGTTGTAATAAATGTAAGTATTAAGAACTTACATACTGAATTATTATATATATATATATATATATATATATATATATATATATATATATATATATATATATATATATATATATATATATATATATATATATATATATATATATATATATATATATATATATATATGATATTTAACAGTTATGAAACAACACTTGCCGAAACCTTAGACTAGAAATATGTTTCAAACGCATGAACTTTAATGTTTAATTTCTAGCTAGATTTTTAGTGCAATCATGCCATTAGTGGTTTGGAAATAACCAAAACGTATTTATTGTACATTGCTGAAGGTTCTCTAACGCCTAAAAACAAAAACTATCGTACAAATTTAATCTTGGCGGAAAAGTTGAGGAGGCGGAGTTGCAGCGGGAGGTTCAAAGCTGGGTTGTGGTGCTCTTGTGTTCCTAGAATAATCATTAAGATGTTTATATATCATAATGCCAATTTTTCCATTTCAAAAATAGTGCAGACGGAATGTCATTGATATTTTATGATATGTATAAAGGCAAATTGAACATGCAATGAATTTGCGAATACTTTTTTCTAGCTAGTGTGGTACTCTCTGCTATATAAAATTTCAGTAAATTGACTGTTCTTCAACTAGGGATTTTCAGGTATGTCTTATCCTGGTGTTTGAAGTCCCTTCATGTGTGCTTTGATCTGTATCGTCTGTTGTGGCTATGGCTGAAATAGGTGGAATAGATAGTGAGGCACCTGCTCTATAGCCGATTCTAAGCTGAATAATTCTGGTTGTAAGTGGTGTGTGCAGACGACGACGACTCATCGGCTGTTCCTCCCACAACTCCATCTCCTCAACTTTTCAGCTAAGATTAAATTTGTACGATTGTTTTTTTTATTTTTAGTCGTTAGAGAACCTTCAGCAATGTACAATAAATACGTTTTGGTTATTTCCAAACCACTAATGGCATGATTGCGCTAAAAATCTAGCTAGAAATTAAACATTAAAGTTCATGCGTTTGAAACATATTTCTAGTCTACGGCTTTTGTAAATGTAGTTTTATTTGTTATATATATATATATATATATATAATATATATATATATATATATATATATATATATATATATATATATATATATATATATATATATATATATATATATAATAATTCGGTATGTAAGTTATTAATAATTACATTTATTGCAACTGGTAGTTACATAACATTACATAACTTAGCTTTTAACTCGCTCTATGGCCGTGTAACCACAATTCTGAAACAGTGTGAAAACAAAACTGTGAGATTCGGACAACAGGACCTCCGTCCAATCAGCGGCAAGCAGCCAAGTACAAGTTTGCCAGGTTTAAAAAAAAAAAAATAGACTATAGTTTACAGTTTTTAATTATTTGAAAAACTCCAATAGCTACTTTGTGCAGTATTGCCCACTATTAGGACACTTCATAATGAAACCCAATTGCTCAAGTTTACATCATCGTTTTCCGTATAAAATTTCCATCTGACATCAGTCGTAAACATGAGATTCATAGGACAGCGTTTTTGAGGTATTGATTCCCATTCCTGTACATATTCATGCGTATTTCTGCTTGCATTTACGTATATTTGCGGAAATGTATTAAAAAAATATCGTCAGTATTTAGACTGGAGTTTACTGCTGTAAAGGTTCTGTTTGTTTTTGTTTTTTTCTGCTGTCAGGAATTGTGAGAAACTGTGAGAACTGCATTCTTGTAAGGATCATGAGTGTGACATAATTGTTAAAATCCTTTTTGTTTGTGTGTGTGTAATTGTGAATGCAGGAGCCGGAAGGCTCAGGTGAGTCATGCAGGTTATTTGGCTCCGTAATGAAAAACCTCACGACGTTGCAGGCCATATTTCGTCCAAGAATTACGGAAACCATTATGCAAGATGCAGTGAATAAGTCTTTCGGAGGAATTTAGTATGTTTTTTTTTTGCTTTCGTTAAATTTGCTCTTGTTTTGTTCATGCATTTGTCACGTTTTTTATCTAAAAAAAATTACGGAAGAAAACTTTGATTGCATTTACAATAGGTTGCTGAAATGAACTTGAATAAGGAGTAATTTTTCATGTAAATATTCTGTACACTATTTTAATAATTGCAGAGGTTGAAAGTGAATACTTATTGATGACGCGATGGATTTTAGTTATCAGATTTTCGTTTATATAGAAATTAGTTATGCACTTAGAGATTAATGTGTGTATTTCAGCACTTCCGGCAATAGTTTTCCATCATAAAAAGGGGAAAATATAATTATGAATAATATATATTTATTTATAGTTACGGCCAGTTAAATATTAGTTCCCTCTTCGCTAATATTATGATTACACGCTGGTTAAAAGACGGTATATAGTGTTCCGATAACTTCGTGTTCGAACCCCACCCGGAAAGGAGAATTTAAATGTTTAATTTCCTTTCTGATTTCTGGTTTTTAGTCAAGAGAAGCTGGGAGTTCGTTATCACGATCATAGTTTATATATATATATATATATATATATATATATATATATATATATATATATATATATATATATATATATATATATATATATATAGTGAGTGTGTGTGTGTGTATGTATGTAGGTGCATTTGCGTGAGCATGTTCATGTGTTCTGACCTCATAACTTGGTCCCTTCATATTTTTTCGAATATAGAATAATGAAACCCCATCTACCAGTGAGAAGAATTGAACTCGCGTACATTGGTTTGGTTGAAGGACCTTCTGGTAATATTCATTTCGTATTCAAGGCTTTGTAGTGAGGAGGCCTGTATGAATATATTGTGTATGTACGTGTATGAATTAACACAATCATTGCATGGCCGTTGTATATTCACAACTAGGTATGTTTTCAGGACTTTTCAAACGGTAATGGAAGTAAACATTCATGAATACGAACACACTCCTCCTTTGTCTGCATATTTGATGCATATGTAAACGTCAATTACTTTATTTATTACATAACATGCAAGCGAATTGAATTCTTTTCTCTGCTGGAACATGAAGAATTGAAAATAGACATTTCATAAAACAGCCGTTTCACACGAAGGCCGCTCGTTCATCCCGCTGCTTGAAGGGCATTGCCATCAGTAATAGAATGTTTGTCTCCGCCTGCTGTCAAACACACTGCCGGAGTTTCACGTGACGTTTTAGCATTGATCTGCCATGCTCTAACGAGGTCCATAAACAGACGTGTTTTGACACCTTTGTGTTAGGATGGCCTCATGCAAGTGGAAAATATTCGCACCCAATTAATTCAACTTGGGTTTGGGTGGGAGTGGGGGAGAGGGGATGAAAGGGGGGTTTGATGGGGTGGGGTTGGTTAGAGGGGGGATATGGGGGCACCAAGTGTTGAGCAAAGGTTAGACGTGGGGTGCGTTTTCAGGTGGGGAAAACATTAGGTATAATTAAGATTTTTCTTTCCGAAACCTGTGCAAAATACCTTTTTTTTTTTTTTTCGTACGTTGCAAAGAGACTTCGAATCGGCCCCTATCTCGATCAAACGAACGTTGCCGCTTTAGAAGAAGAAAGGGAAAGTAGCTTTTGTCAAAATCTGATTCTGTAAAATAACTGGGAGTTTTAGTAGAATATCGGCTTTCATGGGCGATAAAGTGAGACAAATATATTGCTGTAGAATTAATAAAAAAAAAAAAAAAAAAAACAGAGAAAAAATTTATTGAAGAAATGGTGGTTCTACAAGGAAAAACTTAGATTGATAATTATAGACGACAGTACTACAAAACTGATTGCTTTTAACGGGTAACACCTCATCGTATTGCTAATTGCCGCTGAAAGAGCAATATATGTTTAAGCTTAATTGAAAAGTGATGAATAAAAATCAAACAACACTCTGGTGTTTTAAATTCCATTTAACCATAATAAATACTGAAAGATGTTTGTACTTTTCAGACAGCTAGTATTTTGAGCAGAAACGCATACCGATCTCTGGACTGAATGATAATCAAAGTATGTGATGTGATAATGACAGAGAAGCAGGACGAGGAACGATGAAAGAAATGACAGTTATTGAAAATTGATGGATGTTTCTTGTTTTTCCTGTGTTGTCTGTAGCGGCGACAGATCACAGCACGGACGCGGATCGTTATTAGTCTTTTGAACTATCGTATTTGTTATTGTTTACCTGAACGTGCAAAAGGTTAAACGCTGCAGTGGAATGTCATAGGAAAACAGACATGGAACAACGCGAGTGACGAAGAATTTTTTTTTAGGTTGAATTCGAAATTCGTTCCCCTAAAAAAATAATAAAAAAAAGAAATGGAAAATGGAAACCAAATGATCCAATTTCGCTATAATAAGTAACGGGGCGATTAGGATGCAAATTTCATAATAAAAATGAAAAAGTCATGGCGTTGTCACCACTAGGGGTGGGGTTTGGAGGAGGGAAGGGTGGTGGGGGCAGGGTGGGAGGGGAAGCGTGTGAAATGTGTCAGTCTCCCAGACAGTTGCATTTAGTTACGCTGTTCATTAGTTGTTTTCCGTTACATTTTGTGTCCGGTCGTATTGTTGATAATTTGTTTTGCCGACTATAAAGTCCCGGAATTTGTTGCCTTTTTATGTGCGTCATCATTAGTTTGCGTATCCGCTTGACTTTTATGACGTCGACGAGAAAAAGTACTGCCGTTATTTTTTTTTCAGGCGCGTAAAATGTCATTCCAGACCTGTAAGTAGGCATATTTCGCTTTAATTAACGCCCCATCTCTCTCTCTCTCTCTCTCTCTCTCCTCTCTCTCTCTCTCTCTCTCTCTCTCTCTCTCTCTCTCTGTGTGTGTGTGTGTGTGGTCTTTCTGTTTTTAATGCCCATCGAGTTTACCCATCTATACTATATTTTGTTCCATAAAATAGGATGCCTTTGCTTGTCTGTTTGTATGCATGAATAAGTTTTGCGTTCATTTATGTTTTCCATGTATAAACTGCACTGACTTACTCTCTCTCTCTCTCTCTCTCTCTCTCTCTCTCTCTCTCTCTCTCTCTCTCTCTCTCTCATACATATATACACATACGTATATAGGCCTACATACATATATGTGTTTATATATTCAATATATAGGCCTATGTGTATATTATATATGTATATATATACATATATATATACTGTATATGTACTGTATGTATGTATATGTATAATATGCATGCGTGTTTGTAAAATATATTCATCATTCGCTCGATCAAATCCGGCAATGTTGTGATCCGTTACTAAAGTCTTGTTATAAGTTAGTAACAACAGATCACTAAGCCCGCCAAGCCCAAAAGTGCGACAGATAGATTGCAACTGTGAAGTGCATTCACGGAATTCGATAAAGCTGCGTATCACCCGCTAAGGAAATCCTCGAACCAAGGGGAAGAGAAGATTTTAATTGGCAAAAGCATCGCTTGCTCAGAGTCAACTCCAATTTAACTTTGGCGCGGAGCACCTTTGCTGGAAGCAAAGTTGATCTCAACAAGTTTCCTACCAAGTACTGTTTCTAAAGTAAGTTGCTGATCACTCCATGATGCAACAGTCTTAACAAGTTCGTCCATTTATGCCGTTCATATTCTTTGATGGAGGGAAACGCGTTCGATTTTGGGCGAAATGAAGACATGTGCGCGCGGGTTACATAAGGTCTCTTTTGTAGAAGGAGTTAGAGAGGCATTTTAAAATAAGATCTACCGATATTTTATATTTTTTAATAAATACCTTAACCTGGAGATTATACTTGTTTCTTTTCCAACTTTTTTTTTATAGAGCATTTACCGAGAATATATTGAAGTATTAACTAATATACTATCAAATTTCATGGAGCCTCAGTATGGTTGTTTTCCATTCCTTCAATTGTTATGTTCTTCTATTCTGTATGTTCTTGTATTCTCTATTATCAGTATCATCATTAACGTTATATTTATTTTCTATTTCAGGTAAATGTTGTTGATCTAGGCGTATTGATAGGTTGATGCTGTTGCTGCATCTGTTCCATTGTCTCTTGGTTCCGGTTATCACAAGGTAGGTAACGATTTCTACGTAGTACCTCTCCAAACAAAAAATTATTCCATGTTTATTGAAATTACCGAATAGTGTAAAGTTGTTTGTGTATGTATTTCAGGTCATTTAAAATCGTGGACCCTGTATTTTTCTTGCAATCTTTCATGTTACAGAATTGAAGGATTCTAGGTTTGAGTGGACAATGAAATGAATTAATTTTTTCAAAACACTAGTAAATGGACATTTGAATTCGGTATTTCCAAGACAATTTAAGGCCCACCCCCTGATTTTAGGAGTTATGTGTCAGATAGTATAGCGTTCCTTTTAGGAATTTATTTTTACTTTTTCGTCTATGAGGCATTAATGCGGAAGAGTATTAGATTGCTGATTGCTGATACCATTTATTCAAGGTGTGTTGCCTTTTCTTTCTCTGCTTTAGTTAGCGGCAATAAACATTGTAATGTTATTCTAAATGATACGTCTTACATAGATTTTTATGTAATGATTTGTGGTTATTCGGTAAGCAGCAAGTTTCTTTTCATAATGAAGAAAAGAAAAAAGAGTATGTGCTGCTTCGATTTTTCAATAAAATTAAAATTAATTTCTCAAACTATTCATTAACATTATCTTGATGTGGCGTATTATGGGACCAATTTCATGTATTCCATAGTGGTCACGTTTTTTTTTTTGCCTTTGCACATAGCCTGATCATTTCTCTCTTTTTTTAATACGTGTAATGCATATA
>NC_089741.1:51816857-51849357 GCF_040412425.1 Macrobrachium rosenbergii
CGGTAGAGGAATGAACAAGAAGTAGATTTTTTTATATATTAATGAAGAAGTTAAGAGGACTGTGCTATTGTATAGGTCCAGACAATGATTACTTTTACTGAAGGTAAAATACATGTCTAAAGTATTGTTTTTAGAAAATGTTAAGGGCACAAATCCCTTGGTTTTGACATGAAGTTAAAGGGTGTGACAATAGGCAGAGGTATAAGACAGAGATTAGTGTTTATTTGAAAACCAAGTATAGACAGAATTTTTCTTAAAATTTATTTGGCACAGGAATTGTATCTTTTTACTCTAAGGTGAGTTAGAAAATAAGCAATTGCTTGAATTTGTACATAAAGAACACATAAAATGTTACTTTTTACATAAAAAGATAGGGACCTTTAAAGCGTTAGTTATTAAGTGAAGATAATGGGTATTATTATTATTATTATTATTATTATTATTATTATTATTATTATTATTATTATTATTATTATTATTATTATTATTTCAGTAGATAAATTCTATTCACATGGGACAAGCACGCAGGGGCCATTGACATGGAATTTAAGCTTCCAAAGAATGTCGATTTCAGCCTCCCACTGCAGACCCCACAATGCAGCAGTAACTGGCCATGATACAGAGCCAGTGATTTTTCATCGCCCTTGGGGAGACGCGAACCCGCGACATCTGAGTGGCATACTACGACACTAACCATTATACCAGCGGACCAGCAGAGTGAAGAAAAAGGACGTGAGATTGAACTGGTACGTGTCAGCCTGCTTTGCAACAGTTCTTGTCACCGAGGACGAAAGGACACTTGAAAGGTAAAATGGATCAGAGTTGTTAGCTTTCATGTGAAGATGAAAGACACAACAAGCCTTAGTTTTCATGAATTGCTGCATTGAACGGCAATCGTTAGTTTTATGCCTGACGGCGCAGAGTATGAGAGTCGTTTTTTTTTTTTTTTACGGGAGTTTGGAGGACACAGCGAGAAATCGTTTTTACGTGAAGTTAAAAGGATACAAAAGTAAATATTATTATTTATTATTATTATTATTATTTCAGTAGATGAAATCTATTCACATGGAACAAGCACACACAGGAGCCATTGACTTGAAATTTTCGGAAGCTTCCAAAGAATGTTGGTTTTAACCTCTCACCGCAGACCCCGCACTGCAGCAGTAACTGATCATGATAAAGAGCAGTGATTTTTCAACATCCTAGGGGAGACGCGAACCCGCGACATCTGAGTGGCATTCCACGACACTAACCACTGTACCAACGGACCAGCGAAATAATTTTATTATGAAGATGAAGACTAAAAGAACGGTTAGGTTTTACATGAAGGAGAAGGTAAAACAACAGAATGAATAAAAGAGGAATGCTGGTTATCCGTGCTATCCATCCCCTCCCCCCTCCTTGTATTGAAAGTCTTTTTTTTTTTTTATTCTTATCTGAATTCTAAAATTAAGTCATAAGTATCAATGTGTAGAGTTAGGTATTAATAAATAAGGTCAGATATTGTTACACATCCCTGCATCGTGTCTTGATTTTTCGTGGCAAAATGGAAGGGTTTACTGTCAAGTCGAACTTTAAATTTTATGGAAAATTTTCAGCCTACAGAATATGCCTGATATTTTTCTTGTTGAAAAAAATTACCTTTTTTTATATTTTCTGATATATTTTTCAGTAAAATGCGCACATTACAAGAAATTTTTTTTTTTTTTTGCACATCCTTAAAAACGATTTCTAGTTTTCCCCTGTCTGATATTTATAAAATTATTTTGAATGACTGTAAAGGAATAATCTATTGAGTTTAGCTGAGTTTAGACATGCTATAAATTTTGCTGTAATATACATGAGCTTTTCTGACACTTTTGTAGGGCTTTGTACTTAAGCTTTTAAGGAATATTAGCGCCGAGGAAAGAGGTTTGAATTGAAATCTTTTATAGTGGATGAATGGATTTTGTGTGCTCAACCTTCCCCTGAAGGAAAACTAAAAAAAAAAAAAAAAATCACAAATTTTATCTAGATATTCATTAAATTATACTACTGTTGCCTTGGTTAATGCGGCATTTACCTTATAAATAATAAATTAACCTCATCAACACGAGCTGGTAAGGACTAAGTATCTAGCCTAGTTACTCCCTGAGACTTTTTCATTCAAAGTGCAATAATCAATTTATGATCTTTTCAACTAGCCATGAAGACCTATCCCTGCAGAAAGTTTTCATTTCTGAACATGTTCATTATATATATATATATATATATATATATATATATATATATATATATATATATATATATATATATATATATATATATATATATATATATATATATATATACATATATATATGTGTGTGTGTGTGTGTGTGTGTGTGTGTGTATATGTATATATATATATATATATATATATATATATATATATATATATATATATATATATATATATACATACGTGTGTGTATATGTATAGTTTGTTACAGTATACTTTTAACAAGCAAGAAACTCAGGACATTTTGTCTTCATAATTAACTGTATAATTACCTAATGCATCAGTTCTGGTATTCGATTAGGTATTCCGCCTATGAGGACTCTGGTAGGTTTGGTAACTCTGCGCAGGTGGTGACCATTCTACCTTTCTCACTGAACGCTTGTATGATCTTTCGACTTAGCATGACATTCCGAGGCGTCAATAAATAAGTTGATCAGGCAAATAAATGGCATTCGTCATAACAAAGCAGTGTGTTATGAGCACAAATTTACAATAAATGAAAAAGACTTTATAGAAAATTGCAGCTAGTTGGATGATATAACTCACTAAAAAAAAAATCAGTGATGTCGTCAAATTTGTTGACGATGCCAGGTTTGGATGGCATTTTTAGTTAATCTGTTAATGTAATTTTCTTACTACTATAGTGGTCAGATACTTCATTGTGTTATACTCTATAGACACATTAATAGATTGTTGCAGAAATTGTTCTTTCCTTTGTGTGTATTGAAAGATTTGTGTGATGCCTACGTGACTTCCCGTTTTCTTTGTTTTTGTCGTCAGTCGCCTGACTTCCCGTTTTCTTTGCTTTTGTCGTCAGTCGCCTGACTTCCCGTTTTCTTTGCTTTTGTCGTCAGTCGCCTGACTTCCCGTTTTCTTTGTTTTTGTCATCAGTCGCCTGACTTCCCGTTTTCTTTGTTTTTGTCGTCAGTCGCCTGACTTCCCGTTTTCTTTGCTTTTGTCGTCAGTCGCCACGAAACCATTTGTGTTAACATTTTAGTGGAGGGCGCGGCATCACGTATGTTAGACAGCCATTACACAGGCTGATATGATCGTGTGCACATATTTACTTATGCATATGCATTTAGTCATATATGCTTGCATAAGCTCATACCTATATGCGTGTGTATATATATTTAACGTGCATGTATAGTGGCAGGATCAGAGAGATTTTGACAAAAAAAAAAAAACCCTACTAAGGTAACTGCATGACTTCAAAGGTAAGCCTTTTGAGATGGGCCTGAGGAAAGAAATAAAGAAGCAAAAAACTGAAAATGCCTCCATTAGTATTGCATCCTGATACATGCAAACTTGTATGCTAGGAAATGTCATGCCATCGAATAAGCCGTAATTTGAGTCTTAGGGCTTTTGGCAATAGAAAGAAAGCACGAATAGGTCATTACGTTCCATAGAAAATAGCAAGGTGTTTTGTGCCCTCCGTCCGGGAATCGTAGAGGCGCGTTTGCCCTGCTTATGTCGGCTCTGTGAGATATCAGCGACCAGCCTTAATGTGCTTAGCTTGCTGGAATTTTTATAAAGTTTTAAAGTTTCGCTTTCCTCAGTTTGCGAGGGATCCCCTTAGCATAGGAGAAGGAAAAGGATATTGCTGAAAGGAAAGGGGTGGCCGAGGTACGAAAGGACAGTGTCTTATTCTTCTCCCTCCTTCGTAGCATGACAGCCTCAAGACAGTCTTAACAATTTAGCTCTGAATCTTGTAAAATGGTGAATATCATTTTAGCCAAGTTTTATTTCAGGTATACAGAGCTTATCGATTAGTATTAGATATCTGAAATGCAATCTTTGGAAACGCCCCTCATCTTAAGAAAGATAGCGCAACGAACAGAATTGGAAAGGAAATGCCTTTTATTTTTATTATGAATCATCGCAGTTGAATTACGCATTATTCAGACTCATGCATGTAAAACTGATATTTATTTTTGCCAGAGGAAAAGGCGCATAAGCAATAATCTTTCGTTTCGAAAATCGTGAAAATGGGAGGTGTCAGCGGTTAATAATAAAATAGAAAAGCAAATATTCCGGGAACAAAGAGATGTCGCTCTGTTGATTCCAGCAATGTTTTAAGGCTAACATTCATTTATTACAATGCTTTTAAATTGTTAATCGTGTTTTACTTTCCATTTGAAGCCGTTGCAGCGATTGCTATTGTTTGTGATTGTTGCGAAATTGAAATACAAACATAAACTAATGCAATATTAAATTTGAGAGGAAATTGCTGTCATACACACACAAAAAAAAATGGGTTTTAAAAACATTTTGGCTTAGTTTATATTCCGAAAATTTTAGTCCGGGAAATAGAAGTTCGTTGCAGCGTGATATGAAGAAATAACGGACAACGCAGGAAAACGTTCGAACCCTCCGTCTCACTTACAATAATTTTTCATTTCTTCATATTACGATGCAACTAACTAAAACCACTATAAGCTTTCTGAATAAAATATAAATAACTGGACATTTTTCGATGGTTTGTTCTTGGAGTCTTCAGATTTGGAAATCCATCTCAGAAGAAGCATACCATAGAAAAAAAGAAGTTTTGCGATACTAATATCAAAGTGAGTTACAAGGAATAACCTTTGAAAATTAACAGCCTGAAGAGTAAAATCCTAAATCCGTCAGAAAGCGCAAGTGGTTTTATTCCAACCTCTTATCTGCTGCACTTGATTTTCTATTGCATTTTTAAGCTGTCAAATTGGTCTTATTCTGTCTCAGGCAAGTTGAGTTGAGCTATCAGCCCCTCTTTAATAAAGAGAAATTTCTTTTTGTATTTAAAATGTCTCTTCCTTCCATGACTACTGACAAGTATTAGATGCTTCATTAAAATTTCCTCAGCATTTTCCTGTTATTTTAGTTCAGGAAAACATGTTGTCCAAGATGAGAGCGAAATAAATGAAAATATTTCATATAATATCAAAGTAAACAAAAATTAAGTAATCGTAATGGGCGCGCATACGCACACACACACACACACACACACACACACACACACACACACACACATATATATATATATATATATATATATATATATATATATATATATATATATATATATATATATATATATATATATATAAACTCGTATGTGTGTGTGCGCAATACAATTACATATTTTTGTTTACTTCCATATTATATGGAATATTTTATTTCGCTCTCATCTTGGACATGTTTTCCTGAACTAAAATAACAGGAAAACGCCGAGGAAATTGTAATGAAAGACGTCTAATCCTTGTCAGCAGTCATGGGAGGAAGAGACATTTTAAATATAAAAAGAAATCTTTCATTATTGAGGGGCTGATAGCTCAACTCAACTTGTTTGAGACAGAATAAGACCATTTTCACAGCTTAAAAACGCAAGAGCAGATGAAGTGCAGCAGGTAAGAGGTTGGAATAAAACCATGTGCGTTATCTGACGGATGTAGGATTTTTCTCTTCAGGCTGTTAATTTTCAAAGGGTATTCCTTGTAACTCACTTTGATATTAGTATCGCAAAACTGCTCTCTCTCTCTCTCTCTCTCTCTCTCTCTCTCTCTCTCTCTCTCTCTCTCTCTCTCTCTCTCTCTCTCTCTCTCTCTCTATGGTATGCTTCTGAGCTGGATTTCCAAATCTGACGACTCCAAGAACAGAACATCGAAAAATGTCCAGTTGTTTGTTATTTATATTTTATACAGAAGGCTTATAGTACTTGTAGTTAGTTTTACCCCTTTTAGTGGAATGTCAATCATTGTGACAGAGTAAGGGATTTCATTTCATGGGAAGAGATGTAACGAAACACTGGGAGAAAATGTTTTCATACCTTGGAATAACCATCTAGGTCAGTGGTTCTCAACCTTTTCTGGCCCATGCACCCTTTCACCATATGTCAGAATGTCATTTTACCCCCTTTCCAAAATTGTCTGCCTCAAAAGGTACATTCCAAATAATGTGCATATAATACTAAAAATCGCCAGTTTTGTGATATAGAGCTAGTTTGAGACTCCAAATGTGTGGTCACAATTTCTCCCCACCCCCAGCTCTGAAATTCCCCCCTGCTTGAGAACCACTGATCTAGGTAATACAGAGCCAGATGTCCTTCTACGCCAAAAGACATACAGAACCAATCGGGTAAAGATATACTATTGGAGGAAAAATTATTACGAGCAACATTTATCATTATGCAAGATCGAAACTGGGGCGCTGCTGACGCTCATTTTAACGAATCGCTTCTTTTTAAGGAAAAGCAATCCTTAATGATTCCAAGTATTTTCTCAAGTACCTTACGTGATACTCAACCTTGCAGAAGTTCTAAGAATTAGGCTTGGGCTCTAGATAATATTTCATGTAATATATTTTGCAGCATATGATTATCATAAGAGTTGGTTCTTATCCAACTGTATCCTCGTCATATATTCATTTATTTATTTTTGAGATACTATGTGTCTCTGTCGTTTGTAAGTAAGTTTAGAGCAATATAATTGTAAATTTATGTCCAAATGTTGACAATTATTTCGTGTACTTCACGATATACCTTTAACCTGATACTGCCATCAGGTTACGAAATAAAGGCCTCAATATATTTATTCATATACATCTGCCATTTCCCTTGTTTATATACTGTTTTTCTCCGGATTCTCTCAATTTTCCCCTATCATCATTTCCATCTATAGCCTACTTAAGACGGTCTCTTGCCCTTGTTGATTAATCTCAAAATAACAGCTTCCGTTTTCCACGTATCTTAACATCTCGTTAGCGACCTGGCTTGTTTTTGAACAATTATCTCCAATCTGATAAAGAGTATTTCTTTATTAGTTAGAGACTCCAGATTAATTCCTTAAGTAAGTTTTCCTCTCATTTAAATATCCGATCTACTTCCAATCCTACTGATACAGTTGCATGACATTTAAAAACGTTATTGAAATTATGGATGGGGATCTTGAATAATTTTGAATTACTGTCGGAAGAACTATTGCAAATCTTTCAATATCCATTTCTGTAGCGTTTAGCTGGTCCGTGGGTATAGTAGCTAGTGTCGTGGCTTGCCACTCAGATGTCGCGGGTTAGCGTCTCCCCAAGGGCGATGAAAAATCACTGGCTTTGTATCATGACCAGTTACTGCTGCAGTGTGGGGTCTGTGGTGGGAGGTTGAAACCAACATTCTTTGGAAGCTTCTAAAAATTTCAAGTCAGTGGCCCTTGTGTGGTTGTTCCGTGTGAATAGGTTTCATCTGCTGAAATAATAATAATAATAATAATAATAATAATAATAATAATAATAATAATAATAATAATAATAATAATAATAATAATAATAGATTTCACTAGAAACTGTTATGAAGCAGCTTCTCAAAATTGTCATTGTTGGACTTGCCAAACTCTGCAAGAAGTGTAGCTTGCGTCATTGTAGATTCCTCAGCTTTCTTATGGAGTACTGAGTCAAAGACACTTAACTTTAATCAGTAACAAAATTCCTCCATTCAATCTGTCATTTAATTCTCCATCTCTTACAAGTTAATTGATCTGTTATTTCATAAGTTGCTCAATTTCTGCATTTAAGCAGCGCGGATTGCCTTGTCAATTTCCTCATTATTTTGGTCACATTTAGACTCTCTTTAGCCATTAACATTTTATGCTGGATGAAAACAGAATTAGCCATATTGATAAGGATAATTAAAGACTGTAACCAGATCGATAATAAATAATGTTGAAAATACTGGTATTTTCCTACTGTGGGTATTTTTTTACTCTACTGTTTCATCACCGGTAATAATAATAACGTTTACGGAAAAGGGGTTTCATCCACGATTCAGTATGAACGTGGCAGTGACAGTTATTCTTCTCTGGAGCCACCCCTTGTTAGAGAGAGAAGAAACTGGTTACTGTTCTCAACAAATAATAATGGCATCCATTAATGAAAACCTATATTATATATATATATATATATATATATATATATATATATATATATATATATATATATATAAACACATATATATATTTCCCAATCAAGACTTCGGTATATGCAGATTTGAATGGAAATGATAAGGGGGCAATTTAGTGCTCGGAGAAACATCCTTGGTTTGACAATGAATTTGACTGGAAATACAAACTCAGCCATGACAAAGGCAAAACCAAATTGATATGATACTCCGACAGTCTCTTTTGCATACTCAGAGCTTTCACTTCTCCTCACATTTCCTATTCAGGACATTACCTATATAATAGCGGAGACGGATGTGGAGGAGGAGGAGAAGGAGGAGGAGGGGGAGGGAAGGGAGAGGGTAGAGGGGGAGGAGGAGGAGGCCAATGCTTCAAGAAAGGCAGGGGAAGAAGCATAGGAAACGTAGGAGAGGAGAGGAAGAGGCAAATGGAAGAGGGCTGGAACTGCGCGAAAATGGAGGAGGGGG
This sequence comes from Macrobrachium rosenbergii, assembly GCF_040412425.1. NCBI lineage: Eukaryota > Metazoa > Arthropoda > Malacostraca > Decapoda > Palaemonidae > Macrobrachium > Macrobrachium rosenbergii. The sequence goes on from NC_089741.1 coordinate 51,825,512, forward strand.
AAGAAGTTGAATGGAAAATTACGAAGTGGGCGAAAGAAATAGTGGATAATAGGAGGGGAAGAGGAAAGTGTTAGAGAAGTGTAACAGCAGGGAAGGTGGAGAAAGGAGAGAGGGAAGGTGAAAGAAAGAAGACTAGAATTTACGAAACAAAGACCAGGAACAAGTAATAAGAAATGCTGAAGAAGAGGAAAAGAGAAGAGGCACAAGAATAAACCTATAGAAGACAAGAATAAGAATTAAAGGAAGAGGTGGAGAAGACAAAAGAAGAAAACCAGCTGAATAGAGATACAGAATAAAGTTGAGTTATAAAAAAAAAATATTTTGGTGTTGTTGCTTGAGAACACATATTATTAAGGAAGCACTCGAGTCACATGGAAGGAAATGGACCAGTATCTAACCCGTACTCAAATAAGAAAACTCCAGCTTTAGGTGAAATGTCTAGGTAAATACTCGCATACAAGTAGGGTCATGGTTCGTCGTGTTTTTTTTTTTTAAATATGTGGATAAATGGCATAACTGTAGAAAATTGAATAACTTGCGCAACTGAGTATAAATGGATAACTTACGGTACTGGAGAAAAGAATAGATGAAATTGAGGGCTTTCAATTTTCATTTACCTCAGGCCCCCACATTCAGAATTTTCTTTGTTTAATTCAGAGAGAGAGAGAGAGAGAGAGAGAGAGAGAGAGGTGCCGAACGATAAAATTCAAGTAAATTCAGGTTTTTACGAATGTATATCAAGGACATCAGTCAGTCCGTCCGTCTGGCCGTGTCTTTTTCTCCTCGTAGCCTGGGATATTTTTCCCTAACTATCGTGACTTTTCGTTCGCCGGCACTAACTTTATTCAGCGTTTTTTCCTCGAGGAGTAATTGCCGTTAACCCTGTTAGTGTTTTGCAGTGAAAATCGGTCAGTTGAATCCCTTTTGTTTTTGTTCAGTTTCAGAAATGTTCAGGGACTCGGCGCCGCTGCTGAAATGTCAACGTGTTTATGATCCTCGTCATACGTCAAGTAAACTCCCATGATTGAAATGTTACGCCGTCATTAATGCAAATGTCTCCTCCCCCTCCGTTTCTGTTGTTGGACTGTAAACGCGTTGATGACGCTTTTAAAATTAAGTATTAATTCGGGTGATGTCGAAAGCTGGATGTAATTAACGCATCTGCATATCTCATTTGTGCAGTTAGAGAAAACATTCGCAGGGAGCTGATAAACGCCGCTTTGTCATACGAAATCAGCGCGTCCTGCTCTAGAGGGAGAGATGAACCGACAAGCAGACGTATTGTGTCCCCGGTAAAACGGCTGCTGTAATACCCAGGAAGGCAACACACAACAATAATGAGAATGCATCGTTGTGGCTCAAACTTAGGGTTCAAATTCCGGAACAGCGAGACTTTGCGGGTCAGATTCCAGAACAGATAGATGCTGGGACCTGACTGAAATTGGGCTAAGAGGAGAGTGCGTGTCTCTAATTGCAGCCATGGGGTCGGTTGCAGATGTCCATATGTCACCACTATTCTTAGCTCCAATTCCCCTGCGGGCTTCTTCCGCTCGCTCGTGCGCTACTCGTCGTTCAGGATGTGCGCTTTCACACTGGATTTATTTTATTCCATTTGTGTGTGGTATTTGTTTTTATACATAAAATGTTACGCCACGAGGATGAATTCTGGACAAGCGCGCAAACACATAGACACGCGGGGGGTTGGGCGGGGTGGCACACACACACTCACACACATATATATATATATATATATATATATATATATATATATATATATATATATATATATATATATATATATATATATATGTATATATATCGTCCGTTCTCTTAACTTCTAGCAGCGCGTATTCCATAAATATAAGAAAAAGAAAAAGCTATGGATATATATATAACTTTCCTTGGCTTATACCCCTTTTACACCAAATCAGGTACTCTTCCACATACATATTCGAATATAGTTCATAAAAAAAATCACTTTCAACAGCTTATATTCTGTAACATAAGTCGTCAACATACTTCACATTTCCTCTGTAGTGAATCTGTCATGAGGTTTTGTAAGTCCATGTGTGCCACATAAAGCTTTTTTCCTGTACTTTGAAACTTCTCACATAGTGATTTCATAACAAACACTGTACACACCTTATTCCTTTGCAAAGTGACACTGCTTCTATCAGTTCTGTCATCTTTCATTCCCAGATAAAATTGCCATATACCGTTATGGTATACTGAGTAATGTTTACGCTTCTAGGGTTCATATAGGTGTCTCTCTGTCACCCTATCTTCATACAGTGGAGGAATGATTCCTCTCACTTATTCCATCGGAACGCTTTCCTGATTCAAACGTACTTGAAACACACTGACGGGTCAATTGATCACAGTCACAGCCATACCACACCTTCTCACTTTTAATCTCAGGAACTAATGGCATGTTTTTTTTTTCATTCTTGAAACTCTTAATTGCCCTCTTTACGTCCTCAGGTCCTTTCTGCAAGCAATCTCGAATGTACAGTACTCTTACCCTTTGCGCTCTCGTGCCATTCAGGTCTGGCTGTCATGTATCTTCTACATTTAGTAAAATATTAAGGAAAATTCAACCATCGACCTTGTTTTGCATTTTCTCCAGACAGCCGCTCTCCATTTGCTTCTTTCGTTTGGAGATTCATTTGTAAATTAACTATATTTGCCTCCTTTACTGAGCTTTGAGGCACTTTACGCAACCTAAAATTGTTGCTCACCTTTTCCCTTTTATTTTTCTTTGTGACTTCCATTTTTATTTTCTCTCGACTGGCTTATCTAACAACCAGTATACCTGTGCATCATCATCTCTTCTTGCATGCAATTACTCATCATAAAATACAATTTAATTTTCTCATCCCTCCACATATTGTTTTTATTCCTTCTTCTCTGACCTTTCGTTACACAAAAACACTACTTGCCGTCGCCATCACGGAATTTTACAAACACGGACACTCATATTCATACACACATGCATACATACATAGACATGCATACATACACTTACACAGACTACGGACCACTCAGCCCAGAGAGTCACAAGCGAACGGTATAGGCACCACCGTCATCAAAGGCCAAAGCGATCTTGCCTGAGCAGCTTTAAGGGCTCCTCCAGGAGTGATAGAGTCAGCCACCTGTTCTCTCTTTTTATCAAGAGGGAAGGTTACCGAGATCAGTTCCGTGGATGTTTCCCAAATGAAATTACCATATATGTGTTATTCAATTGTTGGGCTGCTGAAATGGACCGCCGCCGAACTCTCCCCTTCCTATACAATCAGATATTGTCCATTATTTGATTACTCTCCAGGTGAGATTTCTTCTTTTAATCTTTTTTTTTTCTACTTTTTGCGCCTTACTCTGCCATTTTCTTTCCTTTTTCCTTTAGAAACTTGTATTATCTCTCTCTCTCTCTCTCTCTCTCTCTCTCTCTCTCTCTCTCTCTCTCTCTCTCTTTACGAAACATTTCTACAACCGTCTTAATTGGCACATTAATAGGTTCGTTTTGGTTTTGTCTCAACTCTTGCGTTTCGGTTGACGAAGAAATTCGGTAAATTGATATTCCTTAAACATCATAAGATTTTGAAGACAGAGAGCAGAAAGTGAGACACTTGTAAATTACATAGTTGAAAAGAGTCCCGGGCGAGTTTTAGCTCACCTGAGCCGAAATTTCAAGTGAGCTTTGGTGATCAAAGATGTGTGGTATCTGCAAGTATGTCTGTCTCTGTGTATGATTTTCTGTCTAGTGTCAACATTTTCCATTTTCGTTTCTTTCTTCAGAATCAATTGATCGATTTCAACCAAGTTTGGCACTAAGTATAGGTAAAGAAGACTCACCTCCGTTCCCAGTTGGTGACAATTAGCAAAATATTGAAGATGGGTTGGTTTCATTTACAAATCTTCTCTAGAACTATTGAACTACTGGACTTAAGTAAAATCTTTTTTAATACATTCAGGTTGATTGAAATCATGGTATATGGTACTACCAGGGTTGGGTAACAAAACGGGTCCAAAATTGTTCAAAAATAATATTTTGGAAAAAACACAAAATGAATACGCAAACTTCCTTTTGTTTTTGTGCACTCAACCATGAACCCAGGGGCCAGGGTAGGGCCACAATAGAATCATAAGTCTTACATAGTTACATATAGGACCTATCTTAATCATATGTTGCAAGTGCAGAAATGTGGTTCAAGTGAACAGCATGACCCATGGGCATCTAATGTTTTACTTACCTATTCATTGTTTTATTTCTTTTTATCTCAATTTTTCTTGGTGAAAGAGGACCTTGATCAGTGTAAAGATCAGGAGAGACTGCAGAATACTTGAAATTCATCTCCAATAAACGCGAAAGCCTGAAAATTTGTAACTTTTTTAAAATGTTCATATCAATTTCATCTGAGGTTTTCACTTCCACAGAATGTCTAGTAATGTTTTCAGTCTTCGATTTTCGCACTGGGGCTTGCTAATATAAATTTGGGAAAGGTTAACCTTTTGTTTCTTGCAGGCACAAGAAAATGCTGTTTTGCCGTCGTTGTGGAAGGCATAATTATTTTGATTCATCATCCCTTAAATTCTCGTTATGCATAACAAGAGGTTGAATGTTAAATTTTTCTTCATTACTCTGCATACTTTGTTTCAGATAATGAGTTTTGTGTAACAAAAATTCCCGGGAGGAAAATTTCCGTGAATTTATCCTTTTGTCGTTTTGTTCATCAAGAAATTTTCGCGCTTTCCTGAAACGAGATATAAGTTAATATATTTCAGAAACAGCCTGAAAAATTTTTCGTGATAAGCGAATTCTTTTGACACGGGAAACAGTTCTCTTAGAAAATTAGAGAAGATAATAGTTGTTGTTTTTAAAGAAAATGCATGGCAGAGCTTGAAATTATAGTTATTGTTGGCAGTTACCAGAAATGTTAGTAGGAAGCACAAGTGTTTCGGCAAGTTATTCTTGAAATCATCAGCGAGGAAATGAATCTTTTAAAGATTCTCTCTCTCTCTCTCTCTCTCTCTCTCTCTCTCTCTCTCTCTCTCTCTCTCTCTCTCTCTCTCTCTCCTTTGCATTAGGCACAATTCCATATTACTTAAAATTATGTATGGTGTTTGGAATGAAAGGCTTAATTTAACTACCAATTTTATGCAAATGTACACGATAGCGGAGCAACGAACCACACACATGTATGTAAATGTATATGTATGTAATATATATGTTATCAGATTATCTGATAACTATTATCCCCCACACCCCCCAATGGACAGGAGAACTTGCAGGAACGGTTGGTATCTGAGAAGTTCTCTCTCTCTCTCTCTCTCTCTCTCTCTCTCTCTCTCTCTCTCTCTCTCTCTCTCTCTCTCTCTCTCTCGGACCCATTCCTAATTCTAAAATGCATGGTACTCAAACCGAAGTTTCAAAAATACACATTTATTAAGTAAGCCCAGCAATTCATCAATGTAAAATGAAAATAAGCATGTTAGTTATGGAAACTCCATCAAAATATAACCGCCCCAAAAAAAGCAAAAATCACCCTGTCACCAAAAAAACATAATAAGTGGAAACTAATTCCCATTTCCCCATCCACGTCTAAAAATTCCGTAATAATACCAAGTCTCTTTCTAAGCAACTTTAATAAGTCATTGTCTTCAAATTCACAAAACCAACTCCCATTAGAAAAAAACCAGAACACACTCAGATCTTATCTCACAGAAATACACATTGAAAAGAAATCATAGGAATGATCATTGGGTAATAAACACTTTGAATAACCAGTCATTTTCTTAGTTCACCAAAACTGATACATAGAAATAATGGCCATTACAATGTTACTTAAAGTATTTCAGCACTCACCCTCTCAGCAAACAGGGAATTTCAATTCCCAGAGTGTCCTAAACACGTCCGACAGCTATGGCTTCACACAACCCAGTGAAATGCCTTTCAAAAGAGCTCATTGCACCAATCGCTTTTCGCAATGTACACACGAACATACACTTCATTGGGCACACCTAGAAATCCGGCTCAAACTCACCAAACTCCTAGAAGCTTTCGAACTAGAGCACTGATGAACGGAGCGTTCCACCCATCCGCGTGACTCTGCCATGTATTGAGACCAAAGGTAACCGTACTCGAATTTGCTGAATTAACAGATACCTAGGTCATACCTGCCACCTGCAAGATTGCTGAATGCGGTAAGCGTCTGTATGTCTCACACACACACACACACACACACACACACACACACACATATATATATATATATATATATATATATATATATATATATATATATATATATATATATATATATATATATATATATATAATGTATGCATGTGTATATATACAGTATATTCATGTCAGTGTGCGCCATGCCATTTCATGTAGTTGCTACAATTTTTGCAGTTGAATTCATGCTTTAGTGTCTCAGCACTATACTCGATTTAAATGACAGTATGGGACTGTGTCAATTGTGTGTGATAAATGTGTGTATTTATAATTAACCTTCATTGCTGACTTCAGTTCATCTAAATTTAATGGAGATATGATCTGGATCGAAGTAAATCGGAGAAGTGACCTCTGTGACTAGGTACTGGTTTATCATTTCATAACATTTCAATTTCATAGATTAATTTTTTTATCCTACCATTGCTGATGTTTATGCATGCGGTGTATATGACTTCCAGTAGAAAAAAAAATCGTAGAATTTTTTATAACAGAAGACTACGGAAACTTCTTTTCGATACTCGAGAGTCGATTGATTTTGGATATTTGCAAAAACTGTTTCTCATGGTTCCAGATGTGCGTTACTTGTGCTTTTGCTGATGTAACTGATGCCACTATTCAGACTAAACTCAGAGGATTATTGCTTTTCAGCTAAGAACGAAGACAATAAAAAAATTGTATGTATGTGGATTACACGACTCTGAATTCTAGGGAAGTAGATGCTTGGAAAGCGGATACGCTGTTATTATTTTTTGAAGAAGCATCTTGTAAAAAGTGCGAACATTCTTGTTCTTTTCTTCAGTGTTAATCAGTTGCTTTTATGATGATTGTTATTGTTTTTTTTTACGTTATTGTTTAAGAGTCAAACTGTTATGATATCCGCACAAAGCTAACAAATCATCCTTTCCTTTGCTTGCTGTATTTGAGGTGATGTGTAAGTTGCAGTGGTGAGTCATATACATTCCAGTTTATCTTATATAGCAAACTACTGTTCCACCGTAGAGTTTTTTTTTCTTCTTGGAAATGGAAGTCGAATTGGTTTTTTTGTTTGTGCGTGTACTTTTCTTCTTTGAAGCGTTAAACTGTTATGAATACGGGCATACAAAGCTTGGATTTCACGCTGCAATCTGACGTATGAAACAGCCCTCACTAGTAGACCGGCCAGTAAAATTTTAGTAACGGTAACAATGTACATATGTCGTATCTAATGGGCCACTGGCGTCCGATTTGCAACTGTAGGTCCATTTTGCAAGCTAAAAACACAAAAACAAAAATAGAATGAATGGTATTAAAACGAATGTTCTTTTACAATTATAAAGGACAAGGAAACCTCTGTTTTCTTTAATTTCAGCTAGATACAATTGAGCTTGAGAAATTGTAATTCATTCATAGATATTTAGCGAAGAACGATGCTGGTAAACTAAATATATTAGCAAACCAGTCATTCTTTAAAAAGAATATTAAACATATAAAAGCAGACACCAAGGTTACTTTACCAGTTTAAGTACATTAGAGTTATGAAAAGGAAACTAGTTTGTGTGGCCTAAAAAAAAAAACTTTTTTTTTTCAAAATTAGTGGCATATTCGAGATTGTCCTTAATTTTTGGTGATCATTTCCTTATCATTATAAATTTAGCAATAAATGAAAAGATTTGAACTGGTTAGATAAGAGGTTTCAGGCAAGGTTAAGCATCTTGCTGAGAAACTTTGTACTAATCAATTTTGCATTAATTTTTTCTAAATTAATGCAAAATTGAGGTTCAGCATGTTCGTCTCATGTGACCAATGTGAACCAGCATGTATCTAAGAGGCTTTTAAATCACTGATTGAATGTAAAAAGGCAAAACACACACACACACACACACACACACACACACACACACACATATATATATATATATATATATATATATATATATATATATATATATATATATATCGGATCATGTACAAAATAGGTTTTTATTTTACGGAGAAAAACCGTTGGGTAAATTTATATAAATTTTGGTGGCAGGAAGGTGAAAGGTGCCTGAGTACGTGTTCTTGGGACTCCTGCCTATATCATTAAAAACTTATCTTCGTTACTGGCTTTCATTCTTTTAAAAATACAATTTCATTGAGTATTTTATTTTTACCCAACTTTATTTTCTTCGCTTTTTTACCTGCAGGTATTGATCAGATTTAAAAAACTCATGATGAAATAAGACTTACCTCTGTAGTTGTGGTTTCTGGATGTATAGCGTTAGCTTGTATTTTGGATGTGGTAGTGTGATTCATGTACTTTAATACACAATAAAATCTACTTGAATGAGAGTTGTGTGCTAGCTTGCCTTATGGCAAACGAACCTCTCTCTCTCTCTCTCTCTCTCTCTCTCTCTCTCTCTCTCTCTCTCTCTCTCTCTCTCTCTCTCTTCTCTTTTACAGGTATCGTAGAGGTTCCTTTTCAGTATTCTTTTCTGTCATTGATTTTTCTTTGGTAATTTTCAATAGAATCCCGAAAATCTCTCCTGCAGTCCCTAAATGTTCCAGTTTTATGTTCTACTTTGTGTCCAACGAGCCTCTTTTTCCCTGTGTAACCCATTCTTTGCCCTTGTAACCATCTCTCTCTCTCTCTCTCTCTCTCTCTCTCTCTCTCCCCTCAAGGGAGGGCAGTTGAAGGGTAGGGGGAGTTCGGAATGCTTCTCCTTATATTGTAATATATCCAACCGCTGCTCTCGGCTGTCACCATTCCTTTCCTTCCCTTTATCTTAGAAACATTCCTGACATCCCTCTGAGCATTCTCACCTCTATTCTCTCAAGTCTATATTTTTCTTCTTTCTTTCTTATTGCCCAAGTTTCTGCTCGATGGGGTATAACGCGTCTTCAGATTGCTTTATAGATCTTCGCTTTTATTTCTGCCGACATCATCTTGTCACAAACGGTCCGCGAATCTCCTCCCCTCTTTCATTGCTCCCCCTCCCATTCCCCTTCCCTCCGTTATCACCCTCCTCCCTCCCTTCCTCCCCACCCTCCCAACGCCCTCTTCAACCCTGCAGTTTCTACCCTCTGTTTCCCCTTCCTTCCATCTTCTATCTCCCCCTTCTCCTCCCCTGCCCCTCCTACCGTCATCTCTCCTTCGGCAGCGCTCATTCACATCCTCTTTTCTCGGCTTCTGCCTTCAAAAATTCCCCCACTTCTTCATTTGTTTCTACTTTTCTCCTTCCTGCACATCCGAGCCTTTTTAAGGTTTCTTTTTCTGCCCCCTTTTTATATTGCTGACATTCGCGTCAATTACTCTCCTCTGTTTGCATTGCAGTTGAGTTTGAAAAATCAGGTTGTCATTACGTCTCGTTTGCATGTAACTTGCGATGACGCAACTCATGTGAAGAACATCCCAAATATAATTTTTTAATTGAGGTTCAAAGTGAAAGATGTACGTTGTCATTTAAAAATGACGAGTAGATGTAAACAAATGAGTACGGCAAAGCTTAAAATGTAATATAACTATACGATTATTTGAATAATGTTATTTTCTAAGCACGATTTTTATGTCCGTGGGGTTAAAATATAGGGAAGTTTTGTTAAAATAATCAGAGGAAGTTTTGGTATCTTGTTACCGAAGTCATGTGTACATCACATTTACTTCACTACAGATGTGTGACGTTAAAGAATTTTGGCTTCGGCCAGTTTTTGGATGGATGAACACCAGTGAGTGCCAGGATACGTCATTACATATAAAACTCATTTAAAAATACTTTCTGAAAACTGGGAATAGGGAGAGACTGTATATAGTGGGGAGACACCTTTTAAGCCACCATATCCAAATAAGAAGGGCTCATACAAATATATGTATATATATATATATATATATATATATATATATATATATATATATATATATATATATATATATATATATATATATATATATATATACATTATGCACACACACACACACATACAAGCTTCTCTCACCCCAACTCATTTCATGGTACGTATCTCTACAAATTAGATGAGCTACATAAATCTGCCAGGTAACTTCCAGCTTCAAAAATTGCAAGCCCGACGGATCTGCCTTGGCAGTGTGACTCCCTTTTCTTATCGCTGAAGTCATCTCGCCCTTATCTTTTGCCTTGACACGAGCCATCTCACCAGGATTTCTCTCCCAAGTATTCACGTTTCTGAGAATTTTATTTTCCCTTTTTGGGGAATGTCCGAAGGATTTATGGCTCCTTTTTTATATTTTTTTCTTTCTCGTTAATTTGTTGTGAAGGCGTTCGGAATTTTTTTAAAAATATTTTTTGGGATTAGTATTAATTATTAATACATTCTTTTGATGATGTGTGTTCGTGGAGAAGTTCTATGTACGGTTTTGCTGGAGGCTAGCAAGTGTTATTTTTGGAAAAAAATCTTCGGAAAAAGAGAATTTTGAGATGTTTTATAGACTTGGTACTTGCTGGCAGCATGCACAAAACTATATTTTATACGAAGTTGCCTCCATGAGGGAACTATAAATGTGGAATAAAGATAACTCTTACATGCTGTTCCAGACAGCAGTTATTGTAACTGGTTCTGTCTGGGGAAGAGTTATTAATATAGCATGAAACATTAAAAAAATAAAAATAAAAAAAATTGCAGATTCGAAAAATGCCCTGTGTATCTCTCCGGTCCGGTACGCGTCGGAATAGCGATTGGATCTCCACAGAGAGGAAGACCATATTCTACGAAAAATAAGGAAGGTTTTTCGTTTTGAATATCAAGGTAATAAGTAATAGTGATGAGGTACGTTTCTCTTCCATACTATAGGAGGTGAGAATTCATTATTTTTTTTAGCGCTAATAAAAGATTTACCAACTCCACTTACAGATTGATGATTTAGAATCTGACACAGAGTAGTCTTTTGAGATTGTGTCCACACGATGATGGGCGGTTGGAAAACGTAGATGATTTCTTTCCTAATTAAAATACCTTGCTGAAGATTATTTTATACAAGAATGTATTTCTGTTTTCTCATAGACGGCCTACTGTTGCAGGGCTTGATGGAGGTTTAGTGAAGGCATGATTTGTATATAAAAAAAACTTTTATTTTAGCATTGTTGAAATTGCTAGAGATATTCGTAAGTCTTGTCAACTGGAGGATGGATTTCATCAGACGAGTTTTTATTCCATTCTGAAATATAAGGTAAAGTTTTTTCGTGAGGGCCACTTCACTGATGTTAGATAGTGAAGGCTTGGGTTTATCATTACGGTGAAGATGTTTCCTCTCTCATAATCTTGTGTAAAATCATGTTCACAAGGTATTTTGATTAGGAAAGAAGTTTTCTAAGTTTAGGATCGCGATGGGCTTCCAAATTCAGTGTTACATTGTCCGTCTAGTTCGGTTGGATCTTAGGAAATATTAATCAAATCCTTCCTCTTTTTGAAGTTTGATGCGGTGTTCTTTGGTTGCCTACCACGTTAAGTAAAAGATAGTTATTTTTTTGCTAGAATTAAATATGCGTTGATGATATATGTATGATTTGAATGTCATGGTGAATTAGGCAACAGTAAATAATTGTTGTCCATGTGAATGAAATTTGGTTGAGTGTTAAATTGTGGTCCTTGGATTAATTACATCAATATTACAGAGATGAAGTTCATTTTGTTGTAGAGTTTTACGTTATTCATTACTTGTTTTCTTTGTTGGGGTGGATTGTTAACAAATATAAATTTTAGCCAATATTTTTTATTATCAGTGCAGTTTGATCCGTATTGATATGCCGTTGTTCACATGCCATTTCAAGTTGTCAGATTTTGAAGTTTTCTGACCAAAGTTAAGTTTGCTAGGCTGTCATTGTTTACTGATTGAATCCAGACAGTGTGTCCAATTAGCATAAGAGTTGGTGGTATTTACGCATAGTAAGTTGAAATGCCAGAAGTTTATATATATATTTTTATCTTGGAATTATATTGATATGGTTTGGTTGAATGCCATAGTTATTTAAAAATAATTTTAAGTATACACTATATACTGCAAGCGCGTCAAGCGCTTAGTTCTTATATATCGAATTATATATCGAATCATTAGTGTTATCCAGAATTTCGGACCCTAGAGAGAGAGAGAGAGAGAGAGAGAGAGATAGATTCGTTAAAATGCGTCTTGAGTTTAATTCCTCAACATGAACCCTGGTTGGTTAATGATTGCAGAAAAAAAATGTTAAGAAGAATTTGATATATTCATGCCATATTCATATTCCTTCCCTGCATTCCCAAACCCACCGGCAAACCGACTCCTTTTTTGAAGAAAAAGTTCGTTTTTCGGAACATCATGCTTTTTCCCACCTCTGAAGGCCACTTCACCTCTCTCTCTCTCTCTCTCTCTCTCTCTCTCTCTCTCTCTCTCTCTCTCATCATCATCATCATCATCATCATCTTATTTTTCTTTCTTTCCTCCTTTTTCCTGGGCTATCCACTTAGCCTCCTCGCAGCAGCCTCTTACCATTTTAGCCTTCTTATTCAACATTGGAATTCCATTGTGTGAATGAATAATGATTCGGGTATGTTTAGCCTTTCTCTCCTCCTCTCCTCTCTTTTCTTCTTTTTGGTGCCGTGGAGTTTTCTCCTTTGTTACCTGGCCATGGAAGATCAAGAGGCTTCGCCTATCTTTGCATAGTCATTCACGCTACAAGTTTGACTCCATGAAAGATTCTGCTAGTTTTGGGATAACCTCCCTCCTTTTTATTCTTCTTTTTTTGTGTAAATGCGGTTCGTATTTTTTTATATGTTATGTATTATATATATATATATATATATATATATATATATATATATATATATATATATATACATGTATGTATGTATATATATATATATATATATATATATATATATATATATATATATATATATATATATATATATATATATATATATATATATATATATATATATATATATATATATATATATATATATATATATATATATATATATATATATATATATATATATGTATAATATATATGTATATATATATATATATATATATATATATATATATATATATATATATATATATATATAGATATATATATATATATATATATATATATATATATATATACTATACTGTATATATATTTCCATTATTAACAACAAAGTTTTTATCGTTTCATGTCAGCTTTATTGTTTCTGGTGCCTGCATTTTTTTAAGACATGAGCAACTTCCATGGCTATCACTAACAATCATATTATCGTCACAAAATCTGCCACTTACCTTTTTATTGTGCTGCCACTTTCCTTTTTATTATTTTTCCCACTTGAATAATCATTTTTTTTCTACAAAACAATACTCTAGAAAAGCTTCCATTGTTTTTACAATCATTTTTTTTATCCATATTTTAAAAATTTTACTCATCTGAATGTAGTAATGCAAGAGTCAGATATGACTATAATTTGTTCTTGTGACACCCTTGCCAGTTATGTTGTGATTCTGAATGGTAATTGATAGATCAGCCATACTTAAAATGCACTAGCTTCTCAATGCGCCCTCTCTTGCGTTTGCTATTTACTCTTTGTTAATCGCCCACATACGCTTCCCTCATGTTTTCTTTATAGTTTCTGCAGAGAAGTCGGTAGAGTTCTCGACTAGCACTCTGCTAGGCCCGAGTTCGAGTCTCCGGCCGGCCAGTGAAGAATTAGAGGAATTTACTTCTGGTGACAGAAATCCATTTCTCGGTATAATGTGGTTCGGATTCCACAATAAGCTGTAGGTCCCGTTGCTAGGGAACCAACTGGTTCTTAGCCACGTAAAATAAGTCTAACCCTTCGGGCCAGCCCTAGGAGAGCTGTCAGTCAGCTCAGTGGTCTGGTTAAACTAAGGTATACTTAACTTCTTTCTACAGAGCAGTTCTTCATGCAATCCTCCATTCTTGTAATGGTCTTCACATTACGTGTGATATTATTATTTAATTTTGTGCTTCAGATTCTTTTTTTTTTTTTGTGCAAATGGGGATATCAGACTTGCTTTCTCATTTCTTTAGGAAACCTTTCCTCGGCTTTAAGGTCGCATCTCATTCTCCTTCCTCAAGAATGAAGTATTCCTAATGGTCTATTATTATTCACGCCAACGTATTTGGAGGGAGGGCAAGGTATGACCTATGTTTGTTTGTAAATAAAATATCTCAAGAATGGGTGAGCAGCTTTTGGTGACACATGATGGAAATATTCATTGGGTGACCTCCTCCGGATTTATACCTATTTTATTTTGGACACCGATGAAAATTGAATGATTTTTCGCCACGGAAATAAACTGGATTGTTATTTTTTTCTGTTGAAGGTCTAGAAAAATGAGAGAAAAAAAATCGGTAATAGCTGTTTTAACAGTACAGTTCTGACGCAAGCTTTGCTGACATTACTTTGATATTCGTGATGGTTGTTCTGTTATTTCCTAAAAGAGATGTTTATTGTAAATGCTCTGCTAAAAATACTTCTCCACTACCACATTTAAGAATAGTATTATCAAAGGTATTTTAAAGTTTATGCTGCGTTACAGCACAATCATACAACGTTGTCACGATGTAACGCATTCGTCATAGAAGACTTATGTTTAATCACCTGAAGTCCTCACTATGTATTCGAAAACTATTTTTTTTCCTATTCTCTCAGTGCATTTCCCGATAGACCGAATACTGAGCATTAACTATGCATCCTAACCTAACCTCGCCCAGAACCGGATCCTGTCTGAGGATTTCCACGGATGGCGCTCATAGAATATTTCACGAACCTTACAAAATCTTCGCATAATATTTTCAGTCGATCTGGACCGCTCGGGGAAGCTTGGGCTTTCGTCAACGTTCGGAGACCTTTTACAAACATTGCAGCTCTTTTCAGCGCTGAAATGCAGACATCACGAAGGAAGTGTTCCGTTAAAGAAATCACGTTTTAAGGCCTCGTATCTGAATTGTTTCTGTTTATGATTTCCATCTCCTAGGAACTTTTTACTAGTGTGTTTTATTTAGCTCAGTAACAGCAGTTAGTGCTGGTCATGTTATTTAAGTAAAAAAAAAAAATGATTCAAAGTCCTCCTGGGACTCTGCGAGGCTCATAGGGCAGGCGCTGGTCTCCTGTTTCTTTGTCCAACAGCCAGTGGGCGACAGGTCCCAATGCCTAAGACACGCGGCCAGTGTGGCCACTAGGCCTACTGTTTAACACCCCAGCCCTAGGGCTGGTACCTATTCTCCTACTCACCCTCGACTTTTCGGACCACTAGGTTGACGGGCCACCGGGTTTATTCAATGGCGCCATCCAAGCCACCAGTGAGCAGCTGGATTTGAACCCCGGTCATCTCGACTGGTAGGAGAACCTTACCACTGCACAAGGTCATGAATACTGTTGTGCCTATTTCCGTACACACAAGGTCATTAATACTGTCACCTCTTAGACTTATTATTCACATTGTATGATTGATCAGGGATGTCCAAGCTATGAAATATACAGTAGAAATGGACTGGGTTCAGTTACTATACTATGAATTCGTTGTGAAACAAGGTTACCTATTACTTATGCTGCAAATGTATACATACCGTACAGTACATACATACATGAATACATACACACATACAAACAAACGTGTATATAACAGAGTATTTGTAAGAATTTGTGGAAAATATTGACAGTATTCAGACAAGATTTTAATAATTTCGTTCATCGTTGTTTATGCTTTGAGTGTTATATACATGCACAACATAAATGTGTAAGTATAGGTATATATATATATATATATATATATATATATATATATATATATATATATATATACATATATATATATATAATACATATTATATAATGTTACATGTATGTAAGAACTGAATTGGTTCCCGGTTATTAAAGTAATGCACGTGAATGACTGGGTGCTCAATTTACTCACCTGTATTTTACTTTACGTTCATGATTGGATGGCGATAGAATATCGTTGATGGGATTAAACCAGGATGTGGTATTATATTCCCTTTTATCTAATTGATTCTCTCATCCCGTAATTGCTATAATATTTCGCTTATAGTAAGCATTTGCTTGATTTTTTCTTTGTTTACATTTATTGTACAATGACCTTCAGTGAATATTTTATCTTAAAGCAGAATGCTCTTGCATGCAAGAGCAGTCTGTAAGTTCATTAATCATTGTTAGTACAGCTGTTGAATTAGATACACAGTTTCTCATATTGGTTGAGAGTTGCTATTAATCATCATCATCATCATCATCATATCTTTAGAAAATTTTAGCTTTGCTAAATTGTCAACTGTAATACACAGTATATATGTTTACGGATGTACAGATATTTAGTCTTGGGGGTAAACCCACAATGGTAGAATGACTCCAATAATACTTAACTCAAGGGACCTGAACAAATGAAAGCTAACCTTTGCGTCGTTTTTGCTGGACCGGAATTTTTTTTTTTTTTTTTTTTTTTTTGAGGGTCTGGGTGACTGTGACCTCTTCTGGGGTCCGTGGAGGGTCGTGGTACGGAGGGGAACATATATTTCTTTAGCTGTATTATCATAAATCTTGAATTTTATTTTATTATTACCGGAAGTAGTAACAGCTGAAGAAGTATTTCTGTCTCATCGAAAAAGGGAAGATTCTTTAGTTTGGTGAGGTCATGTTCGTTAATGTAACCTAGGACCTGGTGCAGTTATTTTCTTTGACCATACAAGGGTACTGCAGTAGAACTGTTTGATTTTATGTAAAAGAAAACAAGTAAAAAATGCGCCAAAGTTTCTTCGGCGCAATCCAGTTTTGTGTACAGGCACTACAGCGTATAACCAAGGCCACCGAAAATAGATGTGTTTCGATGCTCTCGGTATAATGCTGCGTGAGCCTCGGCCCATGAAACTTTATCCACGACCCGGTGGTGGCATATCCTATGTCGATGCCAGAAGCACGATTATGGCTAACTGTAACCTTAAATAAAATAAAAACTACTGAGTCTAGGGGGCTGCAATTTGCAAGGTTGAAGATTGGAGGTGGAGGATCAACATACCAATTTGCAGCCCTCTAGCCTCAGTAGTTTTTAAGATCAGAGGGCGGACAGAAAAAAGTGCGGACGGACAGGTAAAGCCGACACAATAGTTTTCTTTTCAGAAATCTAAAACTACTCTGGTTCGTCTTTTTTTCGCTGATGAGAATGAGAGAAATTAAGCTTTTGTTAATTAGGAAGTAAACCGCGTCTCAGTATACTGATGTTACTTTTTATTGTAAGGCTATTTATGATACTGCTCAGAAGTACTGATATTTTCAGCTGCCGACGACGCCAACGAATGTCTGAAGTCTCCATAATGGCGACCAGGTAACCCGCTGGTTAGCAGCGTGGTTGATTTCTTAACGGCTGTTTTCCTAGGACGCGACAATAAAACCTTCAGTATTCTGTAGGTGCTAAAAAAGTCCTAAAATTTCTTTTATCAACTACTTCCATGTTTGTTTGAATAGAATAGAATATCGAATTTTAGGCCAAATGCCAAGCGCTGGGACCTATGGGGTCATTCAGCGCTGAAAGGGAAAAATTGACAGTAAGAAGGTTTGAAAGGTGTAACGGGGGAAACTTTGCAGTTGCACTATGAAGCAATTGTCAAAGAGGGTGGAAAGTCAGATGGAAGAAAGAGAATATGAACGGAGGTACAGTAAACGGAGTGAAAGAGGCTGCAGCTAGGGGCCGAATGGACGCTGCAAAGACCCTTAAGTAATGCTTACAGTGCACCAGAGGTGCACTGACGGCATTACCCCCCTACGGGGTCCATGTTTGTATTAGGTTTGACATTTACCATTCGTGTAAATATGCATTTTAGTGGTTCAAATGAAACTATGAGAAAAATAAAATTTCGTCTTAGTATTTACTTGCATTTTTATGTCACTCATTTTGTATGCATGTATATATCTCTGAATATTTCTTTGTTGTTGAATTTTATGCAGATTTTAGTAATGATTAGTATCAGAGTCGTAATATTAATTTGAATCACACGGTGCTAAGACCAAATTTGTTATCTTTTCATTTAACTTCCTAGGATAGCTATTGTTTTCACGTGGTTTTCTTCGCTGTTGCTGCTATGTTGTTAAAAAATACAGCCATTTATGAATTTGTTAATGTCCAATTCTGCGCGCAGATTTTCTTAGACCCTTCAGCCAAGAATGTGAGAAAAGCTTCTTTGTAACATGTTTTTATTGTAACCACGTGAATAATTTTGAAGTCGTTGTGATAATGTGCTGATGATTTATGTGTTGAAATTTGATTGTGTTTGCATTCTTAACTGCCATATAATTTTTAAAGGATTATGTTGCAATGGATGAAGGTTTGGGTGGCTCGTATGAATTTCCGAAAAAACTGAATTAATGACAAGCAGGCGTTTCAGTTTTCAAAACGAGCGATTCCACTGAAAATGTTAAGGGTAACATGATATCAGTATGTGTCTATATAAAATGATAACATTGAAGCAGGTAGTGGAACTTGCCTGAGGCAGTGATCGTGTAATTTACATTGGGGGAATGTCTTGGTTCCGGATGGTTTCGCAGATCCTGGAGGGAGAAAAGAACAGCTTTCCTCAAGGAGGCCTTTTTGTCTTCTTTCATCTCGTGTACTACCCTTTGATACATATTCTTTAGGCATCTATTAAACATCAAGGTCCGCCTCCTCCTTCTCCTCTCCCCCTCCTCCCCCTGCAGGGTGACCTTTCCAATAAACCCAAGTGATAAAGTTCCGTGGACGTTCTTTCTCCTTCCTTTGCTATTTCAATATTGAACGAGGGTCCTTTGTGACGACACGGCGACTCCAAGAGATGTTTAACAAATACATCGGAACTCTTTCTCTCCCTCTCTCTCTCTCTCTCTACGGTCTCCGGACAAAGAAAGAGAGCCCCGAAAAATGAGCGACGGGGTGTATTTGTTTTAACGTAATTGGATGAATCATGTGGTTTTTAGCGCCGTCAAAGGGGCCCCGAGTGAAAAAGGCAAATGAAATGGTGAATTCGTCGGAGCAGTTTACGGCTCAGGTAAGCACGACGGGAGAAAATGCCTTGAGAAAAATGGCCTCTATTTTTTCCCCATCAGATGTATTCAGAATGATCAAGAGGCAAATTGGACGAAATTGTGAAAGAATATGAGAGAGAGAGAGAGAGAGAGAGAGAGAGAGAGAGAGAGAGAGAGAGAGAGAGAGTCAGTTCAGCTGGGGAGTGAAATTGAGTACGAACTGAGGGCAACGGATGATGTGAGGGAAAAAGATATTGAAATGGACCTAATAGGATGACTTAAAGCCATTTAGTTTAGGAAAGTAAGGAAAAAAGAAAGCAAAATAAAGTAAAAATGAATATAGATTGTACCCATAGGTCTCTTCCCCTTCTCCCAGCCCTGAGAAAAGTAATATTATACTGCGAATTGCTTCGCAGGGTGGCACCTGAAATCACGGCATGGAGAAAACAGATCTTTGGATGGAAGGAAGAAACTATGAGTATAAACTAAACCGAGGAGAGAGGAAGGGAGGATGGATGATGGGGGACAGCAGTAACGAGTAAAACTTGAGGATGGATATACAGAGGATGAGGCTGGGATAGTTGAAGGAGTTTGTGATGAGTGGCTGGACTTGGTTTCCCCGAGGTAATGGCCAATATTTGGATTCTGGGAGAGGTTTCCAAATAACTTTCATGACGACGATATTAAGAGATCAGGTCGGGATTGCTTGGTAAAACGCGTTTGAAATTTGCCGTTGACGTTTTCTGAGTTATAATTTTATCTATCACATTCTTATGCAATAGAATGAACCTTCTTAAAGGCTTTATTAACAAGCACAAAAATTTGATCAAACTATCATGACAGTTTATGCGTCTATGTGTACACATTCGCCAGAGTATTTTGTTAGGTAAATGACTGCCCTTCACGTTGATTTACTAGGCTTTAATGCACCTGATGTCGGAATAATTTCACCAAATTGGTACAGTTAACCTTCACATATTTTTCAGCCAGCAAGTTACAAAGGGACGCAATGCAAACGTTTTCGAAAAACGTCAGTAGCTCTTGAGATCTGCAATGAACATTTTTAACCCCTCCTACTAAAATGACGTATTTATCAGTAATGGGAGGTATATTTTTAAGTGTAAAACTTAAGAAAATTCGATGAGAAATTAATTACTCATTGGTGCATTATTAAAATCTGAGTTATGTTTAACAATTATAATGATAGCCTGTCAAAGATCAGTGTAGACAAGATATCTTATTAAACAGGGAGATTGATAACTTCGTGAAGTAAATTTCAGGCAAAAAGTAAAATACAAAAAAAAATTGCGGGAGGAATGAAAAGGAGGAGGCGGGGTGGCCGGCGAGTCTGTCAAAGTAAGTAAAACGAATGATTGTCAACAGAATTAGTAAAGTATGTTGGCGGCAAAAGCGGAAGATTAACAAGGAAAGTGGAATGATACACTGTTATCAAAGAAGGAAAAACTTGAACAAAATGTGAAAGATTTGGTGAAGAGTATTGGCTTTGGTAGATAAGAAACAGAAATATGAAGAGTTCATTCATAAAAAAAAAAATCGAGGGGAATTGCCAGTAATAAGATCAGAAGAATATACATTGTGGCCCATGAGTATGACAATTGGTAGGGTTATGGCCAGGTGGCACCACCTCTGGCTATGAGCAGGTCTCGTTTCTGTCAATATACAGTAATTATTCTCCAGACTTTCCAGAGTTTTGATTTGGTAAGGAATTAATGTCCAGTTCTCCTACTTCATTGTAGCAGACGGCAATTGTTTTTGCACTAATGTCCGATTCTTTCTTACTACATTGTAGGAATGAGCAAAATTATTTCTGGCGTTAATGTCCAATTCTCTTGAAATCTCTCTTACGACATTGTAAGAGTCCGTATTGTTTGGGGGGGCGGGCGGCGGGGGGGCATTAATGTCCAAATTTCTCTTACAACATTGTAGGAGACCGCAAGATTTTTTCTGGCATTACTGTTCAGTTTTCGCTTATTACATTGCAGGAGGCCGCAAGATTTTTTCGTGGCACCAATGTCCAAATTTCTCTTACAACATTGTCAGGAGACCGCAAGATTTTTTCTGTCATTAAATGCCCACAATTTGCTTATTATATTGCAGAAGACTTAAAACTTTCTTGTTTCATAAATTATGCCATGTTGTTTCTGAGATATTTGTGACCAAATGCGGAAACGTGTAATGTGATGACAGTGATGCTGAAAGAAACAAGACCAATACTTACGTCACATGAGATGCCATTTGGGTATAACCTCTGACCGTTGCCAAGCCCATTGTAAGAGGAAGGAAAAGATCAGATAATGATGAATGAAAACATTTGGCTAATGAGGCATATTATTGAAACCTATTGCATGTCTGTAGCTTCAGGGGTATTTTCAGAGCTTGTCAAATGACTGTAGATACAGGGGAGTCTATGTAACTTGTTGAAAGTCTTCACTACTGGACAATTTTTAGGAAATGTGAAATGTAATCGACAGCAACTGAACTTTTAAATGTTTAGCGGAAAGGGAATTTCCAGACACTGTGAAATATCTTAGGCCTTGGCCACAAAGGGATTTCTTATCATTTCGGTAGTCGTCATTTTTCACAGGTTATTTTCCAGACTGCCTAATGTCTGGGTGCATGGGCATTTTCCAAACCCTATGCCATTTCTTCAGCTGCGGTGGTATTTTAAGACCCTATCTTATTTCTTTTAAACGTAATTTACCACAAGGGAAGTTTCCAGATCTTCTTATCTGTCATAGGTTTTTGGGAAAGTCTCCAATCAGTGTCAGTTGTTTGTCGGGTACAAGGCATTCTATAAGTCTTGTAAGCTATTTGATGTTTCTAAGAAATTTATACGACTTGCAAGTGGAAAATGGTAGCCGTCAGACATATTTATTCAGGGGGGAATAATGATTAGGAATGACTGTTTTGTTTTTATTGCTGCAGCGCCTCTTAATACGTCTACCGAAAGGAAGAAAAATTTGGGCTCTGAAGTATTTATGTGGTTTTATCCACAGGCAACTGAAGTGGTTTCAATAGGGCTTTTGTAAAAGTTTGATATTAAGTATCTGTGACTGAATCCGCGCGTAACTTTCTAATGACTACTAGCTTGTTTTTCTTTCTTTATTTTTAAGTTCCTTGATGAATTCAGACGCTGTAACCTTATCCCTTATTATGCAAAACCTTATTGATTTGTTACCAAAAGAGAGAAATAAACATTTAGTCTTCTACATTTAATTCAGAATCTGACTTTGGTGCTCTAGAGTGAAAAGAAGAAAGTTAGCAATCTGATATTAAAAAAAAAAACATTAAAAATTAAATATACTTTTAAAATTCCTATAACCTAATGAAGTAGCACTAAATTTATCGCTGATTCATGCCATCATTTATAAGAAGTAAGACTTTAAAATAAACTGAAATAAACACATCCTCACTGCCAGATCACCCATGGTTAAAAAAATTGAATTGAATAATTATCTTTGCTCGACTGAGGTGTTCACATGAGGTTGTACAAGTGTGGAAGCACTGAATAACTTGTTTGTTCCTTTTCCACGAATCTAAATAAGGTTTCACGGCATTTAAACTTATGCTATTATATAGGAATACCTTAGCTCTCTAAAGAAACACAAAAAGTATGTAGTGCTTGTTCCGGAATCGGAGAGCATTCTCGAAACTCCAACTGTTTACACGATATTGACGAGAACACAGTTATTAACTCAAGGCCTCTTATCGGCAGCCCTGCCCGCGTTCGGGTCTTTTCCGCAGGAAAGAATGGAGTAGAAAAAATGAGGACGCTATCGAAACAAGGAAGATATCAGCGTAGAGGGCTGCTTTAACCTGATGCATCATAAATAGATCCGAGATGAATAGTAAATACTCGTTCCGTTGCAAAGGCTCACTTGTTCCACTTTATCCTCGTCTAAGGACAGAAAAGAGTCGACGGTCAGTTTAAAAGGAACAAATATTTAGTCACCGGGACTGACCTTTAAGGCGCGGAAAAAGAGGGGAGCCATATAAAAATACCCCGACTGGTATCAACCCTGGAATATAAACATCTTCACGTTTCATCCATTTTCGAATAGGCCGCCCGCAAACAAAAGGAGCATTTGCATATATAAGCAATCGCCCTCTCTTTGAGTTTGCCCGCGTGCGTTTGGCTCGACTTTGACAAACAAATGAAGTAAACAAAGCCATTATACGTTAATGTCTGATACAAATGAAGGTAATTGAAAAATTTATATTCTGGTAAACTGTTCGGGAAATGGAGATGAATTCAGCCATTACAGAAAGAAGGCGGCTTTGAAGCCCCTGTCCGAGAAACAAAGGCCAGCAGTATGGGGATGGCCTCTCTCTCTCTCTCTCTCTCTCTCTCTCTCTCTCTCTCTCTCTCTCTCTTGATTATATTACCGTGTCCTCGGCGATTCTCTAACAGTTTGTTGTTCTTGTTTGTTCGTTAATAAAGTGAACTTTCATTAGCTCTAAACGAATTTCTGTCTAATTCTGCGCTGTGTATTGGCCTGTAAAAGGGTTCCGGAGTTTGCAGTCCTTTTAACATTACCCCTTAAAATATTTTTGCGGAGATGATGACGACATTTACCAGAGCGGTTATTGAATTTGGCCTATTCGTGCTGAT
>NC_089741.1:51859357-51909357 GCF_040412425.1 Macrobrachium rosenbergii
TCTCTCTGGGTTGTTATTGATGCTGTTTCTCCATTCTTTACTTTTTTTTTTTAACATGAGAAATTCTAATCTTTGGGAGATTTTGCCTGTTAGTGACATTTTATGCTTGCGCTGTACGGCTGTTTGTTGTACATTCCAGTAACATTTATATACATTTAGTGCATGTCGTATGATATTATATTCCTGATTGATATAAACTTAGTACTCTTCGTAAAATAGTGGGTACGGACTGGTAGCTGTCATGCAATACTTTGAATGCTACTTTTTATCGTGGACGCATATTTTTTTTAGTTCATGACCTTTCAATATTATCCCATATGTATGTACTCTGTGGTTTATAATACTCCTCTATATTTTATGTGTTCGTATTTATTATATTCTTTATACAAAGCAACCTTTGCATTTTGCAATAAAGGGTCAGTATGCAAATGGTTGGATGGATGATGAATAGACAGACTGATGGATACATGACAGGCTACAGTATAAATGCTACATGCAGTAGGTTACCAGGACACTTTTTTTCTCGACATTACATTTTTTTGTGTTTTTATTTGATCCACAATGCAGTGTTTAGACCTTCGCAAAAATTATAACACCAGTGAAGCTAATCCAGTTACTCTACTTTTTCCTACTGTTAAACTTAGATGTATATATCCATGTTATTTATTTTTTCATACTATTATTTTTTGCGGAAATGTAATACCCTAAGGGTTTTCTACCCATTACGGCTGCATTAATTGAGAGCAAAATGTCTGTGGCTTCCAGAACCTATTAATGCGGTAGAATGGAAAAAATTCAGGTATAATTGAATATTCGCGCAACTTAATTAAAAACAAAAAACTAATTTTCCTTGTTACATGAACTGTGCATGAGACTTGGTTACCTCATTTCTTTGCAAATATTTGCCAAGAATTGTACTTTAAAAAATGCCTATGTACCACGGATTTTCTTTTCGGGCATTAAATCCACCATTTCACATGCAGGTCAAGAAACGGATTTGCCTGGGCACTTAATAATTACATGGTTGTTTTTCTTTTGGGGTATACAGTGGCTTTATAAGTGACCGGTAATAACATTATCGTGTCTATTTCACTAAAGGCAGTGTTGGGTTTTTTTTTTCCCCAAGCTGTGTCGGTCAGCATGTATTCCGGCGTTTTTGATAATAGATTTTAAATCAACAGTAATTTCATATACAGATTTCTAGTCAGAAGCTATATTGAAAAGATTTTACTTTGATAAATGTCTTCCCCTTTGAGAAGGTTGATACCAGAACCTATTTCATGGAGAGAGAGAGAGAGAGAGAGAGAGAGAGAGAGAGAGGCTGACCCACTCCATTTTAATTAGGAGGCTAAGTGCCCATTTTAAGGTAAATGAAGCGTACCATTGACTAATGGCCCAGAAAGCATACTATAATCTTTAGTGCTAGTTACCTAAGAGAGAATGTTTTAAACTATTAGTTTTTAATCAGATTATTTCGACTTAAAAATCTTATGTCGTTGGAAGTGCTCCTTGTATATTCTTACTTATGGTAGATGTGTATTCTTGCATACTATATGTATCTATGTATTTGTGTGTGTATGTATATATATATATTGAAATAAATATATATGTATAATATATATATATATATATATATATATATATATATATATATATATATATATATATATATATATATATATATATATATATTGATCTGGGTATATTGTTGTTTCTTGAAAATTTCATTTCGAGCAAAAAATTTCGAGTGTCGCGTTAGAATGTCAGTTATTATTAATTTGTTTTTTAATAAACAGTGGCTCAGCCAAACTTTCTTGTATCCTTTGCATGTACTCCATACATTTTTTTTTGGGCAAATACACAATATACATACTGTATATATATATATATATATATATATATATATATATATATATATATATATATATATATATATATATATATATTGTGTGTGTGTGTGAATGTAAATTAATGCGAAGGATAAAGTAATAGAAAATTTAAATAAAACTAAATAGATACAACGAAAGAATATTCTGTAAAAGAAAATGTGAAATTGGATAAATGAAGAATGACACCAGAAAACAGAACTTACAAACTAAAATTCATTCTTAGTAGAACAGAATAATGGAGTGAATAAATCTTACTTAGAAACCCTTATAAGAGTAAAATATTTTTTACTGTGTTAAAAAGAAAAAAAGTAAAATCTAAGTCATGTAAAAGAAAAAAACTGAATGATCTGGGAATCTTTAAAAAAAAGCTACAAATGGCCCCAATACGTGATATATTTATTGCGTTCTTTGTTGTTTAAGTAGGCATGTAGATCTGGAGGTCGCTTTGTGCCTTTTCATTTTACAGCTGTGCCTTTACCGCACTGACTGAAGTTATAATCCATTTTTTTTATTGGGCACTTTCAGGAATAAGAACTTCACAACTTAAGATATTGTCTTCGTTATCGCATCAGAGAAAAGGTTTCAGATGCTGATTATTTTGTCTCTCACTCGCTACCATGTTGACATAACCTAGAAAAATAGCTCTCCATCACATCATTGCAATAATGCAGATTTGGCATGTTCTGGAAGTTCATATTATCTCCAGGGCTTTGTTGGTTTCTAGCATTGCCAAAAATTGGACTTACTTGCCATTGTTTCTTTGTGAAAGCTTGACGATTAGCACACCTTGCAGTTTTAGAACCAGAGTTTATTCATTTTATATGTAAATACCACTTGTCGGTACTGATCAGTATGATATCACTCTAGAACAGTAACTGGGAGAAGCTTCATGGCAATGCTAAATTGGGAAGAGAAATGAAAAACGTTTTTCTAGAGAAAACAATCAGATATGAAACATCGACGGCCGGATCTTGCCAATACTAGAGATAAAAACCTTAGGACTTAGGTGTAATGCTGATACCACAAAGGTGGGAAAATAACGTTACGTGATTTCCGTTATAAACTAAGCAACACCTGAGATATCAAAGTTACGGGCTGCTCTAGGAGCAAGAGCCTGTGCTGGCATAAGGCCAGCAGCAACAGTAGGAGCAACTACAACAAGGAGCTTCCACGTGAGAACTTACAAAGGCATAAGTCATCACAACTGAAATCTTAATGGTTTTAAATTTTATTGCCATCTTTACTCCTGGAAATAAGGGTTCACTTATTTTTCATAATTATACTTGGGGAACTTGAACCTGAAATATTATTGCCCAAAATTTTTAGACTCTTGATTCAATAACATTATCTTGGCAATGAAGAAATAACTGCTATGGTACATTTGAACTGGGGCTGACATGTAAAAACATTTTATTTTTTTGGGAAAATATTGAAGGGAGGCTTATTAGTAGCTGACTCTAAAATTTCTCAAGTCTGTAGAATTAACATTTGTGAAGTGTTACGGAAAATCCATTTAACTTTGAAAATCAGTGCTGCCTCTTCTGCGGGAGCTAATTCTGTTTTGCATTTCATCATTTGAAGGCGATACCTTGAGAATTTGCATTTACAATAGCGTGAATATGGGTCAGAAAACTTCAAGGATAGAATATTGGTGAAGGTATGCTCTCATATGTTTTAGGTTAAAGTGAATACCCCCTACCCTCTGCAGTTTTTTTTTTTTATAGAATTTAGTATCAATAGAATTCTGCTTCTCTAAATCAAAAATTTTCGTCTTAGCTCAGCGTTTTTTCCTTCGCAGTTTCTGTTTCCTATAAATTTTTCTTAAAAAATCTTCCACGGGTATTTGAGCTAAGAGCTTCAGATTATGCATTTCCAATACTTTATGCACTGTCGGGCGATAATGCTGCTTTTTTATATTGCATATGCGTAAATCATCGAATTCGTTCGCCATAAATCAGTGTTGCTTAATTAAGTCCTAGGAATATTGTTCTCTTCTCGAATGTGTTAATACAGTATTCAGTTTAAGATTTGATATATAGTTTTTGTCTGCCTTCATATTTTCTACGATATTTGTTTTACTTACTTTTCCGAAATCTTTTCCTCTTGTTCCTTCGATTTTTGCATTTCTTGATGTGCTTTCTTATAATTTTTTAAAAATTATGTAATTATCACCCAACAATAAAGAGGTCAGTGTTAAGGTTCATCTTGGTTGGTCGTCTTTTTGCTAACAGGATTAACTAAAAAAAACAACAACATTGAGTATAAAGAAAACTTGACTAGAGGTCAAAGGTCTCGTGAATGACAGCAGTTGATTAGATTTTGTGAGAGATAGGAATGTAACCTTTAGGGAAAGGGGCCTCGCGGAGGTTGAGTTACATAGCTTTGACAAGGTATGCCGTCTTCAAATTCAATTCTTTATCACTTTGTGTTATAATTATAACTTATTCACTTGCGGTGAAGTAGTGACAGGTTATATCATCTTCGAGTAAATCATATGTATAAATGAATTCTTTTATTGCCCATATTTTAGTCATATTTTACAGAATTTAGGAGAGTATGCGAACTTTCCTTTCTTTTACTCCGTAGAAGATATTTTGGCTCAGATTAGAAAAGAATAGTGTTGGTGGGGAAGGAGAAGAGGGAGTTGATATATTCTGTCTGCCCTTTTTTATGTCCGCACTTTTTCTGTCCACCCTCAGAACTTAAAAACTTCTGAGGCCAGAGGGCTGCAAATTGGTATGTTGATCATCCACCTTCCAATCATCAAACTTTCCAAATTGCAACCCTCTAGCCTAGGTAATTCTTATTTCATTTAAAGTTAAAGTTAGCCGTAATCGTGGATAAAGTTTCATGGGCCGCGGCTCATACAGCATTATACCGAGACCACCGAAAGATAGATCTATTTTCGGTGGCCTTGTTTATAAGCTGTAGCGGCTGTACAGAAAACTCGATTGCGCCGAAGAAACTTCGGCGCATTTTTTACTTGTTTTAATTGATGTCGCCTTTTGCGTCCCGAAGATGGATCGTTTCCGAAACTTTGACAGTTCTCGTTGTCACGAAATCTTCATCTTTTTGACCACAAATCATTCAGTTTTGTCATCCTTTGTTTAACAGATTATTAATTTTGTAAATTATTGCTAGTGGAAAAATAAAGATAGAATAAATGTCCATCCTAGTAGGTAATAGTAACTGTCATCATGTATAATGATACCAGGGTTAGTGTAGGTGAGGGTGATGTTGACCTTTATGGAATGTTGGATAATATTAGAATTATTTTATTAAATATGGACAGAATGTGTATGCTTCCATATAGTGTATTTCCTTTAGCAAGATATTGTAGGAGGAATTGCAGGGTTCTTTAGATAAGCTGTTTGTCCGTTAAGCGTTTTAATTCTTAACAAGAAATCTTTCAACAGAAAGACCATTTATCATGATTCGATTTTAAAATTTGCAGCAATTTCTTAAAAGGAATGTGGAGATATGAAAGAAATGAGAAGGAAAAGAAAATGTCAAGCGTTTTTTTAATAGAACGATAGTTCTGCTTCCAGATTTTTTTTTTTAGGACACAGAACACAGGAGCATGGGGAGCAATCCGAAATTTGGGACTAGAAACTGAAATGTTTGGGAAAGTAGAGGAAATTTATTATTAACTTTATTATAGAAATTGAAAGAAAGTGCAAGTTGTTAGCCTGCGTTACCACATATAACGAAAGCAGTAACTTCACAACATTAATACTAGTATTGACATTGAGAACACTGGGCGCAGTTATACGCGAATTCAACATCCAAAACGTCTAACATCAAAAGTGAGAGAGCATCTATAATGAAATGCCCTCCTTCCTTCAACACTGTGGTAGAATCGGTTGAAAAGTATGATAATAAAAGAGAGGGAGGGGAATAGTGAAAGAGGGCCTATTTTCTATTCTCTTCTTCAACTTTATAATTTATGCTATTACGCAAAGCAGAAGGAAGATGACTTTCAGGGAAACTTAAATTAAAGTAATGCATATCTTTACCCTCATAATACGACGCCCTTAGGAATCCGAAAAGTTTTCCATAGAACCAAATACTTGTTCGAGATAAATTCTCAATTACTTCGCTGACGAGATGTGCAGTTGAGTTCTGAGGAGACTTTGGGATATTCAGCATTCTAATCATCGTCGTTATTATTCATAATGAAAGTCGTAATTACGTTTGATAATCATAATGTATTCCGTTGATGTTGTCAATCGGAGTCTCCTCTAACTGATTGCTGAAAGTTCGAAGCATTCCGGAAGTGATGATTATCAGTGTTTCCCAGCTGTTGGCATTTACAGTGCCTGTTTACTGCTAAAACAAGTACAATGTATGTTTACTGCTAAAACAAGTACAATGCCAGTTTACTGCTAGAAAATTACAATGTTGTTATGCTAAGACATGTACAATGCCTGTGTACTGGTAAAACAAGTACAATGTATGTTTACTGCTAAAACGAGTGCAATGCCTGGTTACTGCTAAAACAAGTACAATGTATGTTTACTGCTAAAACAAGTACAATGCCTGTTTACTGCTAAAACAAGTACAATATATGTTTAATGCTAAAATATGTACAGTGCCTGTTTACTGCCAAAATAAGTACAATGTATGTTTACTACTAAAACAGGTACACAGTATGTTTACCTTTAAAACATGTACAGTGCCTGTTTACTGCTAAAACATTTACATGCCTGTTTACCGCTAAAACAATTACAGCGTATGTATACTGCTAAAACAGTTACAATGGATGTTTACTGTCAAAACAATCATCATAAACACTAAGTGAAATGGTCTCTGGAAGATGTAATAAATAACCAGAAAAAAAATCCCGTGTTGGTCATCAATTTTATGATTTTCATAAAGATGAAATAATTTCGTACCCAACAATATACGTTAGATTATATTGTTTTTTTTTTATTTATTTGGTTATGCTTATATCCAAGGTATTGTTATCATTCTTCTGTTTGCGAGAGCACCATTTTCTCAAACTATATCTGGTTCTTCTCTGAATTTTTGTCCTTATTAGTTTTCTGTAAAAGAAAACTATTGTGTCGGCTTTGTCAGTCCGGCCGCACTGAATTCTGTCTGCACTTTTTCTGTCCGCCCTCAAATCTGAAAAACTACTGAGGCTAGAGGGCTGCATTTTGATATGTTGGTCATCCACCCTCCAATCATCAAATATACCAAATTGCAGCCCTCTAGCCTCGGTAGTATTTTTTTATTCTATTGAAGGTTAAAGTTAGCCATTATCGTGCTTCTGGCAACGATATAGGATAGGCCACCTCCCGGACGTGGTTAAAGTTTCATGGGCCGCGGCTCATACAGCATTATACCGAGACCACCGAAAGATAGATCTGTTTTCGATGGCCTTGATTATACACTGTAGCTAGTGTACAGAAAACTCGATTGCGCCTAAGAAAATTCGGCGCGTTTTTGACTTGTTTTGTTAAGGTTCTCCTTTATAAACTTGACAGTTTAAGCTTTTTAGCCTAGTTTGGTTCAGTAGTTTTAACTCTCGTCATAACTGGAGTTTTATGATTGGAAATTTCCCGTAATATACAGCGTAATGCCCTGAGTATTGAATTTTTGTTAAATGTTGTATATTAATATTTTTATCAACCAATCTTTAAGTTTGATTCATGTTTTTTTTACATGAACAAACCGAAATAGAATATGCATTCAACCCACCATACTTGTTTCTATGATTCGCATGTTTTCAACAAATCCATTTTATATTTATTGTAGATGAATTTAACCGTATATGCTGAATTCTTGCGTGTCTTCCCAAATTCAAACAGCTATCCTCGTTACGAAAGTAGTTTTGGTTCTTTTTTTTTTTTGGACAATGTCTAATTCAGGCCATAGTTATATTGAACACCCTAGTTAAAAGTAATAAAGATAATTCATAATTAGTAATCTGGGCTTGGTTATCCTTCAGTATGTAATACATTTTATATACATTTCTTTCCTGTTTGCCATTTATAACCGTCTCTTGTATTCATTTTGTTTGATGAGCCCCGGTTATTATATGTACACATTCTTCCAGTTTTTTTTTTTCATGAATCCTTTCCCATTTATATTTTGAGACTATACACTATACAGCTTTCTGTTCTGTAGCAAAAATATTCACCATAGTCGTAGAGAAATCCATTCTTTCCAAAGAAAACATCGCGTCACGTAGCTGCGAAGTAAAATAGGGTTTTGGGAAGAGAGAGGAGCTTAGAAAAGTTTAAAAACATCAATGGATGCTTTTGAACCTTGAAACTCTACTAGAGGAATTATTTGTTTGTCATGCCTGTTATCTTAGTTTTTAGTACGTGCTCCGTGCATCTAAAGGAAATTAAATAATTATTTGAAGTTGTCGAATTGTCCCTGGCAAGAAGGGTTCAGGCAGCAACCGGCTATACTACTTGCTATTAATGGAGGAATGTACAGTTGCTTATGTGTAAGAGAGAGAGAGAGAAAGAGAAAGAGCGTGCTTGCTCGACTATATGAAGATGTATTTTGCATACCTTAAACATTCGTGTTGGAATATGGAATGGAATATGGGATATGGAATGGAATATGGAATTTAGGCCAAAGGCCAAGCACTGGGCCCTATGAAGTCATTCAGCGCTGAAACGGAAATTGAGAGTAGAAAGCTTCGACAGGTGTAACAGGAGGACAACCTCGCAGTTGCACCGTGGAACAAATGCTAGGAGAGAGTGGATAACAAGGTGAAAGACAGATAATTTGCATGGAGGTGCAGTAAAAGGAATGAAAGGGGTTGTAGCTATGGGCCCGAAGGGACACTGCAAATAACCTTTAGTGATGCCTGCAGTGCATCGCGTGAGGTGCACTGACGGCAGTGCCGCCCTACGGGGAACATTCATGTTAGTATGTTCCACGATGACATTGTATTTACATCGTTTTTCACTAACTTAGCTTACATGTGAAGACTGTTCGTATAAGGTTTGAGAGAGAGAGAGAGAGAGAGAGAGAGAGAGAGAGAGAGAGAGAGAGAGAGCCAGCAGCAGACGGAAAAGGAAACGAAGTGATAAATAGCGATATAAATATTGTGGATCTGAGCAGATCGGGGAAAAGATCACCGAGGCCGGGGCGTTGAAAGACTCTAACGTAGTGAAGCAAAATCGAGTCCATTTTCGTTTTCTGTCGGAAGAAATCAGTCTCGATCCCGGTTCGCAGTCGTCTTTTATTTCATAGAATTTGATAATGATGTCCATCAGCGACTTTCTTTTTTTTTCCTTTTTTTCCCCGCTTTCTTTTTCTGTTTTACTCTCTGATAATAAATTGCTCAGTCTTCCGAGGTACTCATTAACGCCTAAGCCTCTCTCACTTTGATCTTTTTTTTTCCTCTCTCTCTCTCTCTTTTCTCTCTCTCTCTCTCTCTCTCTCTCTCTCATTTTTATAGGGAAATTTATTTTCACCTGCTTGCGTTTTTATCTTTTGTGTGGCACAATTACAACTGACGGAGATTTTCCTTCCCTTGTTTTTTTTTTTTTGGTCCTTGGAACTATTACTGAAGTGTGCATGAAGCGAAATTATTTTCTGTGTTGCAGGTAAATATTATGTAGGAATATTTAAATGTATGAGCATGAAATGTTTCAGGAATTCATGTGAAATAAACGGCTGTGTAAAATATCTTTGTGAAAGTGTTGTTAAGTATTTATGTGTATAATATTTATGTATGTATATATATATATATATATATATATATATATATATATATATATATATATATATATATATATATATATATATATATATATATATATATATATATATATATATATATATATATATATATATTTACTAGCTGTCCAACCCGGCGCTGGCGCAAAAACTTTGAATGACATTCGATAAACTCTCTCTCTCTCTCTCTCTCTCTCTCTCTCTCTCACACCCAACTCTTCTCTCTCTTCTTCTCCCCTCACTCTCTTTCTCAGTCTCTCCCAACACACCCATTCACTGTTATGGAATTCAACAATCTAAGGTCGTGTATTCACGATCAAGTTTACCTGTCATTTCTTCTGTCAGTTTATCGAAACTACCATTAAAACTTACGTGTAGACGACAGTTTGTGGACGGAGACAGTCCATTCACCAGAAAGGATGAACTGATGGTACTACCTAAATATCTTCCAACCAGCTGGCAGGTAATTGCACGTGTGGACAAGTTAGTGCCAATTTCATGACAGTTTACCTCTGTATTTCATCTGGGAAGCATCTCGGATGCTCTGATCAGAATATGAATAAATTATGTATAGGCATTGTTCATTTCACTGTTAGACCCTTCAACACTATCTGTAGGCCGTTATAGGTACAAATCATACAATAAAAATATAAAACATTTCCATGTGATACAGACAATTTGGTATAGGCCTAGGCCAATGGTGTCTTTTTATGATATGTGTTACTATAATGAAAGTAAACTTCACTGTCCAATTCATAAAAAAACTGAACCAACCCCTCACTTGTTTTAATTTAAACTCATGAATTAGTATTGTATGAGAATAGATGTCTTTTTTTAATAAGAAATATTTGGTCTATCCTCTTTTAAGCCTTATTAACTTCTTTCCTATTATTAAGTGAATTGCTGCAAGAGTTAGCCTTCCACACCATCGTTATATTAAGAAAAAAGTGACAAAACACTTTCCTATATGGCTAACTTCAACTCGTGATACATAACTTTTATACTGGTTTTAGGGACATTTTTAGCTTAGCATAATAAGTTACAACTCATTACCTTTGCAATGACATCAAACTCCTGAACGTAGAATTGTGTATAAAGTTACATGTACAGCATCTGTAAACTTGGTCAGTTCGTACAGTATCGTAATCATGAATCAAACAAAATCTTTCCCTTCTTTGAGGAATTTTAGGCAATTGGTATTGATAAAAGATAGAAATGAATATATATCAGTCTAATATATAACCATAGACAGTAATTTTATTTTCCTAAATGATGGGAATACTTTTCCTTACTATTATGATTACATCAGCAAAAAATATGAGTTGACGTGTTGTGCAAGCTGTGAGCACTCCGAGTTACTCGAAGTGCAGTAGTTGCCATTTCTTAATTTAATCCCTATATGCATCTAATACATTTACCCTCGAAGTGCCTTTCGGAAAAGATTTCCAAATGTAATGATCTACATTCCTGTAAAGTTTTAATTTAGAATTTTCAGTCATTACCTTCCAGGTAATCAGTACCAAGCAACGTGAAAATAAACTTATCTTCTGTATGCAGTGAAGTTTTCGCCAATTCCCATGTATTCAGCCATCAACCGCTTCCACTTTCTTGCATCATAAATTGTTGTCCTTCTCTAGGGTAATAATTTAGTAATAAACCTCATAGATAGAGATAGATTTCACTCCAAAATGTTTGAGAGAGAGAGAGAGAGAGGAGAGAGAGAGAGAGAGAGAGAGAGAGAGAGAGAGAGAGAGAGGAGTAGTTTGGTAGTGGTTTCTGCTGGCTGAAAGTGTCTCATTTAGCCACTGCTACGCATGCTTACTGTGGAAAGAAATGATTGATTTAGGTTTTCAGTGTAGATTTAATCAAGGTAATAAACAGTTATATTATTATCATGAATTATGATCAAAATTCACGTAAATTCTGATAAAAAATTGATGTTTTAGGGAATTTATTGTTATAGGTTAATCATATTTCTGGCAGCGCCAGAAGAAAAGGTGAAGTGTCAGGTGAAAAATGAGAATAAACCCAGAAAACTGAAGGAAAAGGTGACATGAAAACGAAAATTTGATTTGTTTTGTCTGCGTTTGTATGTCTGTCGCGGGGTAGGTTTTTTTTTGAGTTATAAACCTTTCTGGGTGATATATTAAAGTGAAAATTTTGTCTGGCTCTGTTAAGCGGTTCAGATTTCTATAGTTGACAAACAAATATACAAACATTCACACACACATATATAATATACACACATACACACACATACACACACACACACATATATATATATATATATATATATATATATATATATATATATATATATATATATATATATATATATACACTGTGTATATATAAGAAATGGAGAAATTTTAAGTGTCTGTGGAACCTTGGCTTTGAATGTAAGAAAGTGTTGAACAATCTTTCTATTAATGTGAAATTTGGAAGTTGAATACATATGAAAAGAGAGGATGTAGAGGCTTTAAATATGAATTGTTTATGAAGCATTTGTGGATTAACAAGAATTCAAATGATGAGATATGTGATGATACATATGGGCGGTAAAAGGCTATTGTTGGTGGAAGAATGAGTCATATTGTTTTGAGATGGTTCGATCATATGGAAAGAATGCATGATGAAACGTTATTTGGGAAGTGTTGGTAGGAAGGGGAGGAAGACCTAGACAGTGCTGAAGACGGACCGAAAGTAGTACCGGAAAGGAGGCCCTCAGTATCCGGGAAGCTAGAGAATACGTGTAAGATAGAGGTGAATGGTGCAGTATGCATGACGGGCTTCGCCACGCTGCTTGTGAGTTGTCTGTGTTTATGGAGTAGCTCCTGTTGTTAAAATTTTTTGCGCAAGGGGTTCACACAAGGCTCAGCAGTTTATTTGTGCATGTGGCAGTGAAGTAACAATTGTCCTTTTATTATCTTAGGGAAGCACCTCCCTGAATGGGAAATGATAATGCACTTGTGGCATCTCTTATTGTCTGAAAATAGTTTTCCCCTGTTTCCTGTACCAATTTTTATAAATACGGTCCTAAGGTACTGAAGGAAAAAACAGTAATTATGGCTTTGTCGTTCCATTTAATTATCCTGATGCCGTCAGTTGTCTTGGTCATAAACTCATGGCTGTCATCAATGACATTTTAAAAAGGGACTGGAGTGCTTGTATTAATGGGAGAACAGTCGTACAAGGGACAGTGAGATATAAAAAAAATTTGCCACAAAGCTTTACTGGACTGGCTCTGTGGCTCCGGTAAGACTTCATGACTGTGATATGGGCTAA
Organism: Macrobrachium rosenbergii; assembly: GCF_040412425.1. NCBI lineage: Eukaryota > Metazoa > Arthropoda > Malacostraca > Decapoda > Palaemonidae > Macrobrachium > Macrobrachium rosenbergii. The sequence goes on from NC_089741.1 coordinate 51,872,239, forward strand.
AGGAGCCAGTAGTTTATAGCTTTGTGGCTTATATTCTCTTGGAAGACGTCAAAGCCCATGAAGTAGCATAGATAGCATATATCAACAAAATAGGAAAAAGGCATTTAAAATAATAGCAACAAAGATAAGTAGGTAGACAATACACATTGAGCAGAAATTAAGGAACAGTACCCCCGCGAGGAAATTCACAAACGCACATTTACTGCGATATTTCTTTGTAATACATCAAGGGTTTTCTTTTTGAGTTGATGTAACACGATTTTCATTTCTATCTTGGTGCTGCATCTACTGCCAGTGACAAAGACGGATATTCTTCAGAGTGAAAAAATCTGGAATAAAGTTATCCCTTTTTGATACCCTTTCTTGCATCTTAACCATGTTAGTTACTTTTTTTTAAACCTGTTCCAGCTAGAGAGAGAGAGAGAGAGAGAGAGAGAGAGAGAGAGAGAGAGAGAGAGAGAGAGAGAGAGAGATTGCCGTTTTATTTTCTTGTATACTTCGTCATCATTGATATGTTTGTTGCCTTCCTTCCTTGTTGTTTAGTCCTCTCTACCTTCCTAAGTTTCCTGATGAGAGGAGCAACAGAGGAAGATTCATTATATTTTCTCATCTTTCTTCCTAATCGGGACTGTTGTATCTTCCCTGTATTAAGGTGTACGTTGTATTTTCCCTGCACAAAGCTGTAGACTGCATTTTTCTTAAATTAATGTGCAAAAGCATTTTTCCCTGAATTTACGTGTAGGATGTATTTTTTTCCTTGCAGTTAGTCTGTGTTGTATTTGCCGTGCTATTAATGTGTAAGTTATATTTTCCCTTGCATTAATGTGTAGGTTACATTTTCCATTACATTAATGTACAGGTTATATTTTCCCTTCCATTAATGTGTAGGTTATACTTTCCCTGAATTAATATGTAGGTTATATTTTCCTTTGCATTAATGTGTTGGTTATATTTTCCCTTGCATTAATGTGTATGTCATATTTTCCATTGCATAATGTGTAGGTTATATTTTCCTTTGCATTAATGTGTTAGTTATATTTTCCCTTGCATTAATGTGTAGGTTATATTTTCCTTTGCAGTAATGTGTTGGTTATATTTTCCCTTGCATTATCTGTAGGTTGTATTTTCCCTTGCATTAATGTGTAGGTTATATTTTCCATTGCATTATCTGTAGGTTATATTTTCCATTGCATTATCTGTAGGTTGTATTTTCCCTTGCATTAATGTGTAGGTTATATTTTCGCTTGTATTAATGTGTAGGTCATACTTTCCCCTGCTTGAATGTGTAGGTCATATTTTGCTTGTGCAATAATGTTTAGGTTATATTTTTCCTGATTTAAAGTTTTATTCGACTCCTTCAGTAATTTTGCTTGTGTAAAGGTGTGATGTATTTTTCTTTGCAATTATGTTTACTATGGTATATTTTTCTCTAAATTATCGGGAGTGTTCGATGAGATTCGACTCTTTCAGTAACACATTTTTGTTTACTAAATTAAGGTTTACTAGTTTTCAGTGGTTTGATTATTTTTCATTCATGTTTTTTTTTTTTTACTATGGTGATTCACTTTTAACTTTCCCTAGCATTCGCAAGCAAAAATTGCTCTGGGGATTTCCTTCAAAGTTTTTGGGATTATATATATATATATATATATATATATATATATATATATATATATATATATATATATATATATATATAGTATATGAATGGAAACCACAAAATATTATATATATATATATAGTCAGAAAGAAAACCACAAAACATTACTAATATCAATTCGATGTTATGATGGAATATTCATAACCTTGTTACATTTGGTACTAGAAATTCAGTGCCCCAGCTGTTTTTATATATGAGGCTCCATTGTAAATGACCATAAATATTATGAAGAATAAAAACGATAAAATTTAAAACTAGAATATAGTTGTGATTTAGGAAGAGAGAGTAATAGAGAGTAATCTGTTTAGATGTGCAGTTACGCTCGCACTCCTGTCGTTGATAGATGGATGAGAACCAGTCAGTCATGTCTTTTCGACTTTGTGAAGCACGTATTGTCTTTAGTGTTTAGGTCATGTTTAGGAGGGCAGACACTAAGAGGATAGGAAACATTTAAATGTTGGCACTGTTAACTTATGAAGAATGTACACAAAGCGGCGAGAGAGAGAGAGAGAGAGAGAGAGAGAGAGAGAGAGAGAGAGAGAGAGAGAGATTCATTCACGAAACCCTCTCCTACTATTGAAGACCATCAAGATACGTTGCTATCAATCATTCCTTTTCCTTTGATGCCAGTATGATATGGGTTTTAATGACCGTTGACTGGGAGATGAACTGATGTTGACTGAGAGATGAAGTGATGCTCTCACAATACGGCCGATGTTCATTTCAGCGGAGCGGAGCTCTTCGTGGAAGGCCGCGGGTCCCATATCTAAAAGCCACCGTCAGCCACGTCCCTTCCTGTGTCCTTTGTGTTCTTTGCGGTTTCAAAAGCAGCAGGGTGGCATGTGGATGATATACCTCGTTTGAGAAACGGCTGCCTGCTCATAGATGATGGGAATGACAAAAGGCGGAAGGACCTCCTTAGGAAGAGGGGGGCGGGGAGGTGGTGTTGTTAGTGCATATGAGGTGGTGCAGTGTAGGCGCTAACCAGCCGTTCTCCCGTAAAAGGAACAGCTAATGAATCTACCTTGATCTGAATTTCGGGTTCATACGCAGCGTTTGATAGGGTCAGATCGAAAGACTACGGGTGATCCAGCCTGAAGCCAGCGATGTGAATGAAACATACATAGAGAAACTACCTCGGTTTGAGTTTCAGAACGTTAAGAAAATTCCCTCAGAGGCTCTTTAGTATACGGGTAAGAACCTTTACGTTTAGACTTACCACTTTATCTTTTTTTTTTTTTAAATTGCATAATTTCTGGTGACATGGGTATACTAGTTAGTGGAATAACATTTAACATTTCATGATATCCCATTGGGGCGCAGAATGACCCACTCGGCCCCAGTGTTTGGGTTTTGATCCCAGATACCTAGATTTCATTCATCTAAAAATAAGACATTTATCATTCAAGTTGTTTCCATACCTGTAATTGTGCTAATGTGACTCCTATAGTTCTGTCAAGAATCATTTCTGCACTTTTTAGTCTTTTCTGCCCTCTGAGGTCATCGGTATATCAGTGCTTACTTAAGTACTGTAACTTCGAATTTTACCACCATTCGCCTTTCGTAAATGTATTTCGAACATTTCAATCTCGCTTTAAAACCAACTGCGGTTGGAGCGTTTTAACCTTGCTCTAATGCTATTTTGTTAAAAAAAAAAATGCAAAACATGCTTTTCCCGCTCTGCACAGAACAGAAAAACAACACGAATAATATTTAAATTTTTTTTTTTTTTTTTACTACTGGAGGTAAAAGGTAAAAAGAACCTTCCTTTTTTCACGTTCTTAGTTAGCATCATGAAGCTTAATCAAGTGTGCTATTGCGTGTCGAAAGACGCCCCAAGTCTTGTTTTCAGTTAATGGACTGATTTACGGACGCGTGTGTTGATGTGGAGTGCCAGCTTACCTCTCTAAATCAGTGAACGTTATGTAACATTACTTAAGAGCCGTAATTATGTTTATGTATTCTGACATAAAGGAGTGGATGATTTATGTAGAACCTTTGGTGGTAAGTAAATATTTGGTAGGTGTTCTCAGAGGCGTAAAAATTGGGAGTACAAAGGAGTTATTCACATAAAGCCTTAATTTTGGTGTGAATCTGTAAATGCTTCAGTCAAGAGGTAAAGCGTTTTCCTGAACAATCGATCAGTTACGGAGATGAGTTCCTCTTTTTGTTATTAATTAGGTGAATATCACCTACTTTGTTAATGTCTAGAATGTGACATATGTGGTTTTAGTTCCTTGCTGGGTAGCGGCTTCCGTTCTCAACTACCACTCTGTTGGTCGTGAGTTCGAATCTCCGAGCGGCCAGTGAAGAACAAGAGGAATTTGTTTCTGGTGATAGAAATTAATTTCTCGCTATAATGGTTCGGATTCCACAATAAGTTGTAGGTCCCGTTGCTAGGTAACCAATTGGTTCTTAGCCACGTAAAAATAAAACCTAATCCTTCGCCAGCCCTAGAGCTGTTAATCAGCTCAGTGGTCTGGTTAAACTAAGATATACTTACTTTAGTAGTGTTTGTGGATTATAAAACAAAATTCTCACTTTACCCTCATACTCGCCTCCTTCCCTTATCTTGCTGTCCAATTCCGAAATTATTACTTCTTAGTACAAGTGAAGTATCTTTCAGTTTTACTTTTAGTCTAGTACTTCACCTTACTTATTTGCTATTTAACCCCCGCCTCATTTCACTGAACTAGCGCTGTATGGCTGAAGTGCCCGTTTCATATATATATATATATTATATATATATATATATATATATATATATATATATATATATATATATATATGTGTGTGTGTGTGTGTGTGTGTTGTATTTATATATTACATACTATATATATATATATATATATATATATATATATATATATATATATGAATATATATATTTATATAAATAAATTTAGAATGTTAATGGACCGATTTATTTTTAGAACAGTTGCAATATTAATGACCCTCTGGAAATGCGAATTGTATCTAAAACAAGAAAATTCACATTGAGTACATAAGCAGCATCTTTGTTTAATGAGAATTCACCACCTTACCTCTAATAACAATCCATCGGGTAATTACCAGAAAATGACGTTAACGTTTTTAAATGAACACTTGTTTTCTAAGATGCTGTTGGGGGATTTTAGCAAACCCAATATATTTGCATACATCTGCGAAAATCCAATAATTGCTTTGAAGTTTAATGAGAAACACACACACACAAACACTCGCACAGCGGTGGGTTGAAATTACCCAACATTTTAAGTGGGGTAATGATTATCATAATTGTATGCAATCAAAGTACGCAATTCGTAGTTACATACGACTCATATTAAAGGTAATAAAATTGTCTATTAAGGATTTATGCATCGTCACACCCTCCCTTGAGATTGTTTTGATTATTATCGTGTGTTTGATCTAAAATTAACTCTCTTGGGGACCAAGTTTTATTCATTTCTAAAAATAGTAGTCGATGATAAAATTTTAAGGCTGCTTGGTAGTCAGCGGGTATACATTTTGAGGGAGTTTAAAGATGAAAACCCGTTATAATATAGGTAATAATTGTGACGTTAACCGTAATCAATAATGATATTAGTCATAATTGTTTTTAATACCAGCAGTAATAAAAATTTTGTTTTGGTTGTTTTTGCAACAAACAAATTGACGGTAGTCATAACCATAATTAATATCAGTCATAATTCTTTTAACACCGGCAGTAGCAAACACCATGACAGTAGTAGCCATTATCATTGTCATCATCATGAATAATAATAATAATAATAATAATAATAATAATAATAATAATAATAATATTTATTATTAATATTATTATTATTATTATTATTATTATTATTATTATTATTATTATTATTATTATTATTATACGATAAAAATATAATACAGATCTCCCTCTTTGTATTCTCTTACGCCTCACGTCAGGGAATCGCATAGAATTACCCACCTAGTTACGAATTGGCAATTTCGTGCTAGTCACGCCAGGGAGCTGCCTTTACACATTTTCGGGTGTTTTTAAATCCTCTGCAACGGGATGAGACATCTAAAGATGCTGGATCTAGTTATCTCCCGTGATGACATAGTTATTACTTTTCGTGTTGTTTTTTTGCGTCTTTCCCTTGCGCCTTCTTCCAAAGTTGTATGGGCTATCTCTAAATAATTGCGCTATTTCTAAATAACTTCCCCCCCCCCTAGCTAATTTCAGTTCTAAGGCATTTTTTTCCCTAATTATATGGCTGTAGATAGTTTTGTTGAATTGTCAGTTTTGTCCAAAATGCGAATTTTTACCCATTCTCTCTCTGTCACTGTGAACAAGATATTGTAAATGAATTGGACGTTCTTGTTATATATATACACACACACACACATATATATACACATATATATATATATATATATATATATATATATATATATATATATATATATATATATATATATATATATATGACTGTGAAAATATTTTCTATTAAAACAGAATTCAATCAAATATAAGGAGCCCATAAAAACGCCAAAAATAGCAAGTAATGCTATATTTCAGAGATCAACTGTGTCTCTCTCTTCAGGCAAGTAATGAATGAGAAGATTTACAGAAATGCAGTATTTATACCATAAGGTTCATAGGTCAGCCTTTACGTCACTCCAGTTGACAATTTCTCTTTAATCTTCGTAATCGCTGGTTGGAGGAAGATTTTTTATCTATAATATCTGAGTCCCAAACTCCTTTTGAGAGGTTCATTGTATTTCTTTGTTTAATCGAAGTTGATTCCACCATCTGGCTTTTGAAAAAACTATTGCTGCTATAGATTATATGTGACAAATTCCAGTTTATTCTGTGATTATGGTTATTTATGTGGTTAAAAATAGCTGAGCTTTGTTGTCCGTACCTAACTGAACGTTTATGCTGTCTTAATCTCTGGGGGAGTGACTTACCTGTAAAACCGATATAAGATTGATCACAGTTGAGGCAAGGGATTTCGTAAGCTCACTTGTCTTTGGGGACTGGCTTTTGTTGGACGTTAATCAGAGATTTGGCTAAGGTATTTGGGTAGGTAAAAGCAAAAGGGTTAGAGTTTCCAAGTGTCTGTGTCAACGTCTTAATCCTGTCCAGGTGTGGAATTTTTATTTTATTGTTGGGCGTCTCTCTAGTCTTGTTTTGAGGGGGACGGTAGATGATTATGTTAGCTTTGTGGATTGCTTTCTCAATTATATGGTCAGGATACTTTAAAGATGACAGGTGCTTACGGATTAGTTCAGTTTCCTTTTCCTGGGAATCCGGGGAGTAAATCTGTAAGGCTCTTAGGAATAAATTGCGGGCTAGCCCAGTCTTGTTAGAAATGTCATGATAGCTAAAAAAAGTGGATGTATGAATTTGAAAATGTTAGTTTTCTGTATATGGTGAGTTTGTATTCTGTCGTGTCTCTAATTATTAAAACATCAAGAAAAGGAATTTTGTTGTCTGTTTCTCATTCAACTATAAATTTGGTGCTAGGCACTGAAGCATTTAATTTTGAAAGAAATTAATTGAAATTGCCCAACTATTATCACTGAATGTTTGGATATCATTTACATATCTCATCTGCAGGTTTCATTCCATTCATTATTATAGTTTCATTATTATAGTTTCAAAATATTCCATGTATAGATCGGCTGAAACAGGACTTAAAGGGCTGCCCATGCTGCATCCGAATTTTTGTTTATAGAGTGACTCCCCGAATGAAAAGATTTTATTTGATGCACATAATTCAACTAACTTTATTATTTTATCTAGGGCTAATGGGAAATGATCTGAATAGGGGCTAATTCTCTCGAATACTGTAGAACGTACTGCACTGGTACTTTTGTGAATAGGGAATCTGCACTTGAACTTAAAAGTTTTGTGTTGTGAAGTGGTACATGAACTTCTTTGAATTTGTGACAAATCTTCAGAATGTTTAATGTGACTGGGAGAAAATGTGCCTGAGAAAGGGAAAGGAGCTTTCAAGTATAAATTTCTAAGTGGTTAGTCCATTCTTGATCTCTCTCTCTCCTTCTCTCTCTCTCTCTCTCCTCTCTTCTCTCTATATATATATATATATATATATATATATATATATATATATATATATATATATATATATATATATATATATATATATATATATATATATATTATATATATATATAATGTGTGTGTGTGTTTGCATTTACTGTGTAAAATCTGTGTTACATTAACTGGTATAGGAATTAGTTTTATTTTTGGGAAGGAATGTGTAGAAAACTTTCGAACGACAAACATTCGTGTACGTCTCTGTATTATACGAGAGCTGATAAAGTACCGTCTTACATAATATTTGGTTCCTGTCTGGTTTTCACCATAAATTAGTGTAGCGAACATTACTCATAAAAACTTTCAGCAGTTTATCAACGCTTTGCTTATTATTATTATTATTATTATTATTATTATTATTATTATTATTATTATTATTATTATTATTATTATTATTATTATTATTATAGCAATAGTAACAGTAGTAGCAGCAGCGCCAGATGCCTTTTTCCTGAAAATAATATTCTCTCTCTCTCTCTGTCTGTCTGTCTCTCTCTGTGTGTGTGTGTGTGTATATATATATATATATATATATATATATATATATATATATATATATATATATATATATATATATATATATATATATATACACACATGTAGATAGATAGATAGATAGACAGATAGATAGATAGATTAATATTAAACACTTGAAAAGTTCCCTGTTACTAACTTGAGCGTTCATACGGCCGTCTGTTACTCATATTTTCTATTAGAGAAATAATTTGTGAAATTCAACACCACATTGATTACAGTTAACAACCCCTCCTCATTGCTTTTACCATAAGAATCCTAGGTCATTATCAGGAAACAGAAGCGACAGAAACATAAAATAAAAACAACGCTTTTACGCATTTCCATATATGGAATTCCGGGTTGCGACCCTCCCCGCTGCCAAATGAAAGTTTTAGACAATTGTAAGGTAAGCCGATTTGAAGCGGACGGGGATCACAAAAATCCAATTGTCATGTTAGGAGAGAGAGAGAGAAAAGAGAAAGAGAGAGAGTAAAATAAAAAATAACAAATATGGAGACGGACGTTTCATATTGATTCGCTTCAAGGAACTTTAAATCTAACAGAACAAACTGCCCGTTCTTCGTCGAATAGAATTAAAAAGAGACATCAAGCGCCGCGGCATAGCCAAAGTTCTCGCGAAATATGGCCAAAGTTAGTTTTACCATTACATTTATGGAGGTCGGGATGGATGTGCCGAGGTGGCAAACAACTTGAGCGTTTTAAAAAGAGTTGGAAGTTCAACAACAGATTTCATGCATTAAATGTATCACTGAGGGGTGACGGCTGTCCGCCGAGGGGGAAACATCACCCATTTTGCTACCCCCGCCCCTGGATCCTTCTGTATGAATTCAGACGACTCACTCGGCCGCCCGCGCCGTTGCTCCGGAACTGAAGGAGGCTCGGAAGGAGAAGCGTTATTGCTTTAGCACTAATACAAAAGTTCTCATTTATTATTATTATTAATTTTTATCTTCATTTATTAATTGAGTTTTGGTTCACTTTTATTATTAATAATGTGTCTTTGTCTGTGAATTGAGTTTTCAGGAATTAAGCCTTCAGGAACTGCTAACATTTGCATATTCCGCATCAGTATGTAATATGATTTATTCACCTAGTTAAGTATACCTTAGTTTAACCAGACCACTGAGCTGATTAACAGCTCTCCTAGGTTACCTAGCAACGGGACAAACAGCTTATTGTGGAATCCGAACCACATTATACCGAGAAATGAATTTCTATCACCAGAAATAAACTCCTCTAATTCTCATTGACCTGTTGGAGAATCGAACGCGGGCTTACGAGAGTGCTAGCCGAGTACGATATCGACCCATCCAATGAAGAACTTATTCACCTAGTACAGTAGTTACATGATAGCTCCCTAATTGCTGTAGCTTTTCCTATAGGGTGTGATATCAGTGTTTGGGTCATAAACAAGCTACTATACATAATGTATTGTAATGACTTAATTTGACCATTTTCTATGTTTTCATGTGTCGATGGTTACAGATATTTTTCGATGAAATATTTTTGATATTAATTTCCCCTTGCGTCACGTAAGTGTAATTATCATTAACCTTCGGGAAATTGATATAACCTTTGTAATAAATTCATTAATGTTTTTATTTCCTGGTATGTAACATATACCCAGCGGTGAGAAAAAGTTCCAGGAAATATATCACAGTATTTTTATGAATATGCTATGTAGGCTAAATGTACATATCGGAAGCAAATGAGACAAAATGCTTCAATTTTCTTCCAAACTTATGCGAAAATTATTCCTGCGTAATTTCTTACAATAGGAAACAAGTAAAATCGAGTTTTCTGTACATCGTATGATCAAGGCCACCGAAAACAGATCTATCTTTCGGTGGTCTCGGTATAATGCTGTATGAGCCGCGACCCATGAAACTGTAGCCACGGGCCGGTGGTGGCCTATCCTATATAATTGTCAGAAGCACGATTATGGCTAACTTTAACCTTAAATAAAGTAAAAACTATTTAGGCCAGAGGGCTGCAATTTGGATTGTGTGATGATTGGAGGGTGGATAATCAATATACCAATTTGCAGCCCTCTAGCCTCAGTAGTTTTTAAGATCTGAGGGCGGACAGAAACAAAGTGCGGATGGACAGACAAAACCGGCACAATGGTTTTCTTTTCAGAGAACTAAAACGGTGAATATTTTTATCATGACTTTAGATTAGGTAAACAAAACAAGAAAATACAAATCTATGGGTGTGTAAGCGAACGAAAACTCCCTTTGGGAATAAGTTTTATAGTTGTTTCTGAGAGAGAGAGAGAGAGAGAGAGAGAGAGAGAGAGAGAGAGAGAGAGAGAGAGAGAGAGAAACTTTCATGAGGGATAAGCGAACAAAAAACTTTTTAGAAATACGTTTTATAGTTTCTTGTGAGAGAGAGAGAGAGAGAGAGAGAGAGAGAGAGAGAGAGAGAGAGAGAGAGAGAGAGAGAGTAGGAAGACCTTGTAGTGTAGATATTTTGCATCTTCCTTGCAAGAATGCGAGCTTTTTTTTTGTCCGCTTTTCCCTTTTCAAGAAATAAGTGTTTACAAAAACATTTCCATGACATTTCCACTCCCATTGAATACCAGACAACCTAAGAAGATGCAGTACGATAATTACATCCCCATAAGAGCGTGTCGTCATCTCGATCAGACATTTATATATTCAAGCGAGACTGTAAGACCTCCTCGCGTTTTGACAGCGACTCCGAGAGAAATTCACTGAAGGGATAAAGCGTTTAAGAGAGAGATAGAGAGAGGAAAAAAAAAAAAAGAAAGGAGACTCACTTGAGCTGAATAACCCCCTGATGATGAGATTAACGTGGACTTGATCACGGAGGGTGACGAGTACATGATCCTGGGATGTCATTTATCATGCTTGAAGGCGCGGAAGAGGAGGATAAGAAGACTCTTCGCCGATTGCATGCTCTTATGAGCTGCTGCTGCCCCAAAGTTTATGAAGGAAGTGAACGAGGAACAACGAGATTAGAAATGGCACAGTGAGAGAGAGAGAGAGAGAGAGAGAGAGAGAGAGAGAGAGAGAGAGAGAGAGAGAGAAACTTGAAGGGGAAATGTTAGAGAGTTATATATATATATATATATATATATATATATATATATATATATATATATATATATATATATATAATATATGTATATATATATATATATATATATATATATATATATATATATATATATATATACGTATATATATATACATATATATATATATATGTATATATATATATATATATATATATATATATATATATATATATATATATATATATATATATATATATATATATATATATACATATATATATATATATATATATATATATATATATATATATATATATATATATACATATATGCATATATATATACATATATATATATATATATATATATATATATATATATATATATATATATATATATATATATATATATATATATATATATATATATGCATATATATATATATTATATAGTATATATATATATATATATATATATATATATATATATATATATATATATATATATATATATATATATACATATATAATATATATATACATATATATAATATATATATATATATATATATATATATATATATATATATATATATATATATTTATATATATATATATATATATATATATATTATATATATATATATGTATATATATATATATATATATATATATATATATATATATATACTATATATATATAAACATATAGGTGTGTGTGTGTGTGTGTGTGTGTAAATAGTGGTAATCTTGTTATCTTTAGTGTAATGCAACCCACAAAATGAACTAATCATCACGTACTTAAGTCCCTACATACATCAACAGAGGCCTAATGGATATGTTAAGTTAGTTACACGATAAGTAGGCCTAATCATGAATCTTACATGTCTTTTACAGATTAATCGTTTATAGTTCCTTCTACAAAACCAGATGACTTCAACATCTTTTCCCAAGACCTGTGCATGTCCATTCCTCCCAGTCTGTCAACTTTAATCAACTGGAATCATTAAACAAACTTTACACGATGCCCATTTCAGAGCTTTGTATTATTTCTCTCCCATTTATATCTTAACACTCAGATGTACCTTGTAAATGAACGAACAATATTATTTCATTCTTTAAACAAGGGAGTAGCCTAGATTAACTGTTTTTTTCCCTCTTGCACGAGTATTAAATGTTGCGTAAACTGAATGCTATATTGAAGGGAGCAGAGAGTGACACAAGAAAGGATGAAAAATATGAATTGATACCGGCGCTAGATTTTACGACGTCGAGGTTTTATATTTACGATATTCTCTGAATCTTCAGAACCGTGAACTTAGAATAGCGTTTTGCTCTTATATATAAATGAATATATATATATATATATATATATATATATATATATATATATATATATATATATATATATATATATATGTGTGTGTGTGTGTGTGTGTGTGTGTGTGTGCATATATATATATATATATATATATATATATATATATATATATATATATATATATATATATATATATATATGTATATATATATATTATATATATACATATACATAAATATATATACATATAATGATTATCTCATATTAATTCAGAGCAGTCCAATGAAAAGCGTCCTAATGTAGTATTATTTCATTTGTCAAGCGGTAACAGAGTTTTACGGCAGCGTGTGAGTTAATAAGAGAAATAGCTGTTATCATTGAATTAGCTGAATGCTTATATTGAATTTGCTCTTTTATATTTTATTTTTAAGGAGACGAATTATTCTTGGTTGAAATTTGATAATGAATCTCTTCGTATGTAGGTGCCATTTAGAGACTTAGATTTTACGGGAAATTGAATGTTCATAGTTCGTTTTCCAGTCATTAATAGAGATATTTCTTCTATTATTTTTTTCCCTTGGAAAACGTTAGTCATTGACAGTTAGCTGGTTATTTCGAAAGTAAATAGAATAGAATATGTATTGCTATATGCTAAGAAGATGGTTTTTGTCGGTCAATATTTTTACGTTTGCCGTCCAAACCATAAATACAAAATAGAATTAAAGTAGGTATCTTCTATATTTCATTAATTTTGGTCCTACCAAAGTATAAATATACAAAACAATTTTTATATTTAAAAAAAATATATTCAATTTATAAGTAATCAATTTGCTTTTAATTCAAATATAAATATAAGATTGTAAATTAAGCATTTTTGCTTGTAATCCATACAGCAAACATTCACTACATCCAAAATATTAAAATATACAAATTGTTTTTTATAGCTTGAAGAATACTTTCGATTAGTAAAGAAATCAATGTGCTTTTAATGTAAAATATAAATATAGAATTGCAAATTGAGCATTTTTGCTTTTAACCCGTACAGGGATCTTTCACTAGTTCGAAAGTATAAAAATGTACAAGATGGTTTTTATATTTTGTAAAATGGTCTGACGAGAAGCAAGCATTTGTTTTTATGAAATTTAAATATAAAATTGTAAATTAAGCATTTTTGCTTTTAACCCATACAGGAAACTTTCACTGCTTCGAAAGTATCAACATGTACAAGTTGTTTTTTGTATTTTGTAAAATGTATTCGATTTATAAAGTAAGCATTTTGGCTTTTAATGTAAAATATAAATAAAAACTGCAAATTAAGCATTTTGGCTTTTAAGCCATACAGCAAACTTTCAGTACTTCGATGCGCGTTGCAGGCCGCAGGCCGAAATCCGATCCCAGATGATGTTGACCTAACCTGTGTACAAGCCATCACAACTGTGTCGGTCATGTCAGGGGCCGAAAAACAAAAATTGTTGCTTGACGAATTTTTGTTTTCATAACATGCGATGCCAGCCCGCCCATAGTAGTTCGCATCCCATATGTCATATTACGTTGTTCCGTCCGTAGCGGGGGAAATATGGAAATCAATAACTGACAAAAGGGATTAAATTTTCCTTTTTTTGCCCCATTCACCTATAAAAATGTCGGATAGGAGTCGACTTTAACAGCCTCTTCCTCCTCCTCCCCCCCCCCCTCCTCCTCCTCATTCTTGCTTTTCGTCACTTTGCGTCAAAAGGAGTTATTATTGTTTATTTTGTCATCTGTTGGGATTCTCCTTAATTATGTGCCTTGTTTGATTCTACGAAAATGCTGGAGGACTTTGGTTTAGTAAACTGTCAAGTCCTAATTTTACTCTTAAGTTTCGTTTTGTCTTATATATATGTGTATTACATATTGAAATTTTTGAGAAAGCGATTGGGATCAACCGATCAACTAACTCTTCATACATAAATATTTGTACTGACTGCTTTTTACCTCTACCACATGTCAAGGGATGACGTTTTGGTAGAATGAACGTTTGTTACCTATTATTAATTCATATCACTATGCTATTACTTCTACCAATGAGGTTACGCTTTCGATGCTGGCAGTCTGGTTGGTTGGTTGATATTGGTTAACCTGGTTTATCCCCACACGATTTGAAAGGGGGTTAAGGGGCATGATATGGACCTCCGTTTTCCGTTTTCTTACTGACCAATAGAGACGGCCTTAGCCTATTGGTTGGGTGAATCAGGCTGAAAGTTGGTTTTCGAAAAATGGTCATATTTTTGGGTGAAATTCGGGTCCGGACAAGGGACCTTTTCTAGTGAAAGGAGAGGTGGTGGATTATTCAGCCTTGGCGGCGCTTTGTGATATCCGAGTGCCATTTCATTTTTCGTTCTTCTTTACGATGATTTTCTTTCTCTTTCTTTGGTATACATTGTAAATATGTTTATTGTTATTAAACAAGCTTAAGTCGTTTTACTGATTTTCTCATAATTTTAGTTACAGTATTATGCCCTAGACAGAAATGTGATAAAGCTGAATATTGATATTCCAGTGTTTGATAGCCAGTATTTTCTCGATTTTCAGTATTTAATTTTACATTGCATAGCCTTGAGGCTAACTGTCCATTATATCATTTAAATTAAAGTTTACAGTTTCACAGACGTGTCTTATTAATCATATTATTCATTATTTCGACTTTAATAGCGCACTTCATAATTAGAAAACAGTGACTATTACTCGTCTTTCTTGTGAATATTTATTTACTCTAACACTGTTATATTCTCTCTCTCTCTCTCTCTCTCTCTCTCTCTCTCTCTCTCTCTCTCTCTCTCTCTCTCTTAAAAATCAGTCACACTTGCACAAATTTCAATATTAACTGCGCTGGCAGCCACATTTATTTATATAAATTTATTGTCAATTCCTGGTTTGACCCTGAGGCTTTTTCTGCTTTTAGATGTCCAAATGTGTTTTTTTTTTTGTGCTATCAGATGTATTGTGTGATTATACAACATACATACATACATACATATGTATATATATATATATATATATATATATATATATATATATATATATATATATATATATATACATATATATATATATATATATATATATATATATATATATATATATATATATATATATATATATATATATGTGTGTGTGTGTGTGTGTGTGTGTGTGTGTGTGTTGTAGTGTGTATGTGTATCGCACGCGCGCACGTATATATTGAAAATATTTACATACGATACTCCAGAAACAAATGAAAAGCTTTGAAAGGGTTTACAGAGGAGAAAGATGAAAGATGATGGTAAATGTGAGCAAGAGAAAGCATATTATGATATTCACGAGAAAGCATATTATGATATTATGGAAGCGGTTTGTTCGAACAGAGGTATATAACGGATGATAATGGATAAGAGAAGAGGTGAGTTACAATAGGCAGGGCAAAAAAGTCAACAGGGGCGTATGATAGATTATGAATAGTTTTTAAGCGGAGTGCCCACTAAAGCCAAGTTTTGAATGCATGAGGGTATTATAGAGATAAAGCTGCTGTATGGAAATGAAGTTGGATCCTATTTAAGATGAATGAAAACAGTTAAAACTGTTCAGATGAATAATTTAGGCGTTACACGACGGGCGAGAAACTGAACTGATCGGATCGATTAATGTTTACTTCTAGATCAAGAATCTCGATCTGGGTGTTGCAGAGGGTCCTTTGTAATTCCTTAGTTTATATTGATTGTAATGCTAGTCGGTTAACTGCCTTAGACAGGTCTTAACAATTCCAGCCTATTTAAATTGGAATTCAAATGATGTATTGACATAAAGGTTTACATTAAAAAGGGTGTAGCTATATAACCGCCAACGGGTTAGCAAAACTTTGGGATCAAAATAGCTTATGTATAATTTTGTCCAGATAAATTGTTACGGTAAAGGGTAGAGTACCCTTTATGGATTTTCAAAACACACATCTATTCAAGAAACTGCACACTTGTTTTGTTACATTTTGAATACTAGCATCTAGAAATTCTGATAATTCAATGAATTCTGAAATATATTGTTGCAGTGTATGCTTACGTGGTTTACCATAAAGTTCAAAATAGTCATACTATTGTACAGTGAATTGATCCAAATATGTAACCATTGTCTCTATATAGACGGCATGGTCGATGGTCTAATAACTGCAAAGTATTAGGTATATTCTTGAACTGCATTTCAATTCTGTTTATGTCCGGTTAAACAGTGTTTACGGGCAATTAAAGGACGTAAATATAATTGAGTAGTGTTGTGAATATGGACCAGATAAAGAATGAAATGAAACTCAAGATATAAGTATTTTACAGATAACGACTAAAGAGGCACACGCTTTGCTTTTAATAATGTATTGTATAATTGCATGACTAAACATACAATTATTTATAAATGTTTATCACCATTAGCACAAATGTTAGATGAGTTGTAAAGAAAATTACATAATTCTCGATTCATGTTGTGTTTGCGAATATATACATGCATTGTATTTAATTAGGCACCTTCATATATCATTATTTCATTTATCCCATGATAAGACTTTACTTCAGCTGCAGCTAACCTTTCGTACCTAATATAAATGCGGTTCTGGGATTAAGTTGGCAGATGTCCATGTTGTTATATACCGGCTATGTCTGGGTTTCAAGGACGGCAGTCCATCCAGACGCTGGCTGCATTAAACTGCTTATCTTGGTTCGCCGAAATCGTGATGGGTGCAGAGCAGTGTTAATATTATATTATTTATTTATAGAGATATATATATATATATATATATATATATATATATATATATATATATATATATATATATATATATATATATATATATATATATATATATATTTGTCTGGAGTAGATGACTTAGTAATGTTAATGCAGTTCAGTATTTATATATTCTGAGTATTATATATATATATATATATATATATATATATATATATATATATATATATATATATATATATATATATATATATATATATACACACACAGAATTACTAACAGGCCCTCATTCAAACTGGATGGGCATCTGCTAGTATTTATTCAGAAAGTTAAGCTTTTGACAAACAGTCCTCATTATCAAGTATCCGTACAATCCATCAGATACCATCCAGTTTGAATGAGGTCCTGTTAGTAATTCTACTAATGCACAGAACAATTGTGTTTGGATAAAGGAGTATATATATATATATATATATATATATATATATATATATATATATATATATAGTGTCTGTACATATATATGTTTTTGATATGTAGTGTGTCTCATGTTTGACACGTTTACCTATGCCCGCTTGTTTGTTTGTGTGTTTGCGTGTCTGTGTATGTGATACGTGCGCGTGATGTATGTAATTTTATATCTAACCCGAACCGCTTACTCAGCGATTTAATTCCTTACCGATACCAAACCTTTATGTTGTGTGGGGACTTATATGTTCTTGGGTAATGTTAGGCGTTGGGAAGGAGAGAGAGAGAGAGAGAGAGAGAGAGAGAGAGAGAGAGAGAGAGAGAGAGAGAGAGGAGCCACTATTCTACCTCCCGCTGGGGGTTGCCTACAAATGACAGAGTCTTGGCTAATGCAATCATCCACCTTCATAAGCCAATCTCTGGTTGATTGCTTGCGGTCATTCTTCCTTTATTTTTTGTTTATCTATATTTTTGTTTATTTCTGGTCTTTATATTCACTTGCCAAGGTTATTTTATGTCTGTTCAATCGCGTTATTCTGTAATAAATAATTTTATCATAGTAATTATTGTCCTAACAAGGAAAAACAAGAATGCGGTGAAACTCCCCGTGTTTTATAGCGGACAACGCGTTTTATTTTCATCAGAATGAACTTACGAAATAAAAAACAAAATGGGATTAAGAAAATAATTTTTAATAAGGTAAGATGCCAGGGTGATTTTTTACTATGCGAATACTGTGGAAAGTATGAACCTTCGTCTAACAGCTATGACATTGAATATTCTAGTGTTATTTATGTTTATTTACATGATTATCATAATTATTTGGAATGCTAATATCGAATATAATTTCAGTATATGAAAGAGCAAGGCAGAGAAATAAGTACACATGAGTTAATGTGAGTATATGTATTGCCAGTAAAAGAATAAACAGAAATGTAATTAGGAGAGAAGGAAATAATTTGCTTGAACGCCAGATGCACCCTTATTTGGTTAGATGAAAGAATAAATAAGGAAAGAAAAATATATATCTGAGTGGTACCTGCACCTATACCTTGTTTATTCAAATGAGTCAAAAGAACAAATGAATACAAAAAAAAAGAAAGCAAATGTAAAGAAAGAAAGAATTACGGATTTCGGCGCCACATTCACGCCTTTGTGCACTCGTTCAAAGGCGCCAAAGACGCCGTTGTGATGAAAGTCGGCGAGCTTTGGAAATCGTTGCATCATCGGCACTCAACAGATATTTATGGCTTCGTTGTCATATTGTTTTTAAGTGAATAATGCCTTCCGTGCGGCGTGGCCTTGCGTGGAATACATATCACTGCCTTCGTTAATTGCAATGCATTTCACGTGCTGATTCCAATAAAAACAAGCGATTATGGGGAGAATATACGTGTTATTGAAATGATAGTCCCCTGTAATTTCAAATTAATTGTTTTTTAATTATAGGATAATTTCAATATTAACGCGCCCAATGCCACCTGTTATTGTCGCGCGCTCCGAGAGAATCCTTCCATTTCATTCGGACAGGTGAATGATGTTTTTAAATGGCCCGGCATTCATATTTTGATGTTCCCGGCTCTTGCAGTACCGGGGGCGCGCGCGCGCAGACACACAGAGAGAGACACACGCGCACACACACACACACACACACGCACGCACGCACAGATGGCTTTAAGCCTCACAATGCTTTTCAGCATTCCCATTTCCCTGCCGATGATTTATTATTGCACTTGGCTGTAAAACGACATGTGTTCATTGAAATTACATGTCGCTTATCAATAGAATTGTTTTTAAAACAGGTCTCAATTGTCCGTATTGGTGCCCTTATTTTTTTCTAAAAATAGCGGTGCTTCTTTATGCCACTGTTTTCATGTAAGGGGATTAGGACAAATAAAATTACTATTCATGTATGTATATTATTTTGGACAGAACAATACTGGTCGTGATATTCGATATTATTATGCTCGTGTGATCGCGAGCATTTTTCTCTTCAAATAGCCGGTTCTACTTCTAATTTATAACTTATACTGTAGTATGCAGCAGGCGTAGCAAACATGATTGATACATAATCTGTTATAACGTTGTTTTAAAGATAAAAATACTTTGCTGCTGAAGAAATTAAATCACTATATAATCGTTTTACAATTGCAAATAAAGATTGTAGCGCTTAAAAATATCCCTGTCATACATATATATATATAAATATAAAGATTATATATATATATAAAATATATATATATATATATAATTATATATATAATTATATATATATATATATATATATATATATATATATATATATATATTATATATATATATATATATATATATATATATATATATATATATATATATATATATATGTATATATATATATATATATACACATATATACACATGAATTTCCTTTATGAATTTCCCTTATTGATGAATGCGCAAGAATTACGTTTGAACCTTTGAACTAAAGGTAAATAAACAGTCACAGCATTAGTAAGTTTCAGGCATCCATACAATCCAAGAATAAAAATGTTCTGCTGTCTGTTTGCCTTGGTTTTAGGCCCACCAAGAATCCGTGTGTAAACTTGCCACCAACGGGTGTTTCCAATTACTTCTATAATTGCTGGTAATCGTCCACAAAACAAAATCGTCCATAATGAAAAAGTTGAAGAGCTTACGCAAAACTGCTTGCCTGTAACAAATTAAATGAATACATTTTTATCTGATAAGACAAATGATTATGGAAGTGGACAAGAACAGTGAAAGATTATTATTGAACCAATGAAATAAAGCCGAATTATGAACTGTATTGGGTACAAAGACAATTGTCATCTTGGATGTTTGGGTGGCACAGAACACTCTAATCAAATTAGCAGTACATGATATAAAAGTATTGCTGAGCACAGCAACTACCCACTTTTACATCTTTCTCCAATTTTAATCGAAATATTCCTTACCTTCCTTCCTTACTCTTTTTTTCATAAAATAATGATAATTTTAGGATTATTAAGATCGTAGGATTTTGTTTGTTTTTAACGATTTAGTGATTATTTCAATTAAAATGAATGGGTAATTAAAAAAGGTTTGTTCTCAATAGCCTGGAGGTCCAAAATCTTTACGCCTTTTATGTAGTCTGATATCTATGACAAGGTATGCCTTGTCTACCTAGGTTCAATTTCTTATTTCTTCAAAACATATTAAAAAGCTCCACATTATTTTATTTTTATTTTGCTTTCTTCGTCTGTTCTATTTTCTCCACACTGGAAGAAAAGAAAGAATAAGTGAGTAAGAGAAAAGATTTTTTATTGATTTGATAGAAGTCTGAGATTGACGTCACAAAAAGAGAGAGAGAGAGAGAGAGAGAGAGAGAGAGAGAGAGAGAGAGAGAGAGAGAGAGAGAGAGAAACATCGTCGTAGCCATCATTGCTGACGTGGTAGGGATCAGACATTGACCCTTTTAAAATGTCCCTTCCTTGGAGACCCGGATTTTGCTGGGGTCAAAGGATAAACTCACGCCTGGCCTGAGCTGGTTAACACAAGGTGATTTTACACTTTGCAAGGGACCTGTGTGTCAAGGAAGGACTGATGGGGGCTTAAAAGCAGAGCTGGAAGAAAACGGGAGGGGGGAAAAAGAAAATAAAAAAGGCGATGACAGCAGAATGAAGGAGAGCTGTAAGTTTGCAAGATATGGACCAGCAAAGAGGCTGAGGAAAAAAAAAAACTCGGGAAATATAGTCCATGAACTTTCGAGGTTTTCACTCTCACCTCCAGGTTGTCGGCCATAAAGATCATCTTTCCGTCGCAAGTTTAGAAAGCCATAGTAGGAAATGTCAGCGCAGTTGTCTCACAAGTGGTTTTTACGAAAAGTTCTAGTCACTAAGTTTATTACTGCGCACTTTTGTTACGGAGTACAGCAATTTTCATTCCGTGAGGTCATTAAGTATTAGGACCCATTAACTGTCAAATGTTGCCATTTGCAAGCACATTTTCTGGGGCAGTTTTTAAACAGTGGCGAAGTTTTCCTTAGAGAGAAGTCTCCTGAGGCATACATCTATCTCTCAGGCTCCCTTTCTGCGTTTGATTGTGGAGGAAAAAGTTCTCGACTCCTGAGTTGTGATATTCACTGGAATTGCACAGTTTATCATTAAATTTCTTGGAAACCGCAGAGGCCACTGCCCTTTTGTTTGTTTGTTTTGCTTGTTTATATTGTAAGTTTGTTGCTTGTGGTTCGCAATTTCACACTGCAAAACAAAAGAAATATTGTTTGTTTCAGTACAGATGCAGGTATTTGTGAGGCTAGGGCAACGTAGTTTCTTTCTAATAGCGTTACTACTACCAAGTAGAGATTTTACGTTATTTGGCGAACATTGATTTGATCTTTTGTGTGAAAATCATGTTATTCGAAAACAAATCTATCCAATTTTTATGTCTGAAATGGTACATGAATAAATAACAAGCTTTCATGAAAATAGATAGCTACATGGACATATTTGGAGACCTGCTGAAGAGGGATTAAGAAAGCATATGCAAACATATAGCGATATTTTTCATACAAAATCTTGATTGATGAGTGTAACGCGGAAAAGGGTCAAGAATGACTGAAGGTCGATGAAATAAACGCTAATAGTCTCGTATCTGTTTTGGATCGCTACATGCATATGAAGAGGCTCAAAGTGCATACGAAAATAGATATTTGCACATAATTTACGTACCAACAGACGTACCTATAAGGGTACTGAAACCCGTGCCCAAAGATCTCATTTTCATGCTACCATTGATACATTTTGTATTTTCGTTTTATGGTATTTTCTTTCAGAAGTCGAAAGTAATTTGCTTTTACTCCTAAACGTACAGTTACTGTAAGCATAGGACTGGTTGTTGGCGTAGGGTATTCCCAGAGATGTCAAAGGTTGTCAGTCATTTTTTTTTTTTTTGACAGTCGAAAATCGGTTAAAAAGAAATTTTTTTTTAAATATATAACACTCTGCTGATTTCAGTATGAACCATTTATTGGATGAAGGGTATTTTGACGAAATATTTTTTCATTTTTTTTTATTATTTTTTTTTAGACTGGTATTCCATTCGGTTGTATGGAATTTCTTTGGAAAGATCATTGCCTCTCTGGCATGTTGCTGATATGTGAAATTTTGTAATAGATAGTCATGCATAAAACGCTTTGTATTTTTGTGCTTTTTTTCTGCTTGTAGTATCGTTAGAACCATCAGCCCCAAATTAGGTATGCAGAAGGAAGGTGCCCTGGTGTACCTCGTGTTCTGCCGTGATGTTTGAAGGTTTGTGTACACTTGTTTAAAATTATCTGCATTTAATCATTCCTTTTGGCTATTAATAGTCACTGCTTGTGTCCAGAAGGATATTTTTAAAACTTAAAGTGAATGAGCAGTATGTAGACTGGACTGCATTCTATTACGGTGCTTGGCCATTGTTCACAAACACGCTGTCCACCTGCGTTTACGTTAAACTGCAAATGTATGCTTAGTTTTTAGCAAACTTTATTGCAGATGTATTTTTACTGCAGCAACTGGGTGCATACCATTTGATGGCAGTTTTCAGTGCAGTTGTGGTATTTTTACTTTTTAAAATACGTGTAGGTAATATCCCCTCATTTTCTCTCTCTCTCTCTCTCTCACACACAATCACATACATACTGGTAAAACACATACACCCACACACACACACATTACACACACACATATAAATAAATATATATATATATATATATATATATATATATATATATATATATATATATATATATATATATATATATATATATATATATATATAGTATAACAAATATATACACACGTTAATTATTTTTATTTACTCAATAAACGACATTTGTTGCATTTGTTATCTTCTTTTAATGATGTTATTTACACTGTATCTGAAATTTTATTATTATGTTGTTGGGTTGTAATGAGTTTGCTGAATCTTACCATTCTCTAAGTTTAATACATTTTGGTGTTTATTGTATGAAATCCCTTTAACATTAATAGGTAGGTTTATACCTCTTAAGAAACAAGAAAAAAATCGTTTTCAGTCGGGTAGAAAAGCATCTGGATAAGATGTACAAGTTTGGTAGAAGAGATACTTAGAGAGCTCTGGTGCTGGGGGAGGGTAGGGGTAGGGGGTGGGGAGATTATTGTTGTAGGGGATGAGAGAGAGAGAGAGAGAGAGAGAGAGGACGAATTCGATGTTGCCGAGTTCAACGGATTTTAATTGTCAGGGGAAATACTGTAGTGACTATTAATGTCTGATCTCCTTACGGCGACGATGAAAACGGCCCTCCCCGATGAGATTGTTTCTTTTGTAATCGAAAATTGGGCCCTAAATTCCAAGTCCTTGCTGTTTGTGCTGTGTTATTGTTGTTACACGTTCGGGGCCATCATTTTACTCTCTCGGACTTTTTTTTCTCTTGAACGTGTACTTTTCTTTATTGCTTATGGGGCGTTGTACTTGATGTTTTTGTTTTTTCCATGTCGGATTTTTCTGTGACAGCTTTTGACTTTTGCTCTGATAGCATTATATCGCCTGATTTCAACTGTTCACATTTATATTAGGCATTGTTATGTATACGTAAATCAAATAACTCATTTGTTTAGCTTGTGACGTTACAAGTAACGGAACTTCTGTATTTCTTCCAAAATTCGGGTTTTTTGTATCTAACAAGTGGTTCTATCTTTACGCAGTAGCTTAGCAACGAATACTTTGAGACAACTGCTTGTACTTTAGTTTAAGACTGTAATTAACAGAACTTCGCCGCTAATCAATTTATCTTGTAAAATGTTCTCCCTGAAGATTAACCAGTGATTGACAGGCAGATAACGTTCATCCACAAATTATTTCATTTTAATATGCAGTGTCTTCTCACATGGGTACTTATAGTATATGGTGGCAGTCGTGATTACATTATTTCGAGTTACCGTAATTTAAGACTTGAGAATAAAGCTAATCGATGTTAAGTGAAAATAACAGACTCATCGAAGATGTTCAGTCATTTGTGGATTCATCTTTATTATTTGTTAACATGTAAACAGAGGAAGAGGTACTTTAGCTTTTTTTTTTTTTTTAGTGCCCGGTCAAAGCTCATAAACTATTGCAGTTTGTTGGCATACAAGAGCCAATTGGCATACAAGAGCCAATGTCCTGTTCTGCTAATGCCTGAGTCTTCCTGATCTTCTTACAGGTACCACCTCGCCTCCCTTTTATTTAAAGTGTTTGTAATTCTATTGATCATTCAAGTCTTTCCAATCTGAAACGATGCCGTAGAATGTGTTTCATTCGTGTTGGAAATATATTGTTGGTAAAAATCTTATGCATTCGTTTGAATTACCATCATTCACTTACTCAGGCAAGGAAGGATATCATTATTATTTTGACCATTATAGTAAGAGCATGTTAAATTTCATTATTTTTATTTCTTAAAAAAAATACATACTAAACTTGAAGTATAAATGCTGGTAGAAATTACTTGATGAAAAAAATTTGGCATGAATATCTTGTAAACAGTTTGCTATAGAAATGCTGGTAGGATTTACTTGATAAAAAAAATTGGCATGAACATCTTGTAAACAGTTTACTCTAGAAATTTTGGTACGATTTACTGAATAAAAAAGGTGTCATGACATCTTTGAAATAGTTTACTATAGAAATGCTGGTAGGATTTACTCAATTAAAAAGGTGTCATGACAAATTTGAAACAGTTTACTAGAAGGGGAAAAGCAAAGATACCCACCGAGACAGAGGTGTAGCCGAGCGAAAGAGGTGAGGGAAGTAGAATGAAATTGAGCGCGGGAGGTGTTCCTACCTTTTGAGCGCTAATTAGTATGAAATGAAGTTTGTTTTAATGGAACTAATTCCGGGGCCCATTTTAAACTTAGGAAGGCCCTCTCATTCTAATAACTACCGATAAATTCGATTAGAAAAGAAGAGCGGGCGATTGCATTAAAACGAGCAAATGCAATTAGCATATTCTCAGGGCCTAATTGCAGTGAAGTTTGTTTGGAAGGTCCTATAAACCGCTTTATGTCAGCTTCGAAGCGCCACCATTTACGACATCGACGCTAAGTATCCAGAGGGGGAAGGGGTACGGGTAGGGGGGAGAGTGCCAGTGAGTATGGGGGCATTAGGGAGCCAGATTAACAACGTACTTAAGGCCTCTTCAAACCTATGTCATTTACAATTCGATCAGGCTATATAGCTCATTTAGCTGATGGTTTTACATGCTCTTAAAGGAGGTCCGGTGTGAAGTTATGACTTCAAGGGGCCTGAGGAAGAGGAGGAATCCCTCCCAAGGGGTGAACGGACTCCTCGATTGAGTTCTTTAGATTCTGCATCATTTCCATCTTGATGAAGGAATGTATTTTTCCTTCAACGCATAGATTGCTTTGGCGCCAGTGATTCGCTTTGTATGTAGCTTCCTATTTTCTCATTGTAGAGAGAGATAGAGAGTTCTTTGTACCATTTTTGACTAAAATGTCATGAAACTTCCTTCTAAACGGCTGACTTACGAATTAGACCAGAAAATGAGGGGAAAGTTATGAAATGAAAACGATAATAATTGTATAGTACTTAGCTATGCCGCTGTCAGTTTGATCGCCGAAGCGAAGCAACATTGGCTCTGGTCAGTAGTTGGATGGTTGACACAAACGAAGGCCAGAGTCGTCATTGCAGAAGCCCCAGGAGTATTAGCGGGGGCTAGCTGACAACCAGAAGGTCAACACCTGACACAGTCGTTCCAACCTTTGGAGCGATTGTTTCAGGTATTGACCTTTTGCTGTGAGTGTGTGTGTATGTATGTGTATGTATATATATATATATATATATATATATATATATATATATATATATATATATATGTATATATATATATATATATATATAATATATATATTATATATATATATAAAATGTATATATTTATCATGTATATACACACACACACACACACACACACACACATATATATATATATATATATATATATATATATATATATATATATATATATATATATATATATATATATATATATATATATATATATGCCACCTGACAACAATAATATTTATTTTCAGATTTTCCCTATTAGAACTTACATTTTCCCTTTTCCGATATGTTTTATCCAACTGTAAAAATGTGGAAAGAGATAGAGTTGGGGTGGGAGAGGGAAAGAGCAACAAGTTTTTTTTCTCGTTCTTTTTTTTCAGCTATGTAGGAAAATGTTAGAGACTCAAAGCCTTCACAGCCATCGAAAACAGTACTAGTAGTACCTCGGGGCGAACTGCTAAAAAAAAAAAAAAAGACGCATACTACCATCATTTTAAAATTTATCTAAAGGGGAAATTGCAACTTATTGTTTTCTACTCAACGTAAATTCTAAACAATCGTAGTTGCAGGTGGATAAAATAAAAGGATTCTGTTATCAGTACCATCTTTATCGTGTAGTGAGATGTATCACTGTAGGAGGCAGTTCAGACGTACATGCAGAATTTAGCTGTCTTATAAGAGAAGGTATAATATTGCAATGGAATATAATTGTAACACTGGGACAATTATAACTGCAATCTTGTATAAGTCATATACTCGACTTAATTCGTTGGAAGTAAATAGCGTATCAACATGAAGATGTTTCAAATCAGTATCTTTCCTTTCAAAGATAATAATATAGTTTTAGATAAATTCTATGATTATTCAAAGCTTGCAAGACAGTATATATAAAAGTAAGTTTTTGGCCGTATTCTTTTTGAGGCAGACAACTTTGAAGTGTATGACGTTTTGTTTAGCAGATCATAATATCGGTCTTGCACCGAGACCTTATAATTATAACCTCTAGTTAACATATACTGGCCATGAGTTACCTCGGTCTTTGTACTTGTCCTTCAGTTTGCATGGAAAGAAATTTTCATAATAAACCAGTAGCTCCCTCCCAGCCTTTAGTCTTCATTGACATCGAAGGATTTTTTTTACGCATCATTGATTTTCTTACATTCGTTTCGGGAAACTGTTTTACCTTCAATAAAAAATGCAAACGTGCTTTTTAGATAATGAGCATCCTATCGTTACAAAGTTTTTTCCCGTCAATTTGTCGTCACGATCAGCATAATTCAAAATGTCTAATGGATTTGCTATAAAGAATATTGTAAAAATGGCACGAATTTCTGTTCCATCAATGCACGTGATAAATATTCCGGTGGTGTGGAAGTAATCAACCAAAAGTCATTTAAAACTTTTCGGCTTCAAAATCGGTCTAATATACGTTTGTGGGCTTATAATATTTCGATGCCTGACAACTGGCATTTTCCAGGGGTATTTTATGCTCGGTAATCGTGTGTTTATTTATATTTATATATAGTTATATAAATGTGTGGGAGAGTCATTCTCGTTGATGGTAATAAGCTACTGGTCGTGATACGACTATTTGTTTTTATTTTCCTCTTAAAAATAATGAAAAAGATTCCTGAGCCTTGTATTCATTTATAGGCTATCAAAAGGTAAATTGAAGTCTTGCTGGTTTTTTTTTTATCATTATTTTCAGTTATTTATCAAAGTTTGCAGTGTCAGCAGTTGTATTTCGTCTTAATGCATTTTTATCTTGTGGTTTATCACATCATATTTTATTTTGCTTTTGAGAATACTGAACATATTCATATCTTCAAAACGCTTGAGTCAGATGATAGATGTATATGTGAGTGCCAATGGAAAAGTGTTATTGACAAATTGGTAGCGTAGCTTTAGAGAGAGAGAGAGAGAGAGAGAGAGAGAGAGAGAGAGAGAGAGAGAGAGAGAGAGAGAGAGAGAGAGAGAAATTGATATCTGATACAGAGGTCGATGGGACGGGCAGTCCAGTGTCCTTACTTAGCCTAGACCTGATAAAACCACAAAAAATGGGCTTAGTTCTTTTGGAGAAAACATCAAAAATATAAAAAAAAAACAGAATGGGGGAGAGAAATCCAGAGGTTGGCAGCGGTAGGAAAGTAATTTACCCGGTAAGTTTTCAATACCCTTTGTGCTCAACTGCCACCAACATCAGCCTTCTGAGGTCTCTTGCAAATTTCCACAATGCCTGGACTTTTACAACGCAGGTGAATCAACCCTACGGTCAGAGGTCCTCACATCCCACGCCATTCAGTAGTTAATAACTGCATTACAATTATTAAGAGTGAAGGAATAGACGCAGAATTGAGGCTGAGACCAAGTTACAGTAATTATTAGTCACTTAGGGCATAAAAAAAAAAAAAAAAAATATATTGTAAAATTATCTACAGGTGAATATACACACATTTCAGTACTACTTTATATGCGCATATACATTTGTGCATGCACGCATGTGTATATAATTTCAGGTAATAATACAAATATCATTGTAAAACTTTTTCAAATAAAAGAAACTCTACAGGTAAAAGGAGTATGGAAGCCTTTGAACGCCGTATGAAATCATATTAATCCGACGTTAAGAGAGCTTGCCAAAGGTAACTGCAGAATTCCCTTCGGTTTACTTGCAAACGTATTTTTCTCGCCAAGCATTAGGAAATTATTAGAAAAGGGCTGACGGTGTAATTTCTCTTAATCGCCCAAAAATCCGGCAAATGGTTTCGGGTTTAGTTAACTCCCTCTCAAAATGCTCCTCTCGGCTTTATTTTCCCTCTGATCTTTTGCCCATAATAGCAACTCCACCGAGACATTTTAATGAGAGACTTAACTATATTGCTTTAGGGAGACGGGAAGTATGTAGTACTATTTTTTTCCTTTTTTTTTACCCTTTATTCTGTGGCCAGTGCTTGCATGGGAAAATTGCTGGACAGTTAAGTCTCATGTACGAGTGCAATGGGATGTTCACTGAATCGGATCCTTTAAAATGGATGATGGTATTTAAGGGATCTTCTTTAGGTGTAGTATTTGATGGGAATTTTACGGGTAATAATGATAGGGTTTAAGTTTTTGGTATTAAAACGAAATTGTTTAAGTGTCAAGTGTTTGAGAATTTTTAGTTTCTAGCATTTTTTCAGAATCTGGGAAAGAAAAAAAAATAAGACTGCAGCATTTTAAGTTATATAACAATTTTTATTTAAAGTTGCTTGTAGATACCATTTTGCAACCAATAATTTACTATTGGACTGTTTGTAAGTACAAATTGTTTATTAATTTTAAAGCCTCCAGTAACATTTTATCAAATACTTATTTGAGTTTTTATATATTATACAATCTTAGTTTATTTATTTAGTCACATTTTAGTTTAATTCTTTAGTGACTTAATAGAAATTGAGTGCAATCATACACATAGAAACTGTTTTTTATGTGAATTGTAGTAAAAACAAATGCAGAAAGTGATAGGGTAAAATTGTAACTCATTAATGTATCTTTGCAAAAATAGAAAATAAAAACTTCAACTGAAAAAAAAAAGATTAACAGTTTGGGGTATCTGCAATGTTTTTTTGCTCCATCAGCACATTATCCCTGGCCTGCATTAGTGATGCCCCTTATTAGAACAATAGGGAATATTACGTGTTTATGGCTACAAATTCTCGTTTCCTTATTTGTCAATTTCCACTTTTAATAAACTAGAGCAACCGAAGTCGAAAATAGTTTGTATTGAAAACTTTATAGTACCAATATATAAAGGAATTCTCTTAATATATGACAATTTTTTCTTACAAAAAAAAGACGCCTTTCCCATCAGCTGGAAAGCTCCAGAAGGTATTAGCTTCCGGTTTTCATAAAGTTTTTTGGAATGGCTTTGTTTTCCCACCGACTGTCAACCAGTACCTTAAGTCAGTACCTTTTAAGTCACCTCCTAAGTCAGTAGAGGTGCATTGGTATCTAAATCTGACGGTGCTTTCTTGAAACGTTCCTCCTGAAAACGCATTATATATAAATATATATATATATATATATATATATATATATATATATATATATATATATATATATATATATATATATATATATATATATATATATATATGTATGTATGTGTGTGTGTGTGTGTGTGTGTGTGTGTGTGTCTATATACATATATGTGTGCGTACATGTGTACATACATCCAAACGTACACTTGTAAATGCATGGAACAGGTACAATTTCACTTCCATACTTTCCTTTAAAAACTTAAGATATTTTTGGATTGTGTTGTCTTTGATCTCAATACCGCTTTCTTTAATTTCTTCTTGTGTGGTCGGCGCACGTTTCTTCACTGAAAAATAAAGTGTTGTAATTCAATAAGTAATTTGTTATTCTATTATTGGTAGGGTCGCCACGGTAGAATCATCACAGACGTACTCCCTTTTTTTTTCCTGTTTAATCTCAAAATAAGACATATCCTAGATGTTAATATCACTCGAACGAGTTGGCAAAGATTACTGTAATCTTCCTTAATTGTTGTTGGAAACGAAGATTGGAAATAGAGGAACGGTAATAAGAGGCAATAAAAGGAATTTATTGGAGGGGGAGGGTCTGCATAAAGACAAAGCGTGAGAATGGAAGCAGACACAAGAGGCTGGCATAAACGATCAATTTTAAAGTGCCGTGAAAGGGGGAGGAAGATGAAAAGTGCCAATAAAGTTGCAAAGATTAGAGATACAGGTAAGTGGTGAATAAAAAAAAAAAAAAAACAAAGGAGATTAAATAATGAAGCTAACAACGGGGTCTTTAATGGAAGTCGTTAATTACCAAGTACTTGGTAATCAAGTTATTTAATGGTGATTACACGGCGTTTAACCTATGTCTAAATAATCTTTCCGGAAATTGCCGGAAAAGGTTCTGACGTGATCGATAGGCAAACCGTATGCATTAATTGTCTTGGTTGATTATCAGAGGGAAATAAATGGTCGTTTGAAGTTTGCTTAAAGTAATTTTTTTCATATAAATATTTCCTTCCGACCAATGGAGGTTCGTTAAAATAAAGTATCTTTGATGCCAAAAGTTGTAGATTTACAGGCGCCGTAGGTGCGCTGTTGACATTACTTAAGGTTCTTTGCAGCGTCGCTTCCGCCCCTTGCTGCAACCCCTTTCATTCCTTTTACTGTACCTTTATTCATAGTCTCTTTCTTCTATCTTACTTTCCACCCTCTTCTAACGATTGATTCAAAAGTGCAGCTGTGAGGTCTACCCTTACACCTTTCTAACCCTTTCACTGTCAGTTTCCGTTTCAGCGCTGAATGACCTCATAGGGCCCGGTGCTTGGCCTTGGCCTAAATCCTTTATTCTATTCTATTCGAGATCCACAGGAAACCCTGGATTGCAGAAAATGCTTTCATGATTTAAAGACGTGTTATTTTCCTGTTATACTTCTTTAGAAGTACAGCTGTTAGTTACCATGGGTCATGCAATTGACTGTGGGGCTTTGCATGAGTAATCCGATAGCACGACACTTTATAAGTATTGAATTCTTAAACAGGCAGTTTACCTGGCATGTCACGGGCGCCATAACCCCTGTGTCATCGTCACGATATCGGGAATCTGTCAACGTGACGTATGGATGCTTGTCTCCTTGGCATATGAATAATGCTTTACCATGATTTATGACGTATTTGTCTTATGGGCGTAAGTTAGTGTGACAGACGGGTACTGGGCAAAAGTTTACGTGAGTAATCCAACATCATGATTTGTGGGTGGTCAAGAGGACAGCGTTATAACAAAATTTAGGGAACGCATTGTTTGCTAATTGGTTTCGGGATATGGCGTAATCTTCAGTTATTTTATTTCAGTGTGTTATAAGGGTTTAATAATTTGACTAACGTGTGCTTAACTATTGGACATATTATTAATAATTCATCTGTAAAATGACAGTTTCATAAAAATGTGCAAGATACGTGTCCAACAACTGTATGAATTATAGTTCCTGCCGATCGTGACCTGAACGGGTCTGGGACGAAACTGGTTCTTATCTGCAAAACATGATACTAATATTCCTGTATTGATTCGTATCTAAAAATCATAAGCCGGCTACATTAAACTGAATTTGCTGACGCAGCTTTATTGAAGGACTGAGCTTGTCGCAGTGACACTAAGTTACAGAAATGGATTGAAGTAAACAGCTAACATGCTTTCCTTCAATGAACTTAAGTTACCGCAGTCTGCGCCGTGCTTTGTGCTTAGTAGTGAAGATATCGCATTAATTGAAATTTCTGAAAAAATCTGGTTTTTGAATTTTTAACTCACCAGGAATGTTATTTAGTAGCAAGGCCTTTGAACACAAGAACCTTTGGCAGGAAAAGTTTTCCAGTGCCCGGCACTGAGAATACTTCATGAATTGCTTATTATATATATATATATAAAGAGAGTATATATATATATATATATATATTTTTTATATATATATACTCTGATATATATATATTCTGAGACATTTGAGTAGTTGTAATCTATATAAGGAAAGTAATGTTTATCATGTTGATTTTATTATGTAAAAAGGATAATCTGGGTTTCATACGCTTTGCGTTTATGTTTGCCGTCGTCTAGCCCGAAGCCAGCCTCTCTCACCACTGGCCCGATGTAAGTATGCAGAGTGAATTTGCTGTCCATTGGACAGCAGGTATGTCCCTAGGTTAGGGGTGGGACTTCCGTGTCGACCTTTTATCATATTATTTTCAGTTTTTATGGCATGTGCACAGATGTACACCGGTAAGGATTACATTAGTCGAGCTAATTTGTCTCTTGTGATTTATCAGTACCACACTCGTTTGACAAATAGCACATCACGAGTTCGATTCAGGGAGAGGACGGAAGCCTCTTGAGTAATTATTATTATTATTTTTTTTATTGAAACCAATGGCACCTCGTTAAGCTCTGAGTTAGGTACATGGTGGTATAGAATGTAGGTCGCATGCTGAAATGGAGGTAGATAGATAGATAGATAGATCGATAGATATAGATAGATAGATAGGTAAGAGAGAGAGAGAGAGAGAGAGAGAGAGAGACAGAGGGAATTTAGGCGATCAGTACTCCTCATATCAGGTGTGAAAACGAGAACGTCGCCACTGTTTATCCTTTCACTGTCAAATGGAAATAGTTCACTTTGTAATTCTCTCTCTCTCTCTCTCTCTCTTACATGGTTCGTCGATAAACCTTGTAATGCCACGGTTACCCAACGTAACCTTGTAATCGAATGCCCCATTTAAGTATTCGTTTTTATGACTCACCGCCTCTTGTAAGTCAAGAGAGACTTTAAAATTTAGCTGTAGTTTCTTTGATTATTCTTTTTAAGATTTGAAAAGAGTTCGACTCATGCTGCTCGCTCGTTCTCCAGTTCCGCCTGCACAACTTAAGGAGTCCTTAAGCTGTACAGGTGCAACTTGGTATCCAAATTAGAATCTAAATCAATACGTTACATCAACTACAAAGAAAGTACAAGGCTTTCATATCATGTAAATGTTTCGGATACCGTTCGTCATTGCTTGTTCTCTGTACACACAGGGAGCTAGGACATAAATGATTGGCAGATGACATTTTTATTAAAGGTACGGATTGCCTGCTCTCTATCCTGGTTCTGTCATTTTGTTGTGCCAATCAGAAGCAGCTTTTTTTTTTATCCATCTGACCTGTAATATCGAAATCTCAGTCAAAAAACGTTTTGCATTAAAGAGGTGCCATTGTTTAATGAAAACATGTAACTTTTAAATGTCCATTATCAAATGTTTAAGAAGAAATATTTTTAGCAGGTAAGATTTGAAGGTTATTTTATCGTCTGTAATCGTCAGTATATGCAAATGCACGTTAATTTTAAACAGGTACATTTATTGTCGTAAAATTACTTTTCTGCATTAAAATAGCAATGAATCGTCCCTCAAGACTGACATTTATGGCAGCGGTTCCTGGGGAAGGGTGGACTGACTATGGGGCCCGGGGCGGGGAGGGAGGCGAAAAGGTTCATATTTGGACGATCACACAATTCCAAAATTATATTTGGGGCAGGATTGGTGGCCGTGGCTTAGATGGCCAATTACCGCCGATACGAAGTCCGTTCCCTGCAATCTTTCCAATCCGGAGAATTTCCTTGGCGTTTCCTGAAACCCCCATTGTTTCTACTTAACAGTTCCACTGTCTTGATCCGCTGCTGGAACACACCACAGCTCACCCTCGCATTTCTTTCCGTTTGCCCTTTATCCATCACAATTTTGCCAATATTTTCCCCAAAATGTTTTTTTCACTTTTTATAAGTCCGCAGACTTTTCTTTTAGCTGCTTGCAGTGTGGGTGGTTGGTGGTTTCTCTCTCTCTCTCTCTCTCTCTCTCTCTCTCTCTCTCTCTCTATGGGAAGTGCAGTTTAGATGCTAATAGCGTCTGAAAGAAAAAATGGTTGAAGCTGCTGAAATTGACCGTTTGCGTAGTTCACGTTGCCAAAGGAGACTTGAAGATGGTAGTGTGTAGATTCAGTAAAAGTTTAGCTTTGGTTATAGAACAGAGTGTATCGGTTTGAGATGCTTTTGTCATGTGGGAAGAAGGAAGGACTGTAGGTAGGTGAAAAGAGTGATTTCGGAAGTCTTAAGAGAGAGAAAGGGAGAAGGTGATGTATAGATTATTTGGAGGAGGTGTTGGGAATGTAGGGCCTTGCGACACAGGAAGCATAAGTACACTCGGAAACCACAATCTCCGACCCACCTAGGTCGTGCTCCGAGTTTATGAGCGGGGCCTTTCTGGACAGATACTACCCTTCCCTCCCCCTCCCCACTTTCCTAACTACAACCCGGCAGTTTCGGTATTTTTTCTTCGTTTCGATATTATACAGGTTGTAGAATTCAACACAGTGTTGTCTATATAATCATACCATGACTGCTTTGCATTATATGCAGCAAAATCATAAAAAAAAAAACAAAATCCGGAAGAGTTCAAAAGGTGTTCGAGCGTGTTTCAATCCGTGATAGTTGGCGTTGCCCGCCGTCCAGAAAGGCCCCGCTCATAAACTCGGAGCACGACCTACTGTAGGTGGGTCGGAGACTGTGGTTTCCGAGTGTATCAGCAAGTTACAAGTGAAAGGTGCAGTGTGGTAGGAGTGTTCAAAACACTGTTGATAAGCCCTCTTGTAGGTCTGTGGAACGCCTGTTATCATGGCGGTTTCTTGTACGTGGGATTTAACCACGATTGAGGTATTCAACTATGAATTTGGGAGTGACTTCCGTTTGAGTTTTCTCGGAAACCACCTCCTCCTAGGCCTTGAGATTTTTTCCCATGACTTTCCTCCAACTCTCACTGATCATTTTTGGAAATCAAGGTGAGATGAATAAAACGACTTGTTCTTAATAAATCAACAATGAAAGATTTCAAGGTAATGAAACTTTCTCTCAGTGATAATGATTTGTTTGAGATGGTCTCATGCTTCCGAATTTTATTGTAGATCGTTGCTTGTTTTTTTTTTTTTTCAGAGTCAGTATGAATTTTTTGTACTAAAAACAGACAAACAAAAATAATTTTTCGAGGAATTCTAGTAGTATGTAGATAATTCTTTGTATGCAGTTGTTACCTACAACCAAACACGAAGCGTGAAGGTAATTTATTTGTAATATACGACCGAAACGTAATAAAATGTTTTATGACATGTACTTTACCAACACAGAAGGAGTTGAAAATAATTGTAACAGTATAATATTAATAATGACGAGTTGATAAGAGGTATTATAATTTTGATCTTAAACTCTTAATATTAATTATGTTTGAGGTTCTGGAGTTTCTAGGTTCCCCTCATAGAATTGGGTCAATCACACATCAAAAGAGTTTTTGTTTATCTTAATTGAAAGGTGCACCAGACCCCCTCTGTCTCACATTCTACCATCTGAACAAATACATATGATTCCCCCCTACATTTTTGCAATTCTCCCCCAAAATTAAGACATTATGGGCATATAGATCTTACGGTTAAGACAAATATTAGCGAACGAATCGGGGAATATGTAATCACGCTGAGAGAAAAAAAAGAGAGGAAAACGTAATTCCAGGAATGTAAAAAAAAATGGAAAAAAAAATTTATAATCGAGATCGAGGTGCCATTGGTCTA
The DNA here is from genome assembly GCF_040412425.1 of Macrobrachium rosenbergii. Classification (NCBI taxonomy): domain Eukaryota; kingdom Metazoa; phylum Arthropoda; class Malacostraca; order Decapoda; family Palaemonidae; genus Macrobrachium; species Macrobrachium rosenbergii. The sequence goes on from NC_089741.1 coordinate 51,909,115, forward strand.
TGGACCCGCATCGGAGCTTCTGCTCTTGCTCACACTCAATAGATTGAGCTAACAGACGAGGGGGTGAGGGAGTGGGGGGGGCGGTGATCCTCCGTCGTCCGTCGCACGCTCATTTAACAATAAACCCTCCCTATTAGTCTAGACGTCCATATATATTTTTCTTTCTCTTATTTTGTAGTTTTTTTTTTTCTATCCGTTTGCCTCAGTCTGGTGCTGTTCCTTCTCGGTGTTGGGAATTTCAAG
>NC_089741.1:51911857-51926857 GCF_040412425.1 Macrobrachium rosenbergii
AATGAACTCAGCAAATATTTGTGACACAGTTTATAGAGTATTTTGGAGACTGTTGTTGGAGAGTGACTGGTTTGGTGTAAACATTGGTTTGAGATAAACTTATCTCGTCTTGCATATAATTTCAAATTCTTTCGCCAGCTTTTGCAGTTTCTCTTCGTTTTCGCTCGCTAGAACAGCATTATTTGCAGAATTCAGCCATTCCACACTCCTTATGTGACTCAGGACTTACACATTGCCCCTATCGATTCTGTCATAAGCTTTTTCAGGCTCCGCACATACTCCAGATAGTTTTATTTTTCTTCATTTTGAAACTTCTTACGTGACCGTTTCGTAACAAACATTTGATCTACACGTCGTCTTTGTCTGTTAATTCTTTTTCCATCTTTCCTCTTTCTCATTCAAAACCATATCATACACCTTCCATGATATACTTGCCAGCGGTTGGCCTATGTCACCTTTACCTTTATACCATGCAACAATCAGTCTTCTTCATCTTAAAACTTCAAGAAGCATTATGTGTGTATGTATGTATATGTATATATATATATATATATATATATATATATATATATATATATATATATATACATATATATAATATATACGTGTAAATATACTATATATATATTCATATATATATAGTATATATATAGAGTATATACACACACAAATATATTTTGTATATTTTTTGTACCAACACGCTGAGCGCAGATATCACGAGATTATTTCAGAATGTTAAACATTTAAAGTTCCGGCAATTTCTCTTCCATTTAACAATCTGAATATACATATCATTTGCCTATGGAACAAAGACAAATGGAGCATATTTAGTAAAGACTATATGAACCGACAAAGACAATGAAGACTCGTCAGTGTAATGAAAGTACTCTCGACTGAGTGGCCCGTTGGGTTATTGTACGATTCGACATGCGGTGAGGATTCTTTTTCCCCTCTCATCTTTTCAGTTCTTTATTTTGATGAAGAAAGCTCCACACACACAGAGAGAGAGAGAGAGAGAGAGAGAGAGAGAGAGAGAGAGAGAGAGAGAGAGAGAGAGAAGGTCGAGTACTTTGTTGAGGATATTGTGTGGACTGTAGTTTACGTCAGTGGGAAGTTTTTCTTCAACTTTTTAATGTGTGGCGCAGGAGCAAGCAGTGCTTCAGTAAAAGCACTGTAAGTCTCGTTATTATAATTTTAAAGGTCGTAAGAATCATTTTTTGATATTTATCATCATGTATGATTATTATTATTATTATTATTATTATTATTATTATTATTATTATTAATGTTTTTGTTAATGTTACAAGAAGCATTATGATCTATGAAAATTATTGTCATCGGTGTAATATGAATTTTCATGTAACTGTCTATCTTGTTATTATTATTATTATTATTATTATTATTATTATTATTATTATTATTATTATTATTAATGTTTTTAATGTTTCAACAAGTATTGTGATGTCCCAACATTATTGTCATCGTTGTAATGTGAATTTTCATGTTAGTGTCAGTCTTATTATTATTATTATTATTATTATTATTATTATTATTATTATTATTATTATTATTAATGGTTTTTTTAATGTTTCAACAAGTATTGTTCAACATTATTGTCAATGTTGTAATGTGAATTTTCATGTTATTATTCATTATTATTATTACTATTATTATTATTATTATTATTATTATTATTATTATTATTATTATTATTATTATTATTATTATTATTATTATTATTTTTTAATGTTTCAACAAGGATTGTGATCTCCGAAAAATATTGTCATCGTTGTAATGTGAATTTTCATGTTATATTGCCTCTTCTTTCTTTCTTCTTCTTCTTTCTTCTTCTTTCTTCTTCTTCTTCTTCTTCTTCTTCTTCTTCTTCTTCTTCTTCTTCTTATTATTATTATTATTATTATTATTATTATTATTATTATTAATGTTTCAACAAGTATTGTGATTCCCAATAAAATCGTTGTAATGTGAATTTTCATGTTAGTGTCAGTCTTATTATTATTATTATCATTATTATTATTATTATTATTATTATTATTATTATTATTATTATTATTATTATTACTGCTGCGCCCTTGATAGCAGGAAGTGCAAGAAAGCTGCTTGCGTTTCATTATTGTCGAGCTTCCTGATTATTTTTAACTGGGCGCAGTCGTCGTCATCATCAGGTGCCTTTGTCCTTCTAAAGCAAATGTTTGCTCCCTTTGACACCCTTTATCCTTCACTCAAATCCCTCTTTCTGCTGGAAGTCATTTTTGCATTTTTGTGACTTGTTTTTATTCATTTTTTCTTTCCATTTTTCTTCGGGACCGGCGTTCATACGAGTGCAGCCCATGTTCTATTTGTGTATTTTTCACTGGGCTTGGTTTCTGTTGCTCGTATATCCCTTTTATTTTATTCTCTTTCCTTTTTTTTCTTCTGCTTTTTCCTCCCGGCATTTTTCAGTTTTTACTTTTGTTGTTTGTGGTTCAGTGTTTTATCTTTTCTTTTTCCTATCTTGTACATGTTTGGTGCATGTTGCGGGGTTCCTTTTTTTTTATTTGTATTATTATTTTTTGAGGGAGATAGGGGAGAGGTTATGTCTTTTTCTACTTTTTCGTGTTTTTTTTTTCCAAAATTCTTTGAGAGGAACACAGACTGAACGCGCGCATAATTTTTCATGGACCTTCCCCATATCTTTATGATGCATTTTTATTCTCTCGTTCCGCTGACATTTGCCGATATGTGCTATCAGCGTTTTTAATATCTCTTCCCTTCTTTGTCTGTTGTGTCTCTTTCGTTCCAGTTCATTAACCTTACCTCCCATAATAGCCAACCTCCTTTTACACAGTAGTAGTTTTACAGCGTTCTTGTCGCCTAGACGTTCTTCTTCTTCTTTTTCTTCTTTTTGGGAGCTCTGGGTAAATATTGTGCATACCTGCGTATGTGTCTTGTTCTGGCTTTTGTTCTTATTTGTTGTTGAAAGAAGGAGAAGAAGAAGAAGCAAAGAAGAAGGAGAAGAAGCAGAGAGAGGAAAGCAGAGGTTTCCCACATGTAGATTTACACAGCCCGAAGGGCACTGCGCCTTGCAACTTACCTTTCTCCCGCCTCCTTCCACTTTCCTTTCATTTCGTCCTCTGGATGTCTCGTACTCTTCTTCTTCATCTCTGTGTGTAGGTGTTTCTGCTGTTAGGTATATACTGTATATATAGAGATATATATATATATATATGGTATATATATATATATATATATATATATATATATCTATATATATATCTATATCTATACATATATATATATATATAATATATATATATATATATATATATATATATATATATATATATATATATGTATGTATGTATATATGAATATATACACACACACACACACACACACAGACACACACATATATATATATAATATATATATATATTATATATATATATATATATATATATAGTCTTAGCATTACATACTTCCAGATGATAAGGTTTTCCGTGGTCTGAATCTCGGTTTGGTGAACAATCACTTATAAATTGTAACGTGTGTGTGTAACTTCTTCCCAAATTATTGTGAGTTTTATATTATAAATAATATTTTCTTGACAAAATTTTTTTGAATAATTATTCCCCTTTAAGCTACGGAACAGGTAGCTCCAGATGATGATTACCTTCCACTCTCAGCAAATTCTTTACGGGTGAGGTTGCTAGCCCCACAACCTCTACAGTGACTTCGAACCGCTATATTTGACTAAGCACAAGGTTCCTTAATCTCTCTTTAGGTCAACAGAGCGCAATGGATGGATCTCTGTGTCTCTAAATTGTGGGGAAGGCTCGTTATTTTTCAACACATGAGGTCGAGTATATATACATATATATATATATATATATATATATATATATATATATATATATATATATATATATATATGTGTGTGTGTGTGTGTGTGTGTGTGTGTGTTCTGTTTTATTTATTGAGTACTTTATTTTTATTAAAGCATTTAATATTGGTTTCCAAGATTCTAGACAGTGTTCAAGATTTGTTTAATACTTTAAGATCCATTTGTTCATCTCGGCGTAATTTCTTATTCCCTGAAAAATTCTGGCTCGCCTCCCTCTTATTTGTATTACCTACTTCCTCCCCACCCCACCCCACCCCCAGTGCGTCCTACTTCCTTCCTGGCTACCCTATCCATCCTCCTGTATACCTCTACATGATCTTTTCTTTTGTCACGCAATAGCACCTCAAATAATCCCCTTTTTTCCCTTCACAAAACCTCTCATTTCCTCATCCCACCTCTTACCTTTTTTTTTTATTGTCTTTCTTTCCCTCCTTTGCCCATTGGCACACCACATTCACCCCGTAGAATTATACGAGTATGTTTGTGTAAATACCTGTCTTTGTGTGTGCGCATGCGCGTGTCAGCAAAAGGTTTTCAATGATAAGAGCGTTCACAGAAAACAGGATAATGTTCGCGGTTTTATTCATCCCTTTAAATGCCCAGAAAACTTGAGCTGCCTTATATGCATAGAAGGCTCATCAGCAGTACGTTGAACTCCCTACAGACTCGCTGCCCCTCATAGCGATACTTGGGCCTCCTCATTAGGTTTTGAATATTCTGCAGAAAACACAAAAATAGTTGCGATTTTTAAAGTTATCTCAGGGAAAATCTTTGATGAGATTTGAACTACAGACAAGTAGGGATTTAATATTTAATGTTCATCTTTGATATACATTTGAACTGGTAAGAAGACACTGCTTACATAAAATCCAAAATTAAAATAGCCATCATATAAACTTAAGAGAGCTGACAGATGAGCTCTGATGTTGTTACGTAAAGTAAGTTGTCCTGTATATTGTAGCCTATGGAGTCTTAAGCCTTACACTTTACGTCTGTTTCCTCTTTCTCCATCTCGCTGTCCAACCTCTCTAAATTTTACTTCTCAGTGCTCTTATCCTCAAACATTACCAATCCGCACACCACTCGCAAACTATTCTTATTTCGCAAGCTTTTCCAGCAATTTTCTGACTTCTCTTATCACTCCTTATATCAACATACTAATGATGCATTGAGACATACACTATTGTCTGAGACGTTCTTTCACACTACACTAGGCACACTGTGTTTAACATATCCTAACAATGCTCTAATTACACAATTTAAACTCATCAAACCTCCGTTTACCCCATGCGTCAACTTACACCAGTGAATGGTCTATCAGTTTTATCATATACTTTGTAAGATATATGCACACATTATATATATATATATATATATATATATATATATATGTGTGTGTGTGTGTGTGTGTGTGTGTGTATATATGTGTGTGTGTGTGTGTGTGTGTGTGTCTGTGTAAAAAAATCTACATATCACACATTTTTCTATGCACCACAAGTTTCCTCTTTCCTTCTGTAGAAAATTATTGGAGTACCCAGTATGTTTTCCTCTTGTGCTATTGTTGTCTCATTTTCCAGTTGACCAGGACCGTACTTATTATCAACATATATCATCTGGGTGGGTGGCATGGAATTTTGTTTGCAATGGAAGATTTCTCTCTTACACCTTGTAGCCAATAATCAAGGCTAGGCCTTTAAAAATTTGTTGTCCAGCCACTCTTGGGACAGGCAGATGCCTCTTATTGTGCTCAAGAGCTTCATGTTAGCATTACTAGCTTTATGGTATTTCCTCTGACTCGATAATGGGTCCAGCCTAAAGTCTCCATCTTGTGATAATGGGGCCAGCCCTCAAGTCTCCTTCTCGTGATAATGGGACCAGTCCTCAATTCTCCATCTTGTGATAATGGGGTCAGCATAGATTCTCCATCTCGTGGTAATGGGGTCAGCCATAGATTCTCCATCTTGTGGTAATGGGGTCAGCCCTCAAGTCTCCATCTTGTTATAATGTGGTCACCTCAGGACTCCATCTTGTGATACTGGAGTCAGCCCTCAAGTCTCCATCTTGTGATAATGGGGTCAGCCCTCAAGTCTCCATCTTGTGATAATGGGGTCAGCCCTCAAGTCTCCATCCTGCGAAAGTGGGTTCACCCCTCAAATCTCCATCTTGTGATGTTGGGGTCAGCCCTCAAGTCTCACTCTCCGACCGACCAATGAAAAATTAGAAGATTTTATTTCTGGTGATAGAAATTCATTTTCATCATAATGTGGTTTCGGATTCCACAATAAGTTGTAGGTCCTGCTGCTAGGTAACCAGTTGGTTCTTAGCCACGCAAAATAAACTAATCCTTCGGGCCAGCCCTAGGAGAGCTGTTAGTCAGCTCAGTGGTCTGGTTAAAACTAAGACATACTTAACTTCCTCAAGTCTCCATCTTATGAAAGTGGGTTCACCCCTCAAGTCTCCATCTTGTGATAATGGGGTCAGCCCTCAAGTCTCCATCTTGTGATAATGGGGCCAGCCCTCAAGTCTCCATCTTGTGATAATGGGGTCAGCCCTCAATTCTCCATGTTGTGAAAATGGGTTCACCCCTCAAGTCTCCATCTTGTGATAATAGGTTCATCCCTCAAGTCTCCATCTTATGATACTGGAGTCAGCCCTCAAATCTCTGTCTTGTGAAAGTGGGTTCACCACTCAAGTTTCCATCTCGCGATATTGGGGTCAGCCCTCAAGTCTCCATCTTGTGATAATGGGGTCAGCCCCCAAGTCTCCATCTTGTGATAATGGGGTCAGCCCTCAAGTCTCCACCTTTCTTTTTGTCCGTTGGAGAAGTGTATCACGCAGTTGCAAGAAACATAAAGTCCTATTAAATTTATGCAATCATTGGTTAATTCTTGATTCTATATTGCAACCTGCAACATATGGTGTTCTGCCATGTGTTGGTTTGAAACCCACCACAGAAAAGAGAGCTTCTTTATTTATTTCCAATTTGTGTACCGGCCTTGCTGTGAGAAGCCTATCCTGAAATGTTCGAGAAAATCGAGAAATTAAGAGGTCATATAAGTATGTATACACACGCACGCACATATATATACATGTATATCTATAAACATACATACATACGTAGATATACTATGAAGATTACCATGTTAAGTTTCAAGTTTAGCAGCCGAAGAGAATTGCCAGAGAAACGTTTTTAAGGCGAAAGTGCTGTAATAGCTTTCGATAGAAGAAGTGAATAATGACGTATAAACAAAAGGGGCTGCGGCTATTCGTGTTATAGTGTTCAGGACAGATATCTCTAACCCAGAAGAAGTTGGGGGTGGCGGGAGAGAATGGGTGTGGGTCTTGGGATTGGGGAGGCGTGGTGGGGGGGGAGATTGGGAAGGGAGGAGTGTTGGGGTATGGAGAAAGGTAAAAGGGGATGCAAATTGGGGAGAGGCTGAGGTAGAGAGAGAGAGAGAGAGAGAGGCGACGGCGGCGGTGGTGGCGGCGGTGGTGGTGGTGGAGGTGGTCTAACAGTAATCCCGGCGAGTGGTTACCCAAATCCATTGTTCTCCAGGTGGCTTCCGGTCTCTCCTACACGAGAGAAAAAGAAAAGATACGCAAAGGAAAAATATTAGAATGGAGAAAAGAGAGCAAGAGAGAGAGAGAGAGAAAAAGCGATTGTTTTCAGTGTGTGTGCGTGTATGTGTGCCTATGTGCGCGTTCGTGTGTGTGTGTGTGTGTGTGTGTGTGTGTGCATCTAGCGGCGTAGCCTTACAGAAACAATCCCACGGATGGACTGATTTATTTGAGATTCATGTCTTGTTATCTCCTTTCAACCCTTTCCCCTTTGCCAGGGAACCCCCTCCCCCCTTCCCGTACCCCAGCCCCCTTTTCACGTCTAACAGCGTGTTTCTATTTGCTTAATGGCACCCTTTTCCTTCATTTTGGACCACGTAGGTGTGTGTGTGTGTGTGTGTGTGTGTGTATGTGTGTTTGTATGTCTACGTACGTGCGTATGTTCATTGACAGTCTTGTTTCTTCCAGTGGTTCCCTAATTCATTGTCAGTCTTGGAGGAACTTTGTAAATATAATAATACTTCAATATTAATTCTGCTTGGTTGTTTATTTCGTTAATTCACGGAATGTTTAGTCTGTAAAGATACACAAAACCCCTTCCAGAGAAAACTGAAGTCCTCCTTTCCCACCGAGTTTGCATTTGTTGTATATCTTCTAAATGTAGGTTATGTATAAGTCTTCCTTTTTTTTAATTGCAAGTTTTATAGAAAATTTTGCTTGTCTTTCATTGAGTTGTTCATTATCGTTAGCGGTTATTATCCGTAATCATTTCGCTTTACTAATTGCGAGTTTCAGACAAGAATTTGAGGTGGGCGCTAATAGAACTGCCATCTGAAAGACTTCGTTAACACTAAGGAAGTTTAATGACCAGTATACCCAACCTTACTAGCATTCGTATTCTTCCCTGATAACCCGAGTGATCCTGATTGAGATGAAGTCATGATTAGTATTAGTTACCGAGTGTTAAATAAAATAAAATTAAATAGAAAAGAAAAAATTACTGCAGTATTTCTTAAGTCAGCAGCATAAACTAATAATTTTAAAATTTCTCTGTGTGGAAGAGGGAGTATTGCTTGGTGGTAATTGTGGTATGTGTATCCTTTTAATAGTATGGCTCCTATTGTTCCAAGTAAAATGAAGAAGGAACAGAACTGTTTTGCATAATGCAAGTTCCTTACTTTCTTTACCTAATTAACAGTCATCCAGCGCGTTTGTTGAAGTAATCGGCCGCCATATTAATTTTACAAGGTACCGCAGTTCTTCATTGGAGTGGGGGGTGTAGAGTTTCGGCTAGTATCGCTGTTGGCCCAGCATTCGACTCTCCGACCGGCCAATGAAGAATTAGAGGAATTTATTTCTGGTGATAGAACCATTTCATCTCGTCATAATGTGGTTCGATTCCCCAATAAGTTGTAGGTCCCGCTGCTAGGAAACCAGTTGGTTCTTAGCCACGTAAAATACCCAATCCTTCTGCCAGGCCTAGAGAGCTGTTAATCAGCTCAGAGGTCTGGTTAAACTAAGACATACTTAACTTACAAGGCAAATTGTGTTGACAGGTTTAACAAATTATGAGCCTCAGAGGAGTGATGAATTGTCAATTCTAGTAAAAAAATGAGGAGTTTACAAAACAAGTCTTATTTATAACTATTCCTCCCTCCTCCATCCCTTCCTCCCTACCTTACATAGGTGTACCATTTCGAGAGAACTTGGTATGAAATGCTCGTCTAATTTGATAGTTAGTTACCGAGATACCCTATCAGATGACGCAGCTAGAACTTTCTGATAACAAATGGGAATAGTAATCGTAACTGCTTGTTTCCGGGCGTGTTTATCAGTTTGCTCGTCCATCCATCCACTTGTTTTCGATATTCCTACCTGTCTCCGATAAGAGTGTTGTTTTGGACGCAAGCTCCGAATGAGCTGATTGTTTCTGGTCACCCACAATATTATCACTCAGTGTTGCTGTCGATTAGAATAGAAATATAGCAAATTTCCCTACCAATCTAGTTCACTAAGGTTGATCATTACCGGTCAGAATTTGATGCCACAAATTTTCCACGAGTTAAGTATTTCTCAACAAGCTTCATATATTTAAAAGTGAATGGTTGTATGTTTGTATATACAGTAATCCGAACCGCTTGATAGACCTGACAAAATTATTGGCAAGCGACCAAATTATATATATATATATATATATATATATATATATATATATATATATATATATATATATATATATATATATATATATATATATATGTGAATATATGTATTTGTATATAGTATGAACCGCTTGACAGATACAAAAATTTATCGCGACCAAATTATATATATATATATATATATATATATATATATATATATATAGAGAATTATATATATATATATTATATATATATATATATATATATATATATATATATATATATATATATATATATATATATATATATATATACATACATACATATTATATATATTAATCGGAAGACACTTACAGGAAAAAACACACTCGCACACGAATGTGAGCAATACGGCAGTTTCCTATTACGATTGTGGTACTAAAAGCTTTACTTGGTATCAGAGGAATAGAAACTGACAATACAATTCACTTGACGATGCTTCCAGCATTATTCGTAGAAATCAATACAATAGCAACGACCAATGTTAGAGATACAAGTCATTGGGCTGCGCTGATCCTGCAATGTAGTATTTCTTCCTTTTCCCATTTCGTTTAAAATTCAATATTTTTTTTTCTCTCATGTTAATTCTTGATTGAAAGATGCCAGGCAGCCATTCTGTTTTGATTGTGGGCAGTATTTCCTTTCAGTTTTGCAGGTGATTTTTTTTTTGTGACTTTGCTTGCCAAATGAATATCTGTTTCATGTTTAATGTTAATCTAGAGCAGGGGTTCCCAAACTGGGGGTCATGACCCCCAAAGGAGTCATGAGCCCTTTTCTTGGGGGTCATGGAGGGTCTAACAACTGTATGCACTACATTCAGCTTGCCGGAACGGGGATAAAATTTTTAGAAGGCTTATAAATGTTGGGGTCATGACAGGTTTGTTACTGCTGTAAGGGGTCACGTACTAAAAAAGTTTGGGAAACACTGATCTAGAGGCTTTGTTTGCAAAATATATTTCTTTAACCTAACAGCATCCTATTTAGTTGGCTGTTCATGTGGGCTAGTTCTGCCAATCTTTCTCTGTATACAAAATATTCATGTGGTCTAGTTCTGCCAACCTTTCTCTGTATACAAAATATTCATGTGGCCTAGTTCTGCCAACCTTTCTCTGTATACAAAATATTCATGTGGCCTAGTTCTGCCAACCTTTCTCTGTATACAAAAATATCTGCCAACCTTCTCTGGTACAAAATATTCATGTGGCCTAGTTCTGCCAACCTTTCTCTGTATACAAAATATTGTTCTTTTCTCTTGTATACAAAATATTCATGTGGTCTAGTTCTGCCAACCTTTCTCTGTATACAAAATGCATGTGGCCTGTTCTGCCAACTCTTTCTGTATACAGTATCTATGTGGCCTAGTTCTGCCAACCTTTTCTGTATACAAAATATTCATGGCCTAGTTCTGTATACAAAATATTGTTCCAACCTTTCTCTGTATACAAAATATTCATGTATTTGTTTCAATCTTTCTGTATACAAAATATTCATGTGGTCTAGTTCTGCCAACTTTCTCTGTATACAATATTCATGTATCCTAGGCCAACCTTTTCTCTGTATACAAAAATATTCATTTTCTAGCCAACCTTTCTTCTGTATACAAAATATTCATGTGGCCTGGTTCCGCTAACCTTTCTGTTCAAAATATTCATTTGTATACTGTAGGTTAAAATATTCATGTGGCCTGGTTCTGCCAACCTGTCTCTTTATACAAAATATGATCGGAGAACCATCCAGATGCATGAACATTTCTGTACGTACTTCAGAAGACGTAGCAAGCTTTTATTTGGTGGTGATATCAGGTAAGGTTAAAAACAGTGGACTGCTCCAGTAATTCGAGTAAATGCATCAGTTTCAAGAATATGAAGTCGGTTTTGCCAGAAACGTAAGGCTGTTTACTACATTTTTGTAACTTTTGATGCTTTACTTATCAGAGTTATTGCATAATTGTTATATTACATCTTAGAACATACAACTATTGCTAATTGGTAGGTGTACAGTATACGTCCATTGGGCAGTGTGTGTGTGTGTGTGCATGTGTGGGTGTGTGTGTGTGTGGGTGTAGGTGTAGGTGTTGGTGTGTGTGGGAGAGACAGTGTGTGTGGGTGGATTTGTACGGTCGGCCGAAATAATTCCCAATTGACTGCATAGCAAAGAAAAATAGATTCGTATACTGAATTTCACAAAGAAAAAGTAGTAGTAGTAGTGGTAGTAGTGGTGGTGGTAGTGTAGTAGTAGTAGTAGTAGTAGTAGTAGTAGTAGTAGTAGTAGTAGTAGTAGTAGTAGTAGTTGGTTAATAATCCCGTTATGAATTAATAAAGAGCAGAATTTTAGAGCCGTTAATTTCGCAGTTATGAAGTACAAGATAGTTAGGTAAAATTCACAAAGTTTATTTTGGAACAGAAAATCAGAAATTGAAAGAAATATAATTCTTCTGACAAAAGATCATTCATCTTGGCAACTACCCTGATTGCGACCTTTACTTTAAATAAGATAGTGAATGCTCAAGTTATGTAAGCCCAGAATGAAAACTGGCAAGTAACTGAGATATAAAAAGTTCAAAGCATTTTAATCTCCTCTTTAACTAATGTGTTAAGAAATTAGTCGAAGATGTTTGTTAGTTTTAAGACGAATTCAGAGGGGAAACTTGTTTTGGTTGAATCTGGCGATGCGCAAGACTGAACAGAACCATGGAAGCCTCTGAAGGAATTTTCACATTGAGGCGCCATTGTGAGAGCGGTGCCTCCTGTCCGATGGAGACCTAGAGGTCTTTTCTTCTTTTCCTCTCCCTCCTCCTCCTCCTCCTCCTCCTCCTCCTCCTCTTGTTCTTCATCCTCCTCCTCCTCCCCACCCTTCCCTTCCCCTTCCTCCTCCTCCCAATGAAGCCCTCTGTCTCTTCCCTGGCAGTCATTTGTCTCGCCTGAAGCCTAGGACAAACAAACCGCTCGGAAAGGAAAGAGGAAAATTAATACGAACGACAGGGAGAAATAACAACTCTTCCATGGGTCTACTGGACACGCATATGGACGGATCTCTCTTTGAGGGCCCTGTTTTTCTTTTCTACTTTTTTCCTAGCCCTTTTTAATATTTCCATTTTTTATTCTGGGGAACGATTTTGGGGGGAACCTAAGTCTAGGCATTTGTCTAGGGTTTAAAGGGAAAGGGTAGGCTTTCATACACAGGTCGCTGGTGAATATTGTGTATAAAAAAGAAATAAACCTGCCTTCCAGTACGCATGGCTCTCTTATTTCAGAGTGTGGTAGATGCTGCGTTTGTGACACGACTGTCAGAAACCGATCATAACTTTCAATAAGCCAAGGATTGTTCTGCCTATTTTGCAATACGGGTTTATAGACTGTATGCTTAGATAGTCGTCTAGTATGCAAGAAGCACAGTTGTGAAGAAATAAATGTGTATTTCTGTCGTTTGGATAATCCAGCTTCAAGTCTCTTGGTGCTTTAACCATTCAAAAAGTCCACTAATTGCAATATATCCTTGTCAGAGGGAGGCGTCCTCGGGGGAGCATCCTTCAACCTTCCCTAAGGATACAGTCGATGGACTCGAGACAAAAGAGATTTCTCATTTAAGCATCGCTGGAGTCGTAGCATCATATTTCAAGAGGGTTCCAAAGCTCCAACACCACCCTCCCCCTTTCCCCTTTCCTCAAACTCCCCCATCTGACTTCCCTGCCCCCTCACCTTAGACCACCTGTCACCCTGAACGCTCTCTCTCTCTCTCTCTCTCTCTCTCTCTCTCTCTTCTCTTTCTCTCTCTCTCATCTTTTGCATTAACGTAATTGTTAACACTTTAGGCGACAAAACGCTCTGAAACAAACAGGTAGTCTTCGTATGTTGAAGAAGCTGATATTAGGAAATGGGTGATATTTTTCAATGCAAACTACCCCCTCTTTTTGTTTTGACTTCAATAAAAGAAGTTGAATTTAGTTTTCCTTTACAGCAAAAGACGTTGAATTAAATTTTCCTTCACTAAAATAACGTAGGAGAATGAATTTGAGAGAGAATTCTTGTTTGAAATGTCTGTTGTATCCCTTCCTCCTTTTATGTTATTGCATCCCCATGTTTGTGTGAAGTCTTTCATTCTCGTGAATTTTAGTTTAATTAACAACACCCATTAATATTTTTGTATTTCATTCTCGGAAATTTTAGTTTAATTAACAACGCCTATCAATATTTTTGTATAAACAAAAACTTATGTTCATGAAGACAAGATAGATCAAATCAATTTTGCTTGTTGTAGTCATCTGTGCTTTAATTATTTTTGCAATAATTTCAAATGCAAGAACTGGCTCTCGCAGCTTGCGACCTCCCATTGGCAAAGTTTTGTTAATTAGCAAGTTTGAGACTATCTTGAAGCTCTGCAAAACTGTTTCCGGTGGAATTTTCATGTGAAAGTAATTTGCTTTTTCTTATTTATATCTGGTGGCTGTTTTTTTTATCTCATTCACTTTGATTTATGCATTTTATTTTTTTATTGCTTTGCTAAACAGATTTGTACTTCAATGTTTAGACGTGTATAGACATTTGCAAGCTGCTCATAACACAGACAATATGTAACTAAACTATGCATTTATAATTTTCTGTTAAAGAAATTTATTGAGATGGGTATTTGTCTGTCCGTCCTCAGATCTCAAAAACTACAGAGGCTAGAGGGCTGCAAATTGGTATGTTGATCATCCACCCTACACTCATCAAGCATACCAAATTACAGCCCTCTAGCCTTAGTAGTTTTTATTTTATTTAAGGTTAAAGTTAGCCATGATCGTGCGTGTGGCACCGCTATAGGTACCAACAACGCAGGCCACCACCAGGCCGTGGCTGAAAGTTTCATGGGCCGCGGCTGGGAGTTACATATAGCATTATATGCAGTACAGAAAACTCGATTGCGCCGAACAAACTTCGTCGCATTTTTTCCTTTTTTTTTGGTCATGAAGTTTTACCATTGAAATTTAGATTGTTTGTTTCTGGTAGTTCCATTGTTTAGAAACAATTACTTTTTTGATCGTGTTTAGCCAAACATTAAAGAATCATGATATTTTATATGCCTGTTTGGGTAATCGTAGTTTTCTTCTCTCCAAATTGGAGATTGAATCGTGATACTTGAAAAGATAAGTGTCATCATTATATCTGCTATTTCAGGTTATTTGATAACTATGAAACTTAGTTTTTATCCATTGCTGCTTATGCATAAAAAAATACCTTTTCCTAATTCTACTTGTTAAGTTCATACTGTACAACAAAATAAGATGCTTGGGCTAATTTACAGTTATTGTAGTCAACTGTTTACGGATGTGTTAAAATCATTCAGGCCTTTAAAGAACTCGTCATTTCCCTGTTT
>NC_089741.1:51934357-51959357 GCF_040412425.1 Macrobrachium rosenbergii
GGTTGGTCTATCTCATCAGGTGGTAAGTTAATGGCAAATGCCACAGGCAGTGTTCCAGCTCCAGCTTCTCTAATTGAGCTCACAATGTGCAGCTGTACCACCAGTTGTAGTACCAACAGATGCAAATGCAGGAAGCGCAACTTGGTTTGTACTGATGTTTGTAAATGTGAAGGGTGTGGAAATGACGAGCAGGATCTATATATGGACAAAGAGACCATTTTAAGTGATGACGATGATTACTAACGTACTCATATCATTTGGAGTATATCTTCGCACAACCTATATAATACTTTCCAAAGAGACAGTTGGTGTTTCAGGCTATAACATATATTCAAAGCTAAGATGAAACTTATCTAATCCATTAATACTCCTCAGAATTAGGTTTGAAAAGGCTAATTTTTTGGACCTTTACACCTCTAAGTTTGTCTGCGTAAGGTAATTAGTAATTATTAAAAAAAGTTATATGACCTTTTTTTTAAGCAATTTTCGTAATTTAGTCATTTTAAAGGTTGCTAATAAATGGCTAAATGTCTAATTTGTTGGTATAGATTCAGTAACAACAAAATATCAAGCTAAATTTCCTTGCAGAATCTTTGTATTAAGAGCATATTTCCTATCGTGTAAGATTTTAGATAAATAAAATTTCTCTTAATTTGAAAACTGCTCATTACTGACCCACTGTTTCTATATGAAAATGGATCAGCTCAATAAGAGCTTTCCAAAAATGTATGGCATGACCATATTTGGTTAGGTCAAAATTTTGGAACCAAATTTGTAATTGGCCCTAAATTTGGTAAAAGCTGTCGAAAAAAATGCCAACAACCATTTTTGTACCTTTTGATGTTGAAATTAATTGAATCAATCAAAAGATCACTTTAGACAGCTCGATCACACGAAATGACAATTGCACCCCTACTGCTTTGGCGAGATCGAGCGGATGGGTACATCTAGCTAAAACCCTCCCTGCCATATTGACCTAAGCATTGTAGTGTATTTGGGTTCAGACGACTGTGGTAGACCCAACCGGTGTTGCAAAGGACACGGGGCTAGCAACTGCATCCCAAAAATTTGCTGAGAACCTCAAGGGTTGAGACTTTTGACACCGCCTTTTCTAATGGGAAAGGCAATTGTGAATATACGAATATACAGTACATGTGCGTGTGTGTGTGTATGTGTGTTTACCTGATAGAGATTGTTCCATTTATTCCTGTGTCTATGTAAAGCATTTTTATGCTTTTCATTCGACAATTGCATGTTTATTTCAAGAACTGAGTTTTGTGCAAACTCCTTTGATATTTGGTTCGTTTTATAGCAATATTATAGAAGGAGGATTATACCACGATAAGGAATAAAAAAAAATAAAGAGAGAGAAGAGAAGCGTGAGGTGCTACCCTCGGAAGCGGCATCATTCTTCAATCTGACCATTGGCCCTCGCCATATTTCATCTAGCTATGACGAGACATTAGCGTTTTAGGCCAGACGTCTTTAGCAGTTCCTTATGAATTATGCTCTCGCCTCTCTCCTTTGACTTTATCCATCCGTTTTGTTCTTATCCGCTGTTCCTAATTTTTACGTCGAATGTGTGAGTTCCCGAGTCCTTTTTGTGTATTTCGACTCTCTTGCTTTCTCCTTTTTAGTTTTCTGTAAAAGAAAACTATCGTGCCGGCTTTGTCTGTCCGTCCGCACTTTTTTCTGTCCGCTCTCAGATCTTAAAAACTACTAAGGCTAGAGGGCGGCAAATTGGTATGTTGATCATCCATCCTCCAATCATCAAGCATACCAAATTGCAGCCCTCTAGCTTCAGTAGCTTTTATTTTATTTAACGTTAAAGTTAGCTATAATCGTGCTTCTGGCAGCGACATGGGATAGGCCACCACCGGGCTGTTGTTAAAGTTTCATAGGCCGCGGCTCATACAACATTATACCGAGACCATCGAAAGATAGATCTATTTTCGGTGGCCCTGATTATACGATGTACAGAAAACTCGATTGCGCCGAAGAAACTTCGGCGCATTTTTTACTTGTTTGTTATTAGCCTAAGTATTTTGAATCTTTTAGCCTTCTGAACATTTCGACCTATATCATTTTTCTCATGTTAGCAGTGGCTTCGTTTACCCTGATATGTATTGAGTTTAACTTTTAACATCAATTTGATTTCATTTTTTCATCCTGGATGAGTTTCTTCTGTCGTAAAGATGTCAGGAATCACCAGTTTCCCGAATTGGAGGTTATGAAAAAACAACAATCCGGAACGGCTCCAGGTTTTCTGACTCTGCGAATCCTTTTTAATTTTTCATATTGAAAAAAGGATTGTAGTGGATATCCTTATTATAATTCATGATTTATTCTTAAAAATTTATATTTTTTCTGTTATTGGCCATAGAATTTATATAATAATATTTTAAAATAAAAATATTGACGTCCTTACACACCAAAGACTTATATCGTTATTCTTATTTCTCCTTCGTAGAAACTTGACATCTAATTCCCTCTCTCCTTACTCGGTAATTAAGGTTATTATTATACTCAAGTCCTCCTTAGATGTGGTTACCGCTTTGTTAACCTTTTCTTTAACACCTGACTTTTACGGTTTGAGAAATATTAGGTGAAATATTATTCTACTTCTTATATTGGGCTGAAAATTTGCGTCAACCCTTATTGCCTGTAGATATTTCTCATGTACCAGTGAAATGTCTATAGATATAGCTTGATTAATAAATTTCTCTCTCTCTCTCTCTCTCTCTCTCTCTCTCTCTCTCTCTCTCTCTCTCTTCCCCACCGTAGTATATTTGTTCCTTTATAATTAAAACCTTTTGACCTATATTTCATTTCTCTTGTTTAATTCAGGCCTGGGCTACAAGAAAGAATTAGGATGTCTGCCCTACTGACCTTTGAGCTTAACAAAAGACTATCTTGTTTACCACTTACAAAAAACGGGTAATGTGAAATATTATTGCTTCATTATTTGTCTGGTACTAACCTCTACCAGTTCTTGAGTCTATGCTTCTGAATTCTGTCACTCTCTTTGTTCAAAAGCCGAATTTGTCGTCGACGGAGCGTAGAGACTCATTTACGCCATTATCCCCTTTGGTTTATTAGTGACCTCTATGTTGTATTTGCGTGTGGAAAGTGTCAGGTCATTCATGCTCACACACACACACACACATTATTTATATATATATATATATATATATATATATATATATATATATATAATAGTATATATATATATATATATATATATATATATATATATATATATATATATATATATATATATATATATATATATATATATATATATATATATAATGAGTATGTGTGTATATACCATTATCTATCTATCTATCTATCTATCTATATATATATAGTATATGTATGTGTGTGTGTGTGCGTGTGCGTGCTGTTCGTGTATTGTATGCACTTATCATTATTCAAAATGAACAGATGTATTCACGGACGAAGCTCAAAAGGTTTTTAATTGACAAAGTACGGTTGCATATAATAGAACGCTTATATGTTGAACAAAAGAAAACGGAAGAAAATAACAAGTAATTCAAAGTAAAGATAAAAAAAAGGAAGTATATACAGTGCAAGTGAAAAACGCCAAGATGTCGGTGCATGCCACTGTGGAGTAGTTTTACATCATCTGTATAAACTCGGCGACACCTGGGTTGTTTAACACTGAGGGAAATTAAAGATTTTTTGACAGTGGGTTGCTGGCTACTATAAAAGTTGATGATTAACAAAGCGAGTATTACGCACAAGATTTTGGGGTGCAGGAGCTAAGGGCTGCATTGAAAGTTCCTTATTATAACAGAGATAAAAATGGTGCGATGTTAATAATCTGTCTTCATAAAGCTGTATGTAATTGTGTCTCGACAATTTTATGGTGGAAGCAAAAGAACACTGAGTCGGTGAACTGCCCGACTCAAGGAACAGAGAGAGAGAGAGAGAGAGAGAGAGAGAGAGAGAGAGAGAGAGAGAGAGAGAGAAATTCTACGTCAGAGTAATGAACAGCAGTAGCTGTTAGCAGTTTTGAGTTGAAACTTATTTCAAATTTTAAATGTAATGAATGACATAAACTTGAGTATTTATCATATTATCAAATGGGGTTGATGATTTTGGTCTCACAGACGACTAAAGGGGAAATTATACAAGACTTCGAGAAAACAGTAATATTTTTGCAATAAATTTTCGTGTGTCCTCTTATTGTTGTCACAGGATTACACAGTGAACTCTGCATTTCAGCATTAATCTATCAGAACGTAGCAAGTCAGCTGGTTTAATGTAGTTACGCAACTAAGTACGCCAGTAATTCCGTGCTAATATTTGGCCAGACTCTCTCTCTCTTTGCTCAGCTGCTGTACACATAAAGCATCTGAATAGCGTCACAATATTATACTGGATACGATAAGTATTGAATAATTCCGAAAACTTTTCGCACTCCCAAAGTAGCAACTGCTAGAGACAGAGGCAAGGTTTTCACGAAGTGCGTCGCCCGATTCGAAGACAAATAGGGACGCTGTTTAACCCCGAATGGAGCGTCTTCCTTTTATTATAGCCACAACCTGCCCTTAGATTATGTTAAAGCACAAGTTGTTTTTGGTGTTATCCGGTAACACGGAGGAGCAACCGTGATAAAGCGCATGTCATTTAAAACTCATATAATCTTCATTTAATGCTTAACACTTTGTTACCATTGGTATCTCATCTCTGGCCATGTGGTGACAGTTTTCTTTCCTCTCATTTTTTTTTTTTTTTTACCTCAGAGATACCATTGAACGGTTTGTAACCTTTTCAAGAGCTTGATCAATCAGTGGCTCGGGTACATGAAGAGGAGCAAATTCTTTTTGAAACGAAAATAAATTACTCACCCATTTCTAGTGAGGTATCCCGTGCCTAAAATATACTAGGAATGTTAACGAAATAATTGGAAGAGTTATTTCTCATGTATTTAGTTACCCAAATGCGATAGGTGCAGCTGCCTCAATTGTTTAAAGGAAAATAAACCCCCCAAATTACTCACGTATATATGACGCCCTGCAGGAGACTCCCTAATTCCTTTCACTGCCTATTTCATCCCAGAGAAAAACAAAAACTAAAGCGAAAGTAGAAGCACAGTATAATTTGATAATGGAGTTCCTCACAGGGTTTTAGGTTTCTGTAAAAGAAAACTACCGTGCCGGCTTTCTGTCCGTTCGCACGTTTTTCTGTCAGCACTTTTTTCTTTCCGCGCTTTTTCTGTCCGCCCTCAGATCTTAAAAACTACTGAGGCTAGAGGGCTACAAATTGATATGTTGATCATCCACCCTCCAGTCATCAAACATACCAAATTGCAACCCTCTAGCCTCAGTAGTTTTTTTTTTTATTTAAGGTTAAAGTTAGCCATAATCGTGCTTCTGGCAACGATATAGGATAGGCCACCACCGGCCCGAAGTTAAGGTTTCATGGGCTGCGGCTAATAAGCATTATACCGAGCCCACCGAAAGATAATTCTATTTTCGGTGGCCTTGATTATGCGTTGTAGCAGGTGTACAGAAAACTCGGGTGTGCAGAAGAAATTTCTGCGCATTTTTTTTTTTACTTGTTTCGTGTCGTTTCAGAGGTCAGATGATTGAAGCAACTTTAATAAAGCCAAAATAGGTATCATGATTATATCCCAGGGGATTTGGTTGCCGGACCTTTCTCTCTCTCTCTCTCTCTCTCCTTATCACAGTGATTAAGCCGCGACGTAATTGACTATTTGCCTGCCCTTTGGAGTTCCTTCGCTCCTTCCTTTTCTGCACATTTACGTTTTCGATGAATCTCCAAACTATTATTGTGTGAAAAAACGGTATATATTCTCTCCGCAATTTATCACACTTCAGTTTCCATTTGGATTATTGACATGGACAATTTTATGGGTCATCTCACCATGAAACTAGTTTTGAACATTATATATATATATATATATATATATATATATATATATATATATATATATATATATATATATATATAATATATATATATATATATATATATATATATATATATATATATATATATATATATATATATATATATTATGTGTGTGTTCGTGTCTGTTAAATATGTCTGGATAAGATACTAAGATATCAAAGGCTAAGACCTTGTGGCTGTGATGCTAATGGGAAAAGGTGTATAGATGATATATATAATTAATTTCTTCGTGTTTCTATATAGTTATCCGTTAGATGTTTTATATCTTTAATGGTCGATATTTATTAAGTTGCGATTCTCTTAAAATTTTATAAGTTCTCCAACAAGTAGGACTTTGTGTTATAGGGTGAAAAGCTTACACTAAATAGAGATATGTTTAAATAGACCTAAACGAATGCTTAAAACACTGGGAAATACATTTCTTACTTAAAAAGAAGCACAGCTTGCGATTTTATTGTTGGCATTTTCTATGGATTATTCAAGTTCCAAGAAAGACATCATAATTAATAATGTACTCAACATCAAATGAATTACAAATTATTTTAACACAAACGCTGCTGTATATTATTGTATATATATATATATATATATATATATATATATATATATATATATATATATATATATATATATATATATATATATATATATATATATATATATATATATATAAAGTCAAAAGTTCCAGGAAAAAATTCAATATACTCTTTTATTTAAGGAAATTCAAACATCATTTTTCTACATATCTACCATCTAACTCTATACACTTTTCAAGGCGCTGTTTCCACCTCTGCAACCCTTCTTTGTAGAAATTTGGGGCCTTTCTATTAAACCATGTTGAAACTGTATGTTTAGCAGCATCCAAAGATTCAAACCGGACTCCTCTTAAGTGTTCCTTGAGTTTTGGGAACAGGAAAATCTGAAGGAGCAAGATCAGGACTATAAGGAGGATGTGGAAGAGTTTCCCACCTAAATTTCCGTAGGACTTCTCTTGCAACCCTTGATGAATGTGCTGGAGCGTTATCATGATGGAACAAAATTCTGCGGTGCAACTTTCTCGACGTTTTAGCCAATGCAGTCTTCAGTTTTTGCAAAAACACCTTTTGTAGTAGTTCCGGTGATTGTTTTTTGTCCTTCAGGAAATCAATCAAAATCACTCCTTTGAGTCCCAAAACACTGTTGCCACCAACCTTCTGGGCAGATCTCGCCACTTTGAACTTCACTGGTGCAGCTGAACCTCTTGGTAACCATTGCTTTTGATTGAATTTTTACTTTCTGGGTCATATTGATGGATCCAAGTTTCATCTCCAGTAACAATCTGGTCAAAAACTCTGATTCATTTGATTCAATCTTTCGTTAAAACTGCAAGAGAAAGTTCAGTTTCTTGATGCAGTTGGTCTTCGCGCAACGCTTTTGGGACCCAACGTGCTGAAAATTTACTCAAACCAATTTTTCATTTAAAATTGAAAATGCGGAACCATGGGAGATCCCAGTTTCATTAGCTATCATATCGATAGTAATCCAACGATCTTCATCCACTAGATTCTGCACCAAAGCCACAATTCTTTCATTTTTGCAGTCGATGGTCTTCCCTCTCTTAGGTTGTCTTTGAGGTCCTCCTGACCATCCTTAAATCGTTTTATCAATCATAAACAACTGATTTAGATGGAGAAGAATCCCCATAAACTTGTTGCAAAAAGCTTCAATAATTTTTCCTGGTTTCCAATCAAGCTTGGTCAGAACTTCTGATGTTAGTCTCATCTCAAAATTTTTTATTTTCCATGGGTTCAAGTTACTTTTCTGAAGCAGATGTTAACACCACGGTAGCAAGAGGATGACTGAGGTAACAAGTCTATATGGATACTTTTACATCACAGATAATTGTTTATCAAGTATTTTGCTGTTTCATTCCTGTAAATACATCATTCAACAATTTTTTCCTGAAACTTTTTTCTTACCTCGTATATATATATATATATATATATATATATATATATATATATATATATATATATATATATATATATATTGATTATTATCACTTTGTACGTGATTCATTTATCACACATTACCACAGGTGAAAAATAAGAAACAGGGTGTAGGTCCCTGACCTGGTTTGACTTTATTTCAAGCCATTGACGAAGGACTGATACAGAGTGTGAGAAGTCAAATATATATACTACAAGAACAGTACTGACGAACATACACAACTGTTAGGGACTCATATCCCCACTCAGGCCGGTGTCGAGGTAGGAGTGGCCTTTAAAACTCATTTGGCTAAAAAAAAATAGACTCTCTGGGGACATTGCTGATAAACAGACCATACCCACCTCAGATCCTGACAGGTGTCATGGAGGCGGAGTTTTGAAACCCATTAACATTACTTACCCTCGTACTGTGTTTACAAATACATAGTCCTATTTAACATCTCTACTGCCTACCTTAAAGTTTAAAACAATTTAAATTTCTTTTTGATATTAAAGGATCAAGTTTATACATCCCTTGACTGATATTCATATTATGGTTTCAATTTCTTTATAAAGCTAGATTCAATGATGTTCCTTTCAGTATTATTAGAATATACAATCCTTTGCCCCTTCCCAGTTAATAGCATGATTGTTCTCACTAACATGTACAAATACCACTGTTCCCTTTGTGCATACCTCACATTTCTTATGTTGTTCAATTTTTTTTTCAGTGCTTTCCTGGTTTGGCCAATATAAAAGTTGTCACAAGACTTACATACGGAATTTTATACACACCCTTTAGTATTGTCTGGGGAGTTCTTGATAAGTACATTTTCATTGTTGTATTGTTCTTAAATGCGACATTAACACCAAAATTTTAAGAAGATGAGGATATCTTTCATATTATTATTATAAGGCAAAAAACAAAATTTTTGTGTTGTAAGGTTCTTTCTGGTTTTGATACATGGTACAATAAAAACTCACAAAGCAAACTTTTTCCTGCCAGGCCAATTATCAGTTCAGTTGGTTCCGCATCACACAAGCTTATGAAGTACTTAGTAGATATTCTTAACCCATTAGTACAGTACCATCTCAAATGCAAATATCAAGAATAATGTGGACCTGATAAATAAAACCAAATAGTGTAGAGATTAATAGTGAATCCAGGCTTGTAAGTTTTGATGTTGTATCACTATTCCACAAAGGTGCCAATAGATGATCTGATGGCGTTTTTATCTGAATTGTTAGAGAAACACACAGCTGGATATCCCATTTTTCTAAAAGTACTTTAATTGAACTGATTAAATTATGTGTAAAAGATTGTAAATTTGAATTTAATGGTAAATTTTACTCACAAAATTTTGTATGGTAATGGGAAACCCTCTATCCCCAGTGCTAAGTAACTTATATGGAATTTTTGAAAAGAAGATATTAAACAAACATAATCCCATGTAATGTAACATTTTAGGTATGTTGACGACATAATTTGTGTATGGCTAGGAACCAAGATAAAAAACTTTTTGCAAGTTAAATCAATTAGTACCATCAATTAAATTCACGATGGAAATGGAAATGATGGGTGCTTACCGTTTTTGATGTCCTCATGAAGAAATAGTAGGGAGTTTAAATATAGTGTGTATAGAAAACCCACTAATATTTCTTCCTATGTGCATTTTCTATTCTGGACAAAGCAATAAGGTTAAAAGTCAGTGTTTTTATCTATGTTTTTAAAGAGCATTGGGTATGTAGCCCTGAATATATTGATGATGAAATAGATAAGATTAGGAATGCAGGCAAAAATTGAAATATCCTGATAGTGTATTAAACAGTGCATTTGAAGCGGCAAAAAGACTATGTATCAAAACCAGAAAGAACCTTACAACACAAAAATTTGCTTGTTTTGCCTTATAATAATAATATGAAAGATATCCCTCATCTTCTTAAGAATTTTGGTGTTAATGTCATTTAAGAACAATACAACAATGAAAAATGTACTTTATCAAGAACTCCCCAGACAATACTAAAGGGTGTGTATATAAAATTCCGTGTAAGTCTTGTGACAACTTTTATATTGGCCAAACCGGGAAAGCACTGGAAAAAGAATTGAACAACATAAGAAATGTGTGAGGTATGCACAAGGAACAGTGGTATATTTGTACATGTTAGTGAGAACAATCATGCTATTAACTGGGGAAGGCAAAAGGATTGTATATTCTAATAATGCACTGAAAGGAACATCATTGAATCTAGCTTTTATAAAAGAAAGTTACAACCATAATATGAATATCAGTCAAGGGATGTATAAACTTGATCCTTTAATATCAAAAGAAATTTGTAAATTGTTTAAACTTTTAAGGTAGGCAGAGATGTATGAAAATGGGACTATCATATTTGTAAACACAGTACGAGGGTAGTAATGTTAATGAGTTTCCAAACTCTGCCTCCATGACACCTGTCAGGTGTGGATCTGAGGTGGGTATGGTCTGTTTATCAGCAATGTCCCCAGAGAGTCTATTGCATTTTTAGCCAAATGAGTTTTAAAGGCCACTCCTACCTCGACACCGGCCTGGAGTGGGGATATGGAGTCCCTAATGGCTGTGTATGTTCGTCAGTACTGTTCTTGTAGTATATATATTTGTGACTTCACACTCTGTATCAGTCCTTCGTCAATGGCTTGGAAATAAAGTCAGAAACCGGTCAGGACCTGCACCTGCTTCTTATTTTTCACTCTGTATTGTGATATATATATATATATATATATATATATATATATATATATATATATATATATATATATATATATATATATATATATATATATATATATAAACTGAATTACAAATTATTTTGGTACTCACGTGCTAGTATAAAAAAATTATTATCAGGCACACACCACACACGCTATATTATATATATATATATATATATATATATATATATATATATATATATATATATATATATATATATATATATATATATATATACACATATATATACACACATATATATATATATATATATATATATATATATATATATATATATATATATATATATATATATACCTACAGTACATACATGCATAATAAACTAACTGAAAGCTTTGTATATTCATTTGAGAAAGTTCCCACTGAATAGGTATTGATTATGGAATCATAATCCCAGGTGGTGTAAATGGATAACATTGGGAATAATTTGCCTTTTAGTAACTGAATAAACATTACATCTATTGCACCACTGAAAGAGAAACTATTTCCTGGATCGAAAAAGAGCCAACCTCGCCGTAATTTTTATTTGAAACCATTGTCATTATAATGACCACTTAACTGCCATTGTTGGAGTCAGAGATAGAGTCAGAAAGAGACTTGGGCTTTGTCATAGGTGCAACCATCTTATTACAACAACCAGACAGTTTTTAACAATGATTTTTTGCCATATATTTGACAGCGGTTTCAGCTACTTAAGTTCTGTTTATTCCACTTCGGTTTTCTCGTGCGAAGTGATTTGTCAGTGAAGGGTTTGTGCTGAAAAGGTTAAGGTAGGTTTTGAGGAAATGCGATGATGATTTTATCTTATATTAGTCGAGCAAAGTGTTTTGGATGGACGTGCATAATTTCAATGTCTCAGAATTTTATCGTTTGTTTGCATCGTTTCTTTAATATAGCAATAAACTTTTGCCATTTTAGCTGTTGGTACTGGAGAGAGAGAGAGAGAGAGAGAGGGAGAGGGAGAGCAACATAACATAAGTTTGTTGTAATAATATATATATATATATATATATATATATATATATATATATATATATATATATATATATATATATATATATATATATATATATATATATATATATATATATATATATATATATATATATATATATTTATTTATATATAAATTCATCCTACAGAAAAAAGAGCGATGGTCACTGTCACATTTCACTAAAAAACTACTACGTTGGCTGAACCTCCCTGGAAAGAAAACTTCCACAGCCCTCCCCTGTTCATAGATCTGCACAAACTGCTCACTAAACCACTATCTTGCACCCATATCTCCCTTTCTGTATTCGTAGGCTCTTCCTTTCTAATGTCACTGTGTCTCACGATCTGCCCATCCCTTGCTAAGTGTTTCCTCACAACACTTCCGGATTGTTTACTTTTCACCAACATATCATTATCCGTTCTTTCCAGATAACCAAACCATCTCAAGAAACAGTGAGTTATCATCTCACCTACGCTAACCCTTTCTCAACTCCTTATTAGTATATCATCATTTCTCTCCCTCTGTAGTCTATTTTCCACAACAAATATTACTAAATTTTTTCATATTCAGCATCCACACTTCACTTCCATAGAACAGATTTGTTTTAACACTCATGCATTTCAACCTCATCTTTGTAGATACTCCTGTTTCCGCCCAATCTTTCTGGCGTCATATGCTTTATGAAAACTGGCCTTTTCTTATTTTTCCGTCATACGAAACTTTAACTCCTAAATATTTATAAGAAGCCTTTGCTTCTATTCTTTTAATATCCAGAATTATATAAACCGCTTCATTTCTAAAACGTGTTTAAATTCTGTCACTTATCATCTGCATTAGGGGCAAAGTTGTAGATTCCACAACGTAGCAGGGCATTTACAGTCCTTCCTGCAACTTTGCATCACCATATCCTTAAAAATGTTAAACTATTTTGGAATCATGACACATACTGGTCTCAGTTCTATTTTGGCACCAAACCAGTCATTCTCCAACCAGCAGACTCCAACATATGCTTCACTTCCACCATAAAACCTTTTTATCCCTCATAGATTTACACTCTTTTCCATACATTTTTTCAACACCCTCCACATAACATCTCTACCAGTTCTGTGATAAGATGTCTGTTGGTCCCTATATATCACGTAGTGTCTTCTCTTTGATTTCAAACTTCTCACATAGCTATTTCATAACAAATACTTAATTCATGCATCATCATCCTTATTTAAACCCACACTGTTCATCCCCAATATGATCTTCTGTTATCTGTCATTTTTTTCTCAATCAGAATTCTACCCCACATCTTCCCTGGTATGCTCATCTAATTCTTACAGGTTCTTACGTTAGCTTTATCCATTTTCATAATACAAAAATACAATCACCCTTCTCACGTACTGCTTTGGAACCTTTCCCTCACCCAGACATAACTTACACATCCTGGTCAGCCACTTAATCACACTTTTACCACCGTACTGTAGCACGTCGCCTGTAATCCCATCAACTCTAACTCAGGGCCACAGCATCCAGCTTCCTTTCCTTACTCAGAGTAGCTACCATACATTTGTTCTTATTTGTACCACAACCATGCACACTAGTAATGCCAAAAAACAATCACGTCGTGTCTCTGTGTGTGTGTTTTTTTTATAGTGAAATATAGGATGTGTTCCTGCAACTCTCATAGCGCTGGTTATTTGGTGACTTTTGCACCACGCAGGGAGACGTATATACTATTTCCAACACAGCATTTTACTAGGGTGATAATGTACATGTGTGTTCATCTTCCTTGTTTGTGCAGATATTTAGTATATCTGTGTACATTTCTAAAGTCAGTTTAGCTCTTTTACTTGTATTTGCCTCTCTTCTAACTGGTATCGGTCGGTTCTTTTTGTTTTGAGATTGCTATCTTTATCCAGTATTTTGTTCAGGTTTTCGAAATGCGGCCCCACATTCTGGAATCATTTATCTAGGTTCTGCACGTGTTCTTGACGCCTCTCCTCGCTCTCCTTCCACACCCTCTCCAGCACCTCCCCCACTCCCCACTCTCTCTCTCAGCTCTAAAACCTTTTGTTAAAACCTTGTTTTATTATTTAATGTTAAATTTTTATACTTATTCCTTTGTTTGGCACCATCCTGCCCCCGCCCCACCCCACTCTGTTTTGAAAATAATTATATTTCAAGGTATTTTGTGTTTTAATGTTGAATATTGTCTACATAATCCTAGCTTTTTGTTGTGGTAAGTAAAACTTGTTTTCTGCTTGAGTATTTCATAATATGAGAAGCTGTAATCATGTTTATCTTCTTTTTTTTCCTCGAAGTTTTTCCTAATTTTCTTTCCATCATGTTACATTTCTAAGAACTGTGGAATTTTCCGTCATTTTATGTCCTTTGTCCCTCTTTTCTAATCACATGCTTCAAAGTAAACATTCTTTTTCTACGTCTTTCATTTCCAGTCAACTTTGTTTTTTTTTAGCTCTTTCGAAGTCACTTTTCTTCATCCACATTTTTGTATGAAATACTTCTTTGTTAGTCTTACGAATACATGTTCAGTTTGGAACTATTTCTCTGCCATCTTTTCTCACCTTTCTTTAAGAATTTTTATTATACTTTTGTATTACACTTTTATCATCATTTTGTCTCTTACCTCACTTTTCACCTGAATCAATCTATTTCTCTCTGTCTCCTCATTTATTTTATTTTGATTTCACATCTCTCTCAAAGCCACAACCAAAGTCTGGCCTTCTCCCATTCTCGGAAGACAGATTTCTCCTTTAACATATCTGAGGAGAATATTGAATTTATCCTTTTATCGATTACTGCCTTAGGCCTAAATTCGTCATATAAACTAACTTGAGGTTTTGAGACTTTTTTTTTCATATTTGTAAACTGGTTGATGCTTAAAGCTGTACTGTATATCTGTGTAACCATTTCGTAGAAGAATCCTTCAGTCTGTCTTTTTTGTGATTTATTTTTTTATTCATTTTATCTTGGTCTTTGGGGCATTTTTTAGCTTAGATATCCAGATTTATGTATTTTTTTTTATTATTTTGGATTCTCGTGTATTTTTCCTTTCTAACTTTAGTGGTATTATGTATGTCTCCCATTAATCTGATGGAATTCAGCCTTTTCTGTATATTGTGTTTATGCTTATTTATGCTTTTATATATACAGTATATAAATATATAATATAAATACATATACATATAATATACATACATATACTGTATATACATGTATATATATATATATATATATATAATAGATAGATAGATAAGAGTATATAAATATATATATATATATATTATGTTGTTATATATATATATATATATATATATATATATATATATATATATATATATATATATATATATATATATATATATATATATATGTGTGTGTGTGTGTGTGTATACACAGTTTTTATTCTGAGGAATACCTGACATATTACGAACAGTGCCGTTGGAAAATCGCCCATGTCCTATCTGTGCCTGGTATTATATATATATGACTGAAGCGGACGCCATTTACAGTTAAACCAAATCGCGCTGAGAGAAGAGGCGGTAGGTTCAGGCTCATGTAACGCTTCCGAACATTCGGATATCGGCTTCGAAAGTGCATATAGTCTTAACGGAAATTAAGGTTATTGTATCATCGGAAAACCAGTGAACAGAATTCGGATTATCCACTTGGCGGGATTATTGACGCCACTTCCAGGAAAACATATGATTTTAGGCAACAGGGGGATTTGTTTCTTGAAAATGTAGAGGAATTCATATGATTTTAAGCAATAGGCGTTTTTTTTTCTTGAAAGTGTAAAGGGAAATCATATGATATTAAGGAATAGGTGGATTTGTATCTTGAAAATGTAGAGGGAAATCATATGATTTTAGGTTATAGTAGAATTTGTTTCTTGGAAATATAGAGGAAAATCATGTGATCTTAGGCAACAGACGGATTTGTTTCTTGAAAATATAGAGAAAAATCATATATAGTAGAATTTGTTCCTTGAAAATGTCGAGGGAAATCATATGATTTTATGCAACAGGGGATTTGTTCCTTGAAAATGTCGAGGGAAATCATATGATTTTAGGCAACAGGGGGATTTGTCTCTTGAAAACATAGAGGAAAATCATATGATTTTAGGCAACAGTGGAATTTGTTTCTTGAAAATGTAGAGGGAAATCATATGATTTTAGTCAATAGGGGAATTTGTTTCTTGGAAATGTAGAGGGAAATTATATGATTTTAGGCAATAGGGGAATTTTTTTTTTAAATGTAACCTATGATTTTAGGGAATAGAGGGATTTGTTTCTTGAAAATGTAGAGGGAAATCATATGATTTTTTTTTTTGTAAAGGTATAAGGAAAACATTATTTTAGGCAATAGTGGGATTTGTTTCTTTCAAATGAAAGGGAGATAATATGATTTTAGGCAATAGGGAGATTTGTTTCTTGAAAATCCAGAGGGAAATTATAAGATTTTAGGTAATAGAGGAATTTGGTTCTTGAAAATGTAGAGGGAAATCATATGATATTAGGGAATAGGGGGATTTGTTACTCGAAAATGTAGAGGGGAAAACATATGATTTTAGGAGATAGAGGGGATTTATCTCTTGGAAATGTATAGGAAATCATGATTTTATGCAGTAGGGGGATTTGTTTCTTGAAAATGTAGAAGGAGTATTTATATATATAAGAGGACTCATAAAAGCCTTGAAATTTTATTGTTTCCGGAGGACATTGTCCCGTCCTCTTTAGAGAGATTATGAAATTGTATAGGAAAGTCTTAAGAGCTTTTAATGTCTTGGAGGCTCTGAAGGGTAAACGTGGTTCGTCGATTCTTAACCCCGTTTTTCCCCTTTACCCTTTTTTTGTTGCCTGGCCCTTTTTTTCTCAGCCCTTTTTTTTTCCTTATACCTCTCTTTTCCCTTGACTCCCTTTTTCCCTACCGCTTTTTTCGTTGTCTCCGTTTTCCTTTATTCTCCATTGTTCCTTACCCCTCTTTCTTTTACCCCTCTTTCTTTTTTTTCCTCTACCCTTTTTTTATTTTTTATTTATTTATTTTTTTTTTTTTTTTGCTCTGCCGATAATGCTTGTGGGTTGAATGTCTTGTGTTTGCATTAAGAAAAATTCTTTTAAATGCAAGGATGTTTTTATGTACTATATTATAAGAGTTTTTTAAAATATGCGAAAAATGTGACATTCTAGTTTTGAATACGATGGATGTTAGTGAAGTTCCTTGTGATGCCAGTGTGCCGTAATGACACACTTCGGGTTTTGCTTGGAATGCCTTTAAAAATGGATGTAATTATATGTTATTGGGAGTAATTACGAATTACATGCCTCTTCCCAATTCTTGATCATTCGCTTATCCTGTAATTTTTAAAGAAACTTTTCACTAAAGCGGAATTTTTTTTTGTTTAAAGCTAAAAAGTATCAGTTGCTGCTATTGGTGTGTATTGGTATTCGTACGTACACTGTTTGCAAATCTTAGTTGAATTTTCATTTTATTTTTGTTTACAGATCCTGCGATACTTGAATATACACTTGTTACATTCTTTATGGATTCTCTGGATATATACTTATCATTAAATCTGAGTTCTCTGCTTGTTAATGCACACATACAACAAATCACACACATACTAACACACACACACACACACACAACACATATATATATATAGCATATAGAAATATATATATATATATATATATATATATATATATATATATATATATATATATATATATATATATATATATATATATATGGCAAGCACAGAAAGATTTTGCAGTGTAGGTGCAAAGTTATATCAAAATGATTTAAACCAAGTAATCCGATTCAATAACTACAAACGCTGCTTGTTATGCAACATTTCTAAAAAAAAATATTATTTGAGTGGTCATTAAGCTCACTGTCAGTTACTATATATGGTTTTCAATATTAGGAACGTTTTGTAATGGATTTTAGAACTGCATTTAAATCACGTGAATTATTTCGTTGTTTCCTGTGCTCTCATATTATCAAAAGTTCTGCCATTAATTATGATTATTTTTAGTGTTATTTGTGCCCAGATCGTGTTTCCAGTTATCAGTAGTTGTAGAAAGTAATTAATTCACAATGTGCTTTTGTATGAATGAGAGTTCCTTAGTATTTCAAGAGTACTTCCTGTGACTGTTAATCAGATACAAAAGTTCTTATACGAGTTTCTTAACCCAAGCAGTCTCATGCAAAGGCACTTTTACTGCTCTTACGTTGGACAGGCGAGCAGGATTTCTTAACGTGGAACAAAATCGTAATATACAATATGACGTTATTTGAAAAAAGACTGGATTAATGGCAGTATTAGAAAGTGGGGTTCCTGTACTTAACTGATATTAGGTTAGCAACGCTATTTAGTTCATTTTTGAAGATGAGTTAGGCGTTTATGTGATTTGGCGATAGTATTAATTAGGGTAATCCTACAGTTTAGGGAAGCTCTTCGTTGGGAGAGTCGGTAGAGCTGTGGCCTATCACTCGGTAGGCCCGAGTTCGAGTCTCCGGCAGGCTGATGAAGAGTTAGAGGAATTTATTTCTGGTGATAGAAATTCATTTTTCGCTATAATGTGGTTCGATTCCACACACCAGGTCCCGTTTGCTGGGCAACCAGACGGTTCTAGCCACGTAAATAAGTTAATTTTTCGGCCAGTTCTAGAGAGCTGTTAATCAGCTCAGTGGTCTGGTAAAACTAAGGTATACTTTTTACAGTTTAGGGGTCCGAATTCACTGCATTCCGTAAAGTCAAGATCAGCACACAGATTTATAAAATATTCATTGAATCACGGAAACAATGAAAAATTTAGCAGTTTCTCTGCTCACAGAAGCAGAGATTGTAAACAAAAAAACTAAGGGAATGAAGGGGGAACGTAAACAAAAACATGTCTTAGGGAATACGAACCCATATAATTTGAAGAAAATGGTAAATCTCTGCTCCTCTAAGCAGAGAAACTGCTCATTTTTTTCAGATTTATCAAAAAGTGGCTGCTGAAAAGCAAGAGCCCGTGCCAGGTTCCTACCTGGCTCCTGGTTCCTAAGGGCTCACTCCACAAACACTGTTGCGGGCACACTACGCTATTCGCGTGAGGTGCAGAGTTTTATTCCCTTTGTTTTTTTTACAGTCTCTGCTTCTGTGGTCATTTTTTAGCAAAAATACTTCTGTTTGCGGATCTGTCGACAAAAGAAACTGAAAATAGGAAAGAAAACTTAAACAAACACACACAAGGGAGCAGTGAATTTGGACCGCTAAACTGTAGGATTGCCCTAATCAGTTGTTGTGTTGCAGTCACCAATTATTGAAGAGGATTGTCTAGGCGTTTACTTTCAGTGTAGCCTCATTAAGTACTGTTTATATTTCAGGGACTATTTTTCTCTATTTTTATAAAGGGTTGTTTATTTTGCAGCAGACCGGGAATTCATTTTTTTTTTTTCATAAAAAATGCGAAATATGACAATTCATTCAGATAATTTTATTAACATTTCAATCGAGCCTCTCACCTCCATCGATGTTTTAGGTGCACAGGTTGCTCTTGACATGTCTCACATTGTTCAAATTATTCAATCTCCTTTTTGAAAATTAGGTGTATTGGTTACATTCCTTACATTCTTTTCCCCTTCTTATGTACTGGAACTTTATTAATTTTTATTTATTTGACTTTTTACAGTAGTATTGCATTCATATTTGGGGTGTTTCCTTTGTAACCTTTGCTACTCATCTCACGATCCTTTTCCCCTCCGCCCAAGGGAGGCTTCTCTCTCTCCTTGTTTTCGTGTAGGTGAAGGGAGAGGTTTCTTCCTCACCTCAGGCAGCCCAGTAGCACCCGATAGACATTCTCCTCATACCATATTTCCTCTGTTGTAACCTGTGGTCGCTGGGTTACAAGGTTCAGTTCATTAGTAATTTTTTTCTTCTTTACAGGTAAATTTTGGAATTCTCTTCCTACTTCAGCTTTTCATGATTTTTCTTTTTTAAGAGGCGTGTCTATGGCTTCCTGTGCGTGTAATTACTTCCTCTCCAGGCGCTCTCTAGATTAAAATTGATACAGAGAATTTTCTCCCCCGCAACGAATCTCCCAAACTGCTGTTCTACATTACGCCAAAAAATGCTCCACGTTTTCCCTGTCAGCAAAACCTTTGGTGGCCGCGCCGCTCGTCGCCATAAAGCAGGCAACCTTTTTTCATAAACTGATCATAACATTATCACCTATCTTTACCTTCAACTTTAACTCGAGTTTATTGCCGGCGAAACACTTTCATTGGATCCAGGTGAAATTTACGCTGCGGCATTATGTGTGTCATAGACCAGGTTAGGTGATAAAATAGATCACTTTGGAGACGCACAGCATAACCCTCTTTATATCCTCGTACACAATGCCTTTGATGGTTATGCCAGAGAAATATTTAAAGGAAATGTAAACTGTTATGTGAATGGGAGTCTCATTATTTTATTGGTTGGTTCAGTCTTATAAGTTTTTGGGTCTTGCGCTCTTTTACCCATATGCAAATGTGCGTTTGTGCTTGTTTATTTAACCATTCCATTTCGCTGTTTGAGATATGTATGATAATTCGTAGAATACGCAACACTTGTATTTGGCAATTTGGGGTTTATTTTATTGCCTAAAGTAACCTCTTAGAATTGCTATTTAACGTGAAATACTCTGCACAAATTACAAACTTCCGTGTCCGTGTCAGGTAATTATATATATATATATATATATATATATATATATATATATATATATATATATATATATATATATATATATATATATACATTATTATTACATATATATATATATATATATATATATATATATATATATATATATATATATATATATATATATATATATAATCTTCAGTCGTTTCTTTATTGCTTTCATCGTATTTCATTCAATGGAATGCATCCGCATTTTAAGCTCCCTTCCGAATTTAGCAGAGTTTCCCCCTCGATATTTAGGTACTGGAAATTGTGTGTCTGCCTCATTTGCATTAATAGGTTTGTTTTCGTGCTTCTGCATCATCAGTGTTGTCTAGTCGTTGCATGTTATTGACGGTGCCGCCGTAACTCACAGAGAGAGAGAGAGAGAGAGAGAGAGAGAGAGAGAGAGAGTACCTGCCACCGTCACAGAACGAGAGGAACTTCCGCTAATGCCGGCGAGGATGCGCTTGAGTGACAGCCGGAACGAGGAAGTTGTGAAAGGTCCTTCTAGCTGTGCTTTCCTTTCTCCTGAATGAGAGAGAGAGAGAGAGAGAGAGAGAGAGAGAGAGAGAGAGAGAGAGAGAGAGAGAGAGGTCCTTCTAGCTGTGCTTTCCTTTCTCCTGAATGAGAGAGAGAGAGAGAGAGAGAGAGCAAGGAAGTTGTGAGAGTTCTTTGTACTCTGTGCCTTTCTCCTGAATGAGAGAGAGAGAGAGAGAGAGAGACAGAGAACAAGGGAAGTTGTGAGAGAGGTTTCTACCTGTGCTTTCCTTTCTCCTGAATGAGAGAGAGAGGGAGAGAGAGAGAGCAAGGAAGTTGTGAGAGGTTCTTCTACCTGTGCTTTCCTTTCTCCTGAATGAGAGAGAGAGAGAGAGAGTGAGAGAGAGCAAGGAAGTTGTGAGAGGTTCTTCTACCAGTGCTTTCCTTTCTCCTGAATGAGAGAGAGAGAGAGAGAGAGAGAGAGAGAGACAGAGAACAAGGAAGTTGTGAGAGGTTCTTCTACCTGTGCTTTCCTTTCTCCTGAATGAGAGAGAGAGAGAGAGAGAGAGAGACAGAGAACAAGGAAGTTGTGAGATAGGTTCTTCTCACCAGTGCTTTCTCTTTCTCCTGAATGAGAGAGAGAGAGAGAGAGAGAGAGAGAGAGAGAGAGAGAGAGAGAGAGAGAGAGGTCCTTCTAGCTGTGCTTTCCTTTCTCCTGAATGAGAGAGAGAGAGAGAGTGAGAGAGAGCAAGGAAGTTGTGAGAGGTTCTTCTACCTGTGCTTTCCTTTCTCCTGAATGAGAGAGAGAGAGAGAGAGAGAGAGAGACAGAGAACAAGGAAGTTGTGAGAGGTTCTTCTACCTGTGCTTTCCTTTCTCCTGAATGAGAGAGAGAGAGAGAGTGAGAGAGAGCAAGGAAGTTGTGAGAGGTTCTTCTACCTGTGCTTTCCTTTCTCCTGAATGAGAGAGAGAGAGAGAGAGAGAGAGCAGAGCAAGGGTTGTGAGAGGTCTTTCACCAGTGCTTTCCTTTTCTCCCTGAATGAGAGAGAGAGAGAGAGAGAGAGAGACAGAGAAACAAGGAAGTTGTGAGAGGTTCTTCTTACCTGTGCTTTCCTTTTCTCCTGAATGAGAGAGAGAGAGAGAGGAGAGAGAGCAAGGAAGTTGTGAGAGGTTCTTCTACTCCAGGCTCCTTTCCTTCTCCTGAATGAGAGAGAGAGAGAGAGAGAGAGAGAGACAGAGAACAAGGAAGGGAGAGGTTCTTTCTACCTGTGCTTTCCCTTTCTCCTGAATGAGAGAGAGAGAGAGAGGAGAGGAGAGCAAGGAAGTTAGAGAGAGGTTCTACTGCTTTCCTTTCTCCTGAATGAGAGAGGAGAGAGAGAGAGAGAGAGAGAGAGAGAGAGAGAGAGAGAGAGAGAGAGAGAGAGAGAGCAAGCAAGAAGTTGTGAGAGGTTCTTCTACCTGTGCTTTCCTTTCTCCTGAATGAGGAGAGAGAGAGAGAGAGAGAGAGAGAGAGAGAGAGAGAGAGAGAGAGAGAGAGAGAGAGAGCAAGGAAGTTGTGAGAGGTTCTTCTACCTGTGCTTTCCTTTCTCCTGAATGAGAGAGAGAGAGAGAGAGAGAGAGAGAGAGAGAGAGAGAGAGAGAGAGAGAGAGCAAGGAAGTTGTGAGAGGTTCTTCTACCTGTGCTTTCCTTTCACCTGAATGAGAGATAGAGAGCGAGCGAGGAAGTTATGAGAGGTCCTTCTAGTTGTGCTTTCATTTCTCCTGAATGATAGAGAGAGAGAGAGAGAGAGAGAGAGAGCGAGGAAGTTGTGAGAGGTCTCCCTTCCTGTGCTTTCCTTTCTCCTGAATGAGAGAACTAACTGGAGAGAGAGAGAGAGAGAGAGAGAGAGAGAGAGAGAGAGAGAGAGAGAGAGAGACCGAAGGAGTTGTGAGAGGTCCTTCTACCTGTGCTTTCCTTTCTCCTGAATGAGAGAATGAACTGGAGAGAGAGAGAGAGAGAGAGAGAGAGAGAGAGAGAGAGAGAGAGAGAGAGATACACGCCCACGTCAATAACTTGTTAGCATTCCTGTCTTAGGTTACGCCCTTTGTCTTCCCACAGGTGGGTTGTTGTTGCTGGCAACATCGTCCCTTTCTCTTTCTTTGGCACTGATAGAACAGTACATTAGGATCATCACCGTCGTGGCACCACTGCCTTCGTGAGCACACCTTGGCACTGGTGGGGTACCCCCGACGCGGGAGAGGGCGCCCGGGAGAAGTGGGCGCGAGGATATCGCGGGGGGTGGAGGGACCCCGGGGTAGGGTTACGGGGCAGAGAGGGAGCGCTGGAAGCTGGGCACTCCTCTTGATTACTCCGAGGACGCGTTTCACCACTAAACGGTTTGTTCCGAGTGACAATGCTCGACTAATACCCCACACGGGACTCCTGGATAGAGTAGTAATTCGTACGGGTGACGCGGAGATGCATCCCCGCCGGGTGGTGGTGGTGGTGGTGGTCGTTGCGGCTCTCATCGGGGGTGGGAGGGAAGGGGGGTGGTTCCTCCCCCCTAAACCACCTGGAGGAATGGGTATGGCCCAGTCGTTTTTCATTGTGACACTCCCGAAAGAGAGGCGGAGAGGAAGAGGAAACACATAGAGTAGATATGTTACCGCATCTGTGATGACATGTCATCGTTATCACCGTGAATTCTCCATCCTTTTGTGAATTATGCCTGAAGATCGGATTAGAAATTCAGGTACCGAATGATTAATGCCTAGAAAATAGTTTTTGTTTTATTTTTGAAAGTAATTACTTGGCTTCTTACCAGAAATTAAGAAAAAATCCATTTTATTTTCCATAAAAACTAGCGACCATTGATAAAATCTTTGTATCTATTTTTCTTTTGAATTTATGAAAAAACTGCCACCATGTGACAGTCTGGTAAAAATCTTAAGCCACTAACAAACACTATGTCAGTTATCAATTAATCAATACCATTTCACTACTAAGAAAATGTTTACGTTCGCCAGCGGAATCAGTATCCATCAACAGAATTATCTCAAAATGCTGATGATGGATTTCATGAAATTTTATGGATGGTTAGTTAATAAGGTAGTATTATGGAGGTATGTGTTCTTATTGACTATGTCCTGCCAAACCTGCAAA
Source organism: Macrobrachium rosenbergii (assembly GCF_040412425.1). Taxonomy (NCBI): domain Eukaryota; kingdom Metazoa; phylum Arthropoda; class Malacostraca; order Decapoda; family Palaemonidae; genus Macrobrachium; species Macrobrachium rosenbergii. The sequence continues at coordinate 51,958,399 of NC_089741.1, forward strand.
TCATACAATATCACGGGGTATAGATTATTTTGGTTTAGAAGAACACAACACGCACACACATATATATATATATATATGTATATACACACACACACACACACACACACATATATATATATATATATATATATATATATATATATATATATATATATATATATATATATATTATTACATACATACATACATACATACATACATATATATATATATATATATATATAGTATATATATATATATATATATATATATATATATATATATATATATATATATTTTTTTTTTTTTAGTATATGTATATATGTATGTGTGTGCGTGTGTCTGAGAGAGAATCCGGATTTCTTTAAAGATAACGGGACTCAAATACCTGTTTAGCCATTATTTTATGCTAGCATTTATATATTGATCGCAGCGGAGCAGTAACGACAATAATGACATTGAATTCAATTTACTAATGAGCCAGACAATATACAGACCATCTGTTTGCTAACTATTTGCCGTTTTCGCTAACATCGCTAACGGTCATTACTGCTCTGTTCTAATGTTTGTGCTTAGGCGTTCCTACTCATGATTATGCATGTATGCATAGCGTGTTTACCATCATCGGGCATGGCCGAGTGTAATTTGTGTTCAAGGAGTAAATTCTGGTTGACACTGGCTTGTTTAGGGAAGTGATATCAAATAAACTTAATACATTTATGTATACTTCAACGCATTTATCTTTAGAAGTCTTTCACAATTGGGCCTCGCTTTTGCGTAATATTGTGATCGTATATAGTAGAAAAGTTATACAAAATAATCTGTGCCACTAGAATTCATAAGGCTAAATTTTTCTGTTAGCATAGATTTTTAAACTGAATAATAACATTAGTTATGGTACTTTTTGTGGTTATTCTGGCGATAAATGAGTTTGTAATTGATGATATTGCTGGTAATGTAGCCAAATGGAAAAAATACTA
>NC_089741.1:51964357-51971857 GCF_040412425.1 Macrobrachium rosenbergii
CAAAAGATTTGCACAGAGACAGACACCGAATCTGTACCTTTGAAATGAATGATGTCTGGTTTGGATGAACGATTCATTACTTGCAGCGGCAACTGTGCGCTGCTCCTCTTGGAGTCAAGCCCAGTTGAAATATCTCTACGGCAATGATGTTTTATGAATCTGTTGATGCTGTTCAATGTGTATGAGGATGAAGTATTGATTAAAGCTGAGGGAAAGACCAAGGGTGGTCGTTTTGGTGATGTATAAAACGTTCTCTTGAGCTGAATTTAAAAGGAAGCTCTTTGCATAGGAGAAGGTTGTTTTATCGGCGACGAAAAAGAAACGCAAAAATTATAAAGAGAATTGAGAAGGATATTCACTTCTGAAAGTTGGCTGTTCCGGAATGGAATTTGTGAGTGTCAATATTCATGACTCTAGGCAAGCGAGCTGTTTGCGAAAATTGACCATGGATTGAATGAAGGGAATGGATATAAAACTAGGGAAAGATCAGGAATATGCATGGGAATAATCAAAGGAATATCTGGTCGTGCCAAGGTCTGAGTAAGTAAGGACATTCCGTTCTTCGATGCCCTTGATTCTGACGCCTTTAAATAAAAATTGTGAGGTGAAATTGTTTAAGTAACGTGGGAATCTAGAAACAAAGTAAACCCGTACTCTTTGGAAAGGTCGTAAATTATTGAATACAGTTAATTATTGCAAGTGATAAAAAAGAAGTTTCTTTCAGGCTGACTGTCTGTTGAACAGAGCATGGAAGTTTCTCTGTCTACAGTGGCCGAGTATTTACGGAAAATATAGATGACCTAGTTTTCAAGTGTTGGTTGATGGTGCACCTGAGAAGACTGGTGTACTATTTTGAAGGAATTTTGCATGTTTCCCAGAGTGAAGAAAAAACTCACCGGTTTTATAAACATACGAAATAATTTACACAAGGAAAGTTTTCTTGGCGGGGGGAGAGAGAGAAAGAAAGAGAGAGAGAGAGAGATCCCTTGCTTGCCTGTTTGTATACAGAAACATAACTGTTAAGCTCGTGAGGCACTCTCACGGCCTCCTCCCACATATACAAGGCGGATTCTTCGCGCCGTAGGCGCTTCTTTTGACGGACTGCAAGAGCCGAGGTCACGCTGGGGAAAAAGAGCTCTCCGGGAATGAGAATGAATACGGCGAATATGCGGAAGAATATCAGGGAGGCGCCGAAGCTTAATGTTGTATTGGCCAATTTCGAGAGAGATAAAAGAAGAGTGACACAACTCCCCGCCGTACGTTAGTGAACAAATAGGCCCTTTGGATGGTGTTATTCTATCGCGCCGTAAGTCAGAGCGAGAATAATGGCGGGACCCACTTTGCGTCTCATATTCTCGAGAGTGATGAGAATGGCTCTGGGTGGTGCCGGTGGCCTCATTTGACGAGGTATATAGAGACATCCTGGTCACGTCTCCGAAGGAGGAGAGGTGAAAGGCGAACGAGAGAGAGAGAGAGATGATGATGCTGGTTCTGGTAGGAAGGGAAGAAGAAGAAGATCTAGGTGGGCGTAAGGGCTGTGTCGAGATGAGAGAGAGAGAGAGAGAGAGAGAGAGAGAGAGAGAGAGAGAGAGAGAGAGAGAGAGAGCACATCAGCAAAATCTGTTAAATGAGCCCTCATCCCGTTAACGACCAAAGTTCACCTTTCTAGAGGGAAGCATTGTTTATGGACGTTGGCAAGTGAATCCACTGACACCACTATGTATAAGCATTAGCCCTGCCAGGTTAGCCTGGGATATCTTGGTAGGAAACATAAAAAGAGAAACTTTTGCCTAAATTACTCAGTTCTGTGCTTCGCCTTTCATTCAAGGTTAATGGAAATTCGTGGAATTCAGATAGGAAGACTCACACCATCAAGTTTAGTTCAAACTGTAAATTTTAATAACTTTGGATAATGAAAGTATGGAAGAAGCCATAATAACTTATGCCTTGCGTTTGCGCGTCAAAAATGTACAGTGTATGTCCTTGTCATAGTTATTTAGTAGAGTAACTCAGAAGGAGCTATATTTTTGCATTCTATTTCAGATTTCCAGTACTATTGAAAATGATTCACGCTAAAGAACGTTTGTTTATTCCTTTTGTAAATTCATAGCTTCATCACGCGTTGCGAAATAGAAGCTAAGGTTACAAGAAAAAATTAATATTATTGAATATTTTCAAGTACTGAACATTAAAAAACATATATTTTGCTCTTTCGAGTATTCTTTGTAACATATGAATGTTACGGGTGGCTAAGGAAATCGTAAATTCGATTAGATCTTGGTTTTGATAATAAATGTGAAACAAAAAGCTATGAACGCAAGTAAATTATATATACTGAGGAAATTTTGCCATGAAACAACACAATAGTGTCTTTGTAACTTTTAAATTTGGGTTTTGACTTAATTGGAAACTCTGCGCTTTCAAGACAGGAATAATAGTTACAATCTTAGATTAGGATCTGAGTAGACAGAGGTTTCAAAACGACATATAAGTGCGGCTACTTATATCGCAAACATTTATGGGGTTCCGGATTTGTACAGGGAGCTACTTGTGTTTATTAAAAATCTACGTTTTGCTTATTTGGCTCTATTAAAAAATTTTACAATTTTATTTAACAGCTTGAGTGTTGGAAAAATGAGCTTAGATAGAAGTAAAAAGCTAGCGAAACTAAATTTACAAACTCTCTCTCTCTCTCTCTCTCTCTCTCTCTCTCTCTCTCTCTCTCTCTCTCTCTCTCTCTCTCTCTCTCCAATGGCATATGTGTATTCAAATGGAAAGAGCCATCGAATTGTTCCATTTTCCATTTCCTGTATTTTTACAGTAAATGTTACCATGAATTACATCCGGTGGCTAGCTATATATAAAAGTTCATTTATTATTTTTTTATTATTTTCATGCGTTCTTTCTAAACTTTAAAAAATGTATACCAGTGATGAAAAATGTATTTTGTTTTGTATGTGCCACAGGTGATGTAGATTATGATGTGCACTCACTCATTCTTATTCAGAACTAACATTTAGCACAAGCGTGAAAGTACTCATTTAGTTTTAAGAATGGAGAGGAGTTCCATCGTCAGTAAATACAGTACACCGGTAGTTCTGAACAGCTGTCAAATGCTGTTTATTCATCCAGTAAGTGGTCCCATAGATGACGAGCGGAGCTGACCCTTTCTCTTGTCTTCCAATGTATTTTTTTTTTATTTATTTCCATAGTCATTTTCTTTCTTGCTTCTGTGCTGCTCTCTGCAAGCGTAGAAAAATCATACGCGCATTCCTGTATCAGGTTGATCAGATATAGTTGCAATGTAAACTGGCATTTAAAAGCAGTTTAAACTGTATCAGGCACCTTTCATTTAAAGTGTGCAATGATGGTTTACATACTCGCGAAGTCTTTTTTTCTTTTTTCCGGATCAGATGTAAAGATTAGCTCCTCTGTAAAAATGTCAATGGAAAATTGCAACAGACCTAACTGGAGTCTGGTACAAGCTGTAGTGGACTGCAGCGGGACTCGAGAGCCAGTTGCAGGAGTTCTTTCACTTAGTGATGATTTGGAGCCTCCTGTTCTACTTCTCCTTTTTTCACCAGTTCACTAATTTTGGAGGCTCTTCGTTGCTAAAGTTTTTATTTGTTTTTTTTTTGTTTTACGTGTTATATTTAATGGAAAGTAATTATTTCCTTTTTTTTTATTAATTGAATTAAAATCTATTATTATACTTTAAAGATGTACCTGGAGTACGATTTAAAGTATTAAAAAATGTTTAAGAACTTTTCATCACTTTATATATTATTCTCTCTCTCTCTCTCTCTCTCTCTCTCTCTCTCTCTCTCTCTCTCTCTCTCTCCCCCACACACACACGCGCACATACTATCTAACACAAATATATGTACAAGTAGGTATAATTAGGCCTATTACACTTAAGTTAGTTGTGCAATCACTGAGTCATAGTGTAATTGGAGATGAATGCTACTTTTAGCTATTTCTAAGAAACTTATTCCGAACTCTCTCTCTCTCTCTCTCTCTCTCTCTCTCTCTCTCTCTCTCTCTCTCTCTCTCTCTGTGGTGGTCTCTTCCGTTCTTTTACTTACCACCTCATAAAGGTCGTCCCCACCGACATGATGGTACAAGTGGCGTGACAACGACTTTGCCAACGACTGTGTGAACTGTGGTGGCGTGTGTGGCTGTCGTCCATCTTCTTCTCTTCAAACCCGTGTGTGTGTGTATGTGTGTGTGTGTGTGTGCGTGTGCGAGTTTAGCTAAGTGAGTTAACAGTCACTCAGTCTGGAATGGAAAAACCTTTCATCTGGACGCATATGCAACGGTTTTATGCTATCTTTACGCATACACATCATGGTAGAATCCGTAGGTAGAGTTCTTTTTGTTTTGTTTATTGTTCTTTGTGATTGATACTAGAGGAACTGTGTCTTTAACAATAGAGATTTTCATGAGGAATGGATTCAGTGCAACATATTAAACCTGAGGCAGTAGGAGAAATTAAAACGCGGAAAAACCTAGAGAGAAAATTTTATTTTAAACGAAAGTCCAAGTTGCCTTTAATTTAATTTCAGTGTAAAATAAACAGAATTTTCTAATTGTCACAAATGTAATGATTTCAACAGACAACTGCTGTAGGTAGGCTACAGCATTTGGCATGAATTCAAATGACAGTGATTTACTTAGCTTCAAAAGGTGGAAACATTATGCTTTTGTATAAGTTCTTGTAAATGATTCTGAAAGTTCACTCTTGGTGGCTTAGGAATGAATAGTTAAAAAAAAAAATGAAAACGGAAATGAAAATACTGAAATTTTAAATATTTGAGTTTTTGAATTGTCGCTTAGATTTTCTCATCTTTTTATGAAGATGGCCTCTGATTCAGACAGAGAAAAGATCCCTCCTTTTACTTCTTGATTGTGACTCGTTAGCTTCAATTAACCCACATTCGAGTGTCCATCATTTTCTCCTGAATAATGGAAACGGCCGTTTAACTTCACAGCCTGAACGTAAACGCCTTTATTGGCATTATTCTTGTTAAAAGGCATAACTCCTACTCCTCCTTCACACACATCCCCACCGCAGGTAGGACCTCCCAGCCTCCTATCCAGATAACCCCATTTGGCCTCACCTACTTCTTGTCTCTTCCTATCAGCCCCCTTTCTGACCACCAGTATCCCCCCTCCCCAAAGCAGATTTTGGGCAGCCCTTCTGCAACACCATGAGCTAGCACTAACCTTCTTCGCCTCTCAATCCTCCTAGACTGACCCTGCCCTCTCTCAAGCACCCCCTAGCAGTACCGCCCCTCGCCCCAGCGACTAAACCATTCCTATCAAGCAGGACCTCCTAATCCCAATCTTCCCTCCCACTCCTTCCACTAACATCAGTGGGCTCCTTCCTCCCCAATAACCCCACCCAGCTATCCAAGCCCTCCTCCCATCTCACTTTCTTGGGATGGACAATAGGTGGTACACGGAGAAATGCAGATGCGTTCAGCTCAAATGCCTTAATGCTCTCCTCATCACAACCACCGTCAAAAGGATTTTAGGAGTCGGGGATGATGAGAGATTAAGGAATAAAAAGAATTTTAAAGAGCCTCACTTCCTTTTTAGAATGGAGACAGTCGAACAATAAGAGAGGGTCTGGGATGGAGGAGGGGGAGAGGGGGAGAGAGGCTGATTTTATCAGCCGTACATCATTGTCAGCAACTTAAACTGCATGCGGTATTAAAGATGGACCCTCCGTCCTAACTGTTCCGAACAATGAAAGAAGTGATGTGTAACCAGAGAGATATCATATCCTAATAGAAAACTGTGCTCTCTCTCTCTCTCTCTCTCTCTCTCTCTCTCTCTCTCTCTCTCTCTCTCTCTCTCGTACGTGTGTGCATATCGACGTTAAGTCGGATGACAAAGCTGTCACCGGAGGATCACTTTTATGTTTTGCTTCTCTCGGTAGATGAAAGAAAAGTCGTGCTGTGTCTTTTGTCCGAGGGAAGTGAGTATGAATGATATCTTGATTTGTTTTGTTATCTTTGTTGACACTGCAATTGTTTGTGCATATAATGCTCCCTTTTAAAGCTATTGGCAACGAATCTCTCTCGTCGCTTAAGAATCTTGCCATTGTGTTGTAGTAAGTTGAGAGGGTTTTTTTGGGGATATATATTCATTTTTTCGCAATTGGAAATTCAGACATTTTTAAACGTTGTCGTGTGCCGGAAGATCAAAGTGTATATTCAGACATCAGTAAGTTCCAGATGAATAGAATAGTTACTCATTTATCTTTGTATTCTGCTCATCATGTTAAATTACAATGAAGAATTTAATTCTTTTGTAACGTATTTATTTGATTCCTTATGTTATGGTTTTGTGTCATTACATGAAAATTATTTTAATGGAGTAATTTTTTTGCAATACACCTTTATTATTAATACCACTATTGTCCACTTCCTAATTTTTTTAAAGATAAAATTTTAATTTGGTGATATCGAGTTTCTCTTAATTTTGTTCATGAACACATGTGCACATAGCAGTACATATTTTATTACGACTGGAGATTTAAGGGAAAAATTAGACTAGATAATTCTATATCTTAGTCCAACGCTAAACCTAATTAGATTTGCATGTTGAAGAAAGCATCAAGGATAATAACAGTTACTTTTTTTGAAAGATTTGACGAGGAAAAATATCATACGCATGATAAGAAGTTAGTGTGAATTATTCAGTTTTGAAAATTTCATTATATACTAAATTCAGAGTTGGCACATGATTGTCAAACATAACTGAATGAACGTTATCGTATGTATTTTCGAGGATTAGAGATGTAGAATAAATCTTGCATTTCAATATCTGATGTACAGCTATAATTGAAGAAGACTTGGCGTTAGTTTATTTTCATATTTTTGTCTTATAGATTCTTAATTTCTTTCTGGAAATATCATTCTTTAAAAGCCAATTGTTCTCATGTTTACTCATTATTGTGCAAAAAATTTTTATTTGCTTGGGTTCCGCTAGGAATAATGTTATGATATCATAGGCGTGGACGCTACATGTTCAGTGAACATTGTGGAAGTACTCTCACGTATTTTTGCATACGGTAAATTGTGAAAGAAAATGTATAAGTTTTTCCTGGAGGTTCGTTATAAAATATTATATAAACAAGGTGAAAAGTTTTTAAAGTTTCTTCCTCTTCAATACAATTAAGCTCTCTCTCTCTCTCTCTCTCTCTCTCTCTCTCTCTCTCTCTCTCTCTCTTATGCAGTAGGTACATTTGTGCTCGACCTAAGCATTGGCTGTAAGTAAGTAAGTATAGCTTAGTTTTACCAGACCACTGAGCTGATTAACAGCTCTCCTAGGGCTGGCCCGAAGGATTACACTTATTTTACGTGGCTAAGAACCAATTGGTTACTTAGCAACGGGACCTACAGCTTATTGTGGAATCCGAACCACATTATAGCGAGAAATGAATTTCTATCACCAGAAATAAATTCCTCTAACTCTTCATCAGCCAAGCAA